>NC_034590.1:120163185-120177042 GCF_900095145.1 Mus pahari | reverse complement strand
ACCAGGCTGGCCTCGAACTCAGAAATCCGCTTGCCTCTGCCTCCCAAGTGCTGGGAGTAAATGTTTTCTAATGGCATTCCTGCTGGTCCCTCCTGCTTTGTGCTGAGGCTGAGTCCTGGTTCTGTTAGGTTGTGCCACCACTGCTTCCTGTTCGCTATCCCTACTCTACCGAACTGAACTGCTGATAGATTCATGAAATGAGTGGATCAAGCTGAAACTGCTAACCTGTGTAATGAACTGCAGATTTTCAGACAACAGTTGCTCCAAACAACTAAACATGTCCACGTCCTCTGTATCTTTCCTTTTCTACTACCTCTGGTGGGTGGTGGACTACAAGGGAGGTTAAAGTGTTTAAGAACCATCATTAAAAATAGGATTTGAAAATATTTACACATGTTCGTGAGAACCAGAGGACTTTGGAGTTTTAAGCTTGAGACCTCAGGGTTGGTGCTCTAACTGCTGAACCATCTCACCAGCCTTCCAATTTTAGGCCAAAAATATGTCATTAGCGTAGGACAATTTTTAAAAGTTCCTTCTAGATCTTCAGCTCTATGATCTGTAGTTTCTTCAGGGTCACGTCTCTTCAGCAAGTGACTAGAGGTAAAAGTGGGTACCAAGTCTACACTACAACAATACTTCATTCACTGATACTTAACAATTTACATATTTAGTCCAGGAAGTAGCTTGTCTAGTATGCACTGTTTTTCTTTGGTCCCCACCCCACCACACACACACCCACCCCCAAAACAAGGTTTCAGTTTCTCTGTTTAACAACCCTGGCTGTCCTGGAACTCACTTTGCTAGCCAGGCAAACTCAAGAGATCTGTCTACCTATGCTGGGACTTAAAGGCATACACCACCACTGGCCAGCATGTGCACTGGTTTCTATCACCAAAAAACCTGGGGTAGTGGTGCATGTCTGCAATTCCTGCACAACATTGAAAGTAGAGGTAAACACCATTATATCTCAAGATGGTCAGCCAGTCCTATTACACAAACTGTTTCTCTTTGTTGAACAATATGTATTGTTTCAACATATATTCAATAAAAAAAGAAAACTCACAAAAGAAAAAAACTATGTTCCCATCAGTAACTATGTTTCTATTTCAATATTATATCATAATAAACATTTAAAACTCCTTTCATTTAGCTTTGTAAAAACCATTTAGAAATTATCTAGTCACCCTACCATACAAAACAAAATTTCAGAACTTTTTTTCCCCTGTAATCAAGTGTCCACTACTAGTCCTTTCTCCAATCTTCCCAACAATAGAGTTTTGAGACTTAGTCCAGAATAGCCTTCAACTTAAATAAAAGTCTCAGGATGGCCTTGAACTATTCCACCATGCCCAGAAAGGTTTTTTTTTTTTTTTTTTTTTTTCCCTCTCCTTATCTGAAAGGGTCTGTGGTCTAGAATGGCTTTGGAATCTCAACTCAGGCAATCTGCCAGACTCCAGCTCTTTGCTAGCAAGTTCAACTTAATAAGAGGATCTCTAAAATGCTAATAAAGGGCAAGACCATAGGTCCAATCCCCAGCAGTGCAAACCAATTTCTAAAAGCTGAGTATGGTAATGCTATCTATTATACCAACCCTTGGGAGGCTGTGGCTAAAGGATCAGGTGCTCAAAGCCAGTGGGCTACATATCAAAATCCTGTCTTAGGTTGGGCACAGTGGCATAAGCCTTTAATCCCAGCTCTAAGGGAGGCAGGAAGAGCTCTTAAGTTCCAGGTCAGTCAGAGCTATATGGTGAAACCCTAAATCAAAAAGTAAATTTAAAAAGTGCTGTTGGGCTGGAGAGATGGTTCAGTGGTTAAGAGCACTGACTGCTCTTACGAAGGTCCCAAGTTCAAATCCCAGCAACCACATGGTGGCTCACAACCATCTGTAATGAGATCTGATGCCCTTTTCTGGTGTCTGAAGACAGCTACAGTGAGTGTACTTACATATAATAATAATAAATAAATAATAAATAAAATGCTATTAACTAAAAAAAAAAAATAGCAGTCTGATGAAAACATTTGACAGTGTATGTATTTCCAAGAGACCCCATTAGTTCTGATCACTACTTATTACGTCCACTTTAAAATATGACAGTTGCTGTGAATATGAATGTGTGTAGGCCAGAGGTTACTCAGGCACCATCCTTATCCTTTTGTTTTGAAACTGGATCTTTCACTGGACTAGAACTTACCAAGTAGGCTAGGCAAGCTGACCAGAGCCCCAAGGATCCAACTGTCTCTGCCTCCTATGAACTAGGCTTAGAAAAGCCTGCCATCACACTCAGCTTTTTTTACAGTGAGCCTGTAGATCAAACTCAGGCCTCTATATTTGTGAGACAAAGCAGTTTTCTGACCAGTTTACCTCCTAAGACCTGTTGCTGGGTTCTTCTAAAGGACTAGCATCCCCAAGCTAAAGCCACCTCAGGTTTGCTCATTTTGCTGAAATGAAGCAGCTTATACAGAATAAAATGGTAGGCCACTATTTACTGGAGCTGTTTTGTTCAGTTTACAAGTATAATTCAGACATCCAATTATTATCTATGTTTTGTTTTGTTTTTTATTGTTTCTCCTTTTTATCAAAACCTGTCACAGTTGGGAACCCAGAGGAAGTAAAAAAAATTCCCACAAATAGTTCTCCTGGTTCCTGAGTCCTCCCTCAACCCGCTTACCAGGGCTTGAAGCCATCCCTGGGTACACATGATCATCTCCCCCCACCCTCGGTCTTCTTCCCAGCAATAAATACAGGTGACCGTGATTCAGTGAAACCACAACTCATTTCTCTATCTTGAGTGTCCCAAAGGGACCAGAGGGGCAAAAGAAGTTTAATAACCATGCCCTCTTAATTGTGTGGAAGCTTCTCCCTCTAAGGATGGGAGAAATGCAGCAGCTCTGGAAAGAAACAGGAAGAAAAGGTTGAGATGAGAAGGAAGAGGACATTCTCCAGGAACCTCAGTCTTGATCCACTCGTCCCTTACCAAGTAAGGGGTGGTCCCAGTGTATCAGTGGAACAGAAAAGGGGACACTCAGGGGACGGAATGGAAGGATAGGCATTTTGGAAAGGAGGGAACAGGGAAGAAGAAAAGGAACCCTAATGTTCACTGCCCTCATCTTCTTCCAAGAAATGGCATCAACAAACAAGAGTCTTGAATAGATGGGGTCTGAGGAAAAGTAGGGACCCTAAGGAAGAGAAAAAGAAAGACAAGGCCCCTTGGGTCTTCACAAATGACTGTGCTCCAGTTACAGCAACAGGATACTGAGTATGAAGGACTTGGTAACACACAGAGGAAAGACTAGGTCACAAGCGGAATTCAGAGCCCCAGGACAGCCCTGTCATCTTGCCCAGATGTTGACAGAATCTGGGTCTTGGAATTAGAAGGTGAAATCTAGGTAAGGTCAAACTCCAAGGCAAAAGGAAAGGTAACTCAACACCACCATGCCCTTCCTCCCAACTCAGAACAAGTTCCTTGGGTTATCGAAGATGAATACTCCAGTCAGATGCCACACTGACACCAGGTTTACGCAATATCAGCACTGAGGTCTCAGGGTCATGCTGGAAGGACAGGCGACTTTCAGGGGATCCTGTGGAAGGAAGGCAAGCACCACAGTCAATAATAGGCTACTTCTCCATAGCAAGGTTGCAACCCTGTCAACCCTACCTCTGCTTCGTTTTCAAATTTCAAGGCCAGACCTATCACTAACCTTTGGTCTGGAGCACCACAGCTGCTGGCTTTCCAGCCCCCATGATGACTACTCGCTCAATCCAAATAGGTGTCTCAAGGTGGCCTTTGGGGTCTGCTGAACTGGAGGCAACAAAAGCAAATGCCAATTGAAGAAATCGTCAGGAAGATAATCCAAAGCGAAGTTAAAAGGTAACAAAAGCACAGTGAACCTGAACACCCCTGAAGGCAAGGCCCATACAGAGGACACCCCATTACCTAGAGACAAGTGTGTTGCCAGAGAAAGAGAACCGACGCAACAGGAACTCATGGCGAGTCTGATAGTTAAAGGTGTGTCCATCATCTAGAAAGAGCTCTCCTTGGGCAGTACCCTGTGCAGGAAGAGGTGAGGAACTTAAGCCAAAGAGAGAGTGCCTTCATTCACATCCAGAGGACTGAGTCCTAGAGAACAGGCAGATAGTTGAGGTAGCTCACCCACTGGAAACTCACCTGGGGACTGAGAGCAACAAAGAGAGTGATAGGATCATCCTTCATACAGTCTGAAGAGCGCCTCACACGCATCCATCGAGGCACAATGGTTCCACCATGCTGGAACACGGGGATCTAGGGCAAAAGCGCTGCAGTGAAGCACTACTCCTTCAGGCCTTCCAGCATCTTCTGTTCCTTCCCTCTGGCTCCCCAAATTATATATTTTCTCCCCTTCTGGAGAAGTACAAGCCAACAGAGATGGCAGCTAGAGAGGTATACTCACACTGCTCAAAGTTACTGGCAGATACAAGGTCTGGGACCCATGATGCTTCTGATAGCTCTGAGTGTCATACCACACCTGCGGATGACAAGAAGATACTGGATTACTCAGTGCACTGGGGTCCCCTCCTTTTGCTTCTTTGCCTACAATATCCTGTAACTTACTTCTTCTTGGCCAGGCAAATAGACCTGCACTCCATGGGCCCCAGCATCCGATACAGGGTGAATAAGGAGTGCATCTCCTAAAACATACCAGAATTAACAGGGAACGAGGGCTATAGAACGAGGGCTATAGCTACCAGTCTAGAGAGCATTAGAGGATCTGCCTGTCACAAGTCAAGCCACAGTTACTCCAACTCCACACATACACATCCCACACATTGTTCTTAAGCTGAAGCCCAACCTCCTACCAGCTGTCCTCCCATTTCTCACCAAGCATGAACTGATCCTCTATACTGAAGGTAGACATATCCTCAGGATACTGTACCCAGAGGGGCCTAGGAAAGAAGCAAGACAGGAAAGGAAGCTATTACATTCTCAGAGGTCAAAGATGCTCTCCTCCAAGAGATAGCAATTAGAATTGCACTGGGAAAAAGATCCAGGAGCTTTCAGCCGATGAATTCAGGACTTCAGCTGCAGCTACAGAACTCCATCTTGCCTGGCCACTGTACTTTCTATCTTACCTCCCTAATGCCACTCTTCTACCAACTGTTCTCTGCCTTTCAGTGGCCTCCTTGAACACTTCAGTGACACATAGCTTGCAAGGCCCTTTTGGAGCACAAGTATCATCCCTATTCCTAATGACAATCTCTCCAACAGTTCCTTCCCAAGGCAGCCTCCTCTCTGTGGAATGTCCTTCCCTGAGATCACAAACACCTACTTCACTCATTGTACAGGTTCCTAATATGGCCATATTCTCAAAAGGGCCTTTTGTGACTACCTAATCCTATAACTTCATGTTTCTTATTCTTGTCAATAACTTATCACTGGGCAGTCTTCTTCAGATGATAGCCTCCATTACTCACTTGTTCCCTTCAGTCTTTTCATGACTCTCTCTTTATTTTATTTTATTTTTTATCGAGACAAGGTTTCTCTGTGTAGCCCTGGCTGTCCTAGAACTCACTTTGTAGACCAGGCTGGCCTTGAACTCAGAAATCCACCTGCCTCTGCCTCCCCAGTGCTGGGATTAAAGGTGTGCGCCACCATGCCCGGCGACTCTCTTTTTGAGACAGGGCCTTGCTATGTAGCACAAGCTGGTTTTGAACTTTTATTCCTCCTACTTCCTACCTCAGCCTCCTACATTTCAGGATTATAGACATATATAACAAGACCAGGCTTTTATCATTATCATTATCATCATGCATGTGGTGGTCAGAAAAAAACTTGCAATTTCTAGGAGTCAATTCTCTACTTCCATCATGTTCTAAAGACTGAACTCCTATATTTGATGGCAACTGCTTTTATCCATTTCATTAGCCTGTTTCTTTTTTTGGTGACATTGGGGCTTGACCGAACTCATGGCTTTCTTTTTTTTTTTTTTTTTTTTTTTTTTTATGGCTTTCTTTATACATTAAAAGGCAAGTACTCTACCACTGAATTACATCCTCAGACCTCTCTTGCATATTCATATTAAAATCAGACCTTACAAACAAGGCCCTGAAAAGGGATAGAAATAGGCCCAGAGATGCAAACCAGACCTCATTATCTCCCAGTCATTTATCTGACTCTATACAGACCCCACTGACTAATTTACCTCATGACAGGAAACCCTTCCTTGTGAGCTTGATAGAAGAGGGTATACCAGAAGGGCAGCAAAGAGTACCGCTGGAACAAGGCATCTCGGATTGCATCTTGGTATTGAGACGCTAACAGCCATGGCTCTCGCCGCCCAGTGTCCAAGTGGGCATGAGCCCGAAAGAACGGCTGGTAGGCACCCATTTGGTACCAGCGCACAAGCAGCTCTGGCTCTGGGTTCTTGAAGAAGCCACCCACATCCGCTGGGAGAGGAGAAGGAGCAGGTTGCAAAATGGCAAAGAAGAAGCACTGGCAGCCACTCATATAAATATTCTGTTCTTTGTTCATGCCCAGGTCCTGTGACTTTATCCCAATCAAAACCCCAAATTTCTCCTTCTCTTACCACCACAGAAGGAAAGCCCCACCAGTGCCAGGCTGAGACACATAGGGATAGACATCTTCAAATGATCCCATTCGGCAGTGTTGTCCCCTGTCCACACAGCTCCTAAGGGAGTCAAAGGGCAAGGAGCCTGGTATAGAGCAAGGGACTCAGCCTTATCTGGGTGCCCTCTGACCCATCACAGTCACTAGACAAGTGTCCAGGACGCTGACGACAGTAGAGTTAAACACAACTCCTTCTCTTTTTTGGTATACTAGGAACTTAACAAAGGCCTTGCATAAGCTAGGCAGTGCTCCCCTCCATCCTTGCCAGAAGGCTTAAATGAGGATTAGATACACCATTCACACGTCAAATACACAGCTGGAGGTTGTAGTGTGCAGCTCTCCAAAGATACTACGGCTCCTCTGACCTGGCCTCCATACTCTGTGTTACGCCTCTGTACTTGCTTACTCTTCCCTGGAGACAGAGTCACACTAAACAGATCAGAGTACCCAGACTACCTGGACAGTGTAGGCAGGCCTACAACTAAAGCTATTCCTGACTCAGCATCCTTAAGTGCGGGAATTACAGGCATTCACTCTCACACAGCTGCCACAGCTCTATTCTCCAAGCCTTACCAAAGCGCTGGGAGCCTGAGAAGAAAGCCCTACTCAGGACAAAGGGACGCTCTATGCCACCAGAGCGCTGTATTAGTCCATCAGCAGTCGCCATGTGCTAGGAAGAAAGACAAGAGAGTGAAGAGCAAATGCCATCTGTCATCTGGTGACAACTATATAGTCCCCATGTTTAACTACTATCCTCCCTTTGTCTGCCAACTTTCCTCTCCCGGTCCCTTACCACATATAAGCCATAGATGTTATGGACATCCCGGTGCTCCCAGCCGCCATAATGCACAACATCCTTCAGCATGGTGACCTCAGGACCATTGAACACAGACGGTTCATTCATGTCATTCCAAACATGAAGATTAGGAGCTGAACCCTGAAAGCACAGGAGGCACCAATTACGTAAGGGGGGAAAAAAGAGAACGATGGTCGACGATAAACACTGTCAGAAAGCAAGCTTCTAGAAATTCAGAACCAAGTATTTTTCAGAATCATCCAAGATGCTCAAGCCCCCATGAAATGTTACAGGTCAAACAAAAGCAATGGTCCTGAACAGAAAAGCTTATTCATGAAGGAAAAGTAGATAAGACAGAAGGCATATGGACAGTCTTTCCTACCTCATAATTGTCAAAGCTGAACATGTTAGACCACCAGGCCCTCATCCTTGGGTTAGTGAAGTCAGGGTAACTAGCTGAGCCTGAGAGAGAAAACACCAACTCTGAATTCCCAAAGAGGCAAAACCAAAACATAACAAAATCTCTCTACCTCTTTAGCTGCTCCATAGCCTCCCCTTCAATTATGGGCCTGCCTACCTGGCCAGCACCAGCCCTCGTAATCAGAGCCATCCCGAGTTTTAACATACAGCCCATGGTTTCGCAATTCTTCATGAACTCGGTAGCCTGAGTCTACCTTGATGTGGGGGTCCACAATGGCCACCAGCTGGAAACAAAGAACAGAAGTAGAAATGGTGAAGACTACCATGCCTCAACCCTACTGCAAGAAGACCAAACACAGCTACAGGACCCCCTTACCTTCCGCTTCTTGGAAGCCAAATGCTCAAGCATATTGAGGGGCTGAGGAAATCGGGTGGGGTCCCAAGTGAAGTACCGCTTGCCATCCGCATGTTCAATGTCCAACCATATGACATCACAAGGCATGTTGTGATCATCAAAACCCTGATCCACTTCCAAAACATCAGCCTCATCCCGGTAGTTCCAGCGACTCTGGTGGTAGCCGAGGGAGAAGAGTGGGGGCAATGCCTGGGTCCCTGCAGGTTCAAATGAAAGGGTCACTGGGGCTGAAGAAATGGCAGATGTTAAGAGCACTTGCTAGTCAAGCAGTGATGGCACACGCCTTTAATCCCAGCACTGGGGTAGCAGAGCACATGGATTTCTGAGTTTGAGGCCAGCCTGATCTACAGAGTGAGTTCCGGGACAGCCAGGAGTACACACAGAAACCCTGTCTCAAAAAAAAAACCCAACAACAACAAAAAAATACTTGCTGCCCTTCCAGAGGACCCAAGTGTGGGTTCACAGCACCAGCATCAAGCAGCTCACAACCACTGTAACATCAGCCCCACACGCCCTTTTCTGGCTTCTGAGGGGACTCACACGTACACATCATACACGCATGTGTTCACACAACAAAAGGGGGAAGAAAAGAACATAGTTATAATGGGGATCGGATTAAACCAGATTACAAAGTAGAAGGATACTAAAAGGGAGGTAGAGTAGGAAAACAGGGGTGGAGCGATTGTCTGAAGATGTACAAACTAACTTCTCAAGAACAGAAAAATGAGGCTGTTGGCTGGCAGAAGTGGAAACATCACCTACCTGTGAGACTAGCATACTGCCTAAAGACATCAAAAACCGAAGGGCCAAGCATTAGGAAAACATCAATAATGCCACTCTCTGACATCCAACGAATGTCTGTCTGTGGAGTCTCCCCAGATCCCTGCAGGTAATCAAGCATCTTCCCAAACAGGGTCTGTGAAGGAGACAAAGGGAAGTCAGCATTTCATTGCCAACTTCAAACAAAAGCAGCACCATTCTCCTGAGTGCTCACACAGTGGGCTCCTAACACCTCACTATTAGTTAACTTAAGAGTAAAGTCTCATTTCTTCAAGGAAGTGCTCACGGACCACACGTCAGCTTGTCATTTACCACTCCCGAAGTCCTCTGCCTTATAATAACCTGATGATACTGGTCTTCTTCCCTCAAACTGGGTACCCTTTTCCTTCTTTCAAGGCATATTTACTTACGTGTTTTATGTATATGAGTGCTCTATTTGCATGTATGCCTGCATGACAGAAAAGGGCATCAGACAGAAGAGGGTATAAGATCCCATTACAGATGGTTGTGAGCCACCATGCTGTTGGGAATTGAACTCAAGATCTCTGGAAGAGCAGCCAGTGAGCCATCTCTCCAGGCCCAGAGATTGGCAGCTTAAACCCCGGCAACCTAGAGTGTTCCTACAGAATGGACAGGAAACAAGGGAATCTTCTCAAGCCAGAGAGCAGTGGCTTCACATGAAGACTGCCTGGCAATGATTATGACCGTCTCTCATATAAGCTGTGCCATTCATTCGTGTTTTCACACTCACATCCAGCATCCCTAGCATAAGGCATGGCAGACTCTCACCACATCTCTCCCATGCCATGCTCTCACCTTCCCAGCCGTGTTGGAGGATATATCAACCCACGTCTCAGCAGCATTAAGCCAGAAGATGCCCAGGTCTCGATGAAAGCTGTGTGCCAGGAGCACAGGCACAGACCCATATAGAGCCATGGGGTTGTTCAGCTCATACTGGAACACATCCAAGTTGTACAGGCGGTACGGCTCACCACCCCTGGTGACAAACAGACAAGACTTAGACTAATGAATGGCCAGGCTACAACATATGTAAATGCTACTCCACAGACATAGCTGAGAGAAAAGGAAAGTCTCCTTCCTTAAGAAAAGTGTCTAATCAAGAAGGTAGCCCAGATACAAGAAGGGAAGTATGCTTGTCTACAATATGCTACTCTATGAGCAATCCTCAGCCCTGACTGCCTCCTTTTCTAACCCCATCCTAGAGTTATTATCGGACTCACTCAGTGACCTTCAGTCTCAGGCTGTCAGCATGCTCAGGGATCCCATACACATGTTCCATTCCTGGCAGAGAAAAGTCCAAACCTACAGACGTGGGGCCTGAAAGAAAAGGATGATTTACAGAACTTCTGTTTGGCAAGATACCTCTGTACCCCTGTCCAGCGTTTTCCCAGCCTCTCACCATAAGGCTTGCTGTCAGAATGGGTTTTGAATGTCTCTTCCCAGGCTCCTGGCTCATCCTTCTCAGCCTTTTCCTGGGTCTCCTCTGGCTGTAAGAAAAGTGGACTGATACCTACTCATGTCCCAGTTGTCTTTTCCCACTCTCAGAGTCTAAATCTCATCCTTTAGGATGAGAACAGGCTCAGTTTTCTTGTGGGCCTTTACTCACCGCCCCCCAGGCAGCCCCATTCTCCACTCCGACCACCCGGCACCTCAACTTACCTTGTCACCAGCCCCAGGTGTTGCTTCAGGCTGGGCTCCATCGCCTTCAGCTGGGTCTTTTGATTCTTGCCTGGAAGGTAGGAGAGCTGTCTGCTCCAATCCAGAGGGGGCAGGGACGAGGGGCTAATGGAAGGAGGGGTGAGGGAATAGAGAGCCAAGGGTCCAAAGGAATGAAAGCACTGAAGGAAGGGACTGATTGTTAAAGCTTGGGAAGGGACCCCAATGAGCAAGGATGGGGAAAGAACTGACAGAGGAAAATGAGGAGAAAATGCCAGCAGGAAGTACTTTCTACATACAGGCCCATATCAGCAGCCTCTGTTGGTATCTAGAAGAGACAGGCAAGGTGGTTCAGTGACCTGGGTTCTAAATGCTAGTCCTGGCTCTGCTGCCATCATAGAAAAAAATCTGACCTCTCTTGATCGTACTTTACAAAGGCAAGTTGGTCAGACCATAAAAAGCCTCTCTAGACACACTGTGGGACTCCAAAAGGTTTTACCAAAGAATGCTCTTCAGAGGCAGTTAGCTAAAAGTTCTCTCCAGAATCTCAATGTATTCCAAGTGAGCCAGGAGTCACGGCAAAGCAGAGCATCCCTCCACCCCTCACAAAGCAAGAAGCTTCCTACATTCCTTCAGGACTTCCAGCACTCATCTTCCTCCCAGTGGGTTCACAGCCGGGGGACAGCAGACAAGGACCCAAATACCAAGAGTGGAGAAAGGACAGATGGTGAAGGGGAGGGAATAAAAAGGTCTGGGGCGACTTCCCCAGAGGGCTAGAGTGAGGGGTGGGTGAGGGAGGAGGAACAGATACAGTACCAGTGGCCATGGATTTACCTAGAGAAAAGGTTCTTGATCTTATCCCACATGCTACCGAGCGTGAGACTAACTTTATCCGAGAAACTGGGGCAGGAGGAGATGAGTAGGGAAGGGGGAGGAGGCACAAAACCAACACAAAAACAGAAACATAAAAGTGAGTTTCAGTAGACAAACTTCCAGAGATGGGGGGAAAGAAACTGCAAATAAATAAATAAATAATAAATAAATAAATAAATAAATAAATAAATAAGAAGAAAATACACTAGGGGAATGTGATGATGTGAGAAGGGGAAGGAGAAAGCAGATCCAGGCAGACTTCCCAGAGGAGGTGCCTAGTGTACAGCTCAGGGACAGAAGTATCTGCCTCCTGGTCTGTACAAGAAAGAGAAAATTGCACCCCAGATCTGTTTTTACCTCTCTGAGAGTATCTCCCGCCCTCCTGCCCCATCCGGCTGCTCTGCACCCAGTCTCTTCCCACGAGTACAATGCCAGACCTTGTGACATTTCTAGGCACTACCACAGTAAGTTCCCTGAAGTTCCCACCCTGTACTCACGGGACCCTGGGGGCCCTCTGGTGCTCAAAAGCCATAAGTCCTCGGGCATTGACACTGAGCAGGAGGCTTCGATCTTCTAGCAGGTCAAGGCGGAATGGCTGTGCTGTCAAAATGATTTTGTAGGGTCCCTCAGCCACTGTTAGCTCCACACTGTTGTCGTCACGGGCAGAGACTGAAAGCCTAGAGAAGAGAGAGATCAAAAGGGAGATATAATATATATATATATATATATATATATATATATATATATATATATATATATCATATATGAAGGCAAAGACCAGAGACCTGTTACAAGCAGCAGCAGCAGGTCATAACTCAAGGAGAAACAAACTCATTGGAGCCTTTCTCTCTTTAAACATTTTTGGGGACTGTCAAGATGACCCAGCAGGCAGATGCATGCTACTAAACCTGATGACCTGAGTTTGAATTCCAAAGACCAGTGTAGAAGAAGCGAGCCAATCCCCAAATTATCCTCTAACCTCTACATGCATATGGTACATGCATACCTACACATATATGCCAGTAAACAAAGAACAATAAATACTTAGAACAAAATTTATTAATTTTTGTAAGTTTCTATTTATTTTGTGGGGGCTTTTGGGAGTCTGATTTCTCCTTTTCTCATATTGGGTGTAGAAGATTGAACTTAGGTCCTTAGACTCAGCAGAGGTATCTTTACCTACTAAACCACACTACTGGTCCCAAAATCAAGACTGGGTATAGGAGCACACATCTGTAACCTGGCACTTGGAAGGAAGAGACAGGGCTGCCTCAAGTCTGAAGCCTCCTTGGTCTAGACCATGTTCCACACCAGCCAGAGCATAGTAAGACTGTATCTTAAAGTTTAAAGCAAAAAGCTAAAGAGACAGACAAGTAAAATGCTTGCAAAAGGACTTTACTTCAATCCTTAGAACCTACATAAAAATGTAGGTGGGGCTGGACATAGTGGGGCATACATGTAATTTCACTGCCAGGCGATCCTTTTAGTTAGCTAGCAAGCCTAAGCTACTTGCTAAATCCCAAGCCATCAGAAAAATTAAAAAGGTGAAAAACATTAAAATGGGGGCATATCCCAGGGACACGAGTGTCCTCTAGCTGTCACACACATGTGCACCTTTACATACACACTTACAAACACAAATGAGTCAACTGGGGATGGAGGGGACAGCTCATCAGCTATCGTACACTGCTGTCACAGAGGACTCAGGCTCAATTTCCAGCACTCGTGTCAGGCAGCTCTCAAGCTCCTTTAACTCCAGCTCCAGGGACCCTCTGTCCCCCAAGGGTACCTGTACTTACATGCACATACCCATATACCAGGCATTGGTCTCACCATGTGGGTCGAGACCCTTTGCAAGGAGTAGGGGTGGGAGGGTGTGTCCAATGACCTTTTACAGGGGTCTCCTTAGACCATTGGAAAACACAGATATTTACATTACGATTCATAACAGAAGTAAAAGTACAGTTATAAAGGTGCAAAAAAATAATTTTATGGGTGGGGGTCACCACAACATGAAGAACTGTATTAAACAGTTGCAGCATTAAGAAGTTGAGAACAGGTTGAAGAGATGGCTCAGCGGGTTAAGAGCACAGACTGCTCTTCCAGAGGTCCTGAGTTCAATTCCCAGCAACCACATGGTTGCTCACAACCATCCGTAACCAGATATGACGCCCTCTTCTGGAGTGTCTGAAGACAGCTACAGTGTACTTACATATAATAAATAAATACTAAAAACTAAAAACTAAAAACAAAAAAAGAAGTTGAGAACAAGCTGGGCAGTGGTGGCGCATGCC
>NC_034590.1:120148488-120163024 GCF_900095145.1 Mus pahari | reverse complement strand
CCATACCCAGACACCAGACACACAAGTACAATAAATAAGTAAATGCATAAATAAACAAGCATTTAGGAATCTATTAGAAGAGGCATTATAGAAAAAAACTTCATTACGACATTCCCATACAGGCATATGCATTCTTTGTTAGAAGTAGTGGTGCACACCTTTAATCCCAGCACCTGGGAGGCAGAGTTAGGCGTATCTTTGAGTTTGAAGCCAGCCTAGTCTACACAGTGTTCTGGGGCAGCCAGAACTACACATTTAGACCTGCCTCAAAAAAAAAAAAAAAAACTTAGAAGAAAACATAAGAATTTTTTTTCTCTGAGACGTAAACAAAAAATTTTCGTTTTTCCTTCTCAGTTGATGTTTATATCTTTGTTTAGTTTATAAAAACAGGTTTCACTTTATAGCCTGGGCTGGCCTCTAATCTCTAGGTTAAAGAGATTCTCCTACCTCAGCCTTTCAAGTGGATGGGCTTATAAAAGCCAACCACGACCCATGACTGAATGAGACAGTTGTTGTTCTTATAATGTTAGGGATTGAACCCAGGACCTTCTATATACTACACAAGTGCCCCACCCCTGAGTCACATTCCAGCCCAAGAGAAACAGTTTAAACAAAGCAATATGTGCTAACACCACAAGGTAGAAAACTGACTGACACATTAACCTAAGAACATTAACACTAAAAATTTGTATTTATCAAAAAACACCTTTAGGGTTATCAAGAATGTTAAACGTCTAAAAAACTGTCTCATTCCAGAGGAACCTGGAGAAGTATGACAACTGAATGCTGGATGGTGTCTTGGCTCCAGAGCAGAACAAGTATGCTAGGCAAAACCTAAGGAAACCTAAGGAAATATATATGGTGGTTGACAGCACAGTGCTACCAATTCATCTGGGAAGACAAAGGAATGACAGTTACGTTAGCAAGTACACAGACACAAAGGAAGTCATCCCTTCAACCGCACTGTAAATGACGGTGTGTAAGTGTGTGTGGTGGGGATGGACACTGGAGCCTTGCACGGGTCAGCAAGTGCTGTACCACAGAGTTAAAAGCTCCCCAGACGGGCCGGGCGTGGTGGCGCACGCCTTTAGTCCCAGCACTTGGGAGGCAGAGGCAGGCGGATTTCTGAGTTCAAGGCCAGCCTGGTCTACAGAGTGAGTTCCAGGACAGCCAGGGCTATACAGAGAAACCCTGTCTCGAAAAAAAAAAAAAAAAAAAAAAAAAAAAAAAAAAAAAGCTCCCCAGACCTACTACTGCGATTCGCTGTTCTTGAATAACTTCAGCCCAGGGCCTACCAAAGTACTCTATAATTGAGTTGCAGCTTTAATCTCAAGCTGTTTTCTTTTTTCCTTTAATGATACCTTTAGTAAATTAAAAGGTTATAACATAGAAAAAGATACCCACAATATATAAATGGTAAAGACTCAAGATTAACAAATTCTCTAAGGCAGTAAGTACAAACCACATAAAGAGATGAATGGGTATAAGCTGTCAACTATTATCTCACAGAATAGTAAACCCAAAAGACCACATATAAACAAGGCCTAAAACCTGGTAAAGAAATCAGTTGGCAAAGAGCTTGCCTCACAACCATGAGGAGCAGAGTTTAATCCCCAGAAGCAGATAAAAATGCAGTATGGTAGCTTCACACAATATTCCCAATATCAGGGAAGAGTCAGGTGTGTGCCTGTGGATCACTGGCCAGCCAGCCTAGCCTAATTAGTGAGTTCCATGCCAATGAGAGATATTGTTTCTGAGGTTGTTCTCTGGCCTCACACACAATACATACATACATACATACATACATACATACGTGTCTACGCAAACTAACATTAAAAAAAAAAAAAATTCAGAGATGTTCGGTTTCATTAACAAACTTAGAAGAGCACGGTATTGTATGGTAGCCCATATCTTATTATATGAGCCCTCAAGATACTGAAGCCACCAGTAGGACTAAGTGAGTCTGAAGCCAAGTGTGATCTATATACTGTACTCCAGGCAAACCTGAGTTACAGAATGAGATTATGGAGAGGGAAAGAGAGAGAGAGGGAGAGAGAGAGAGAAACAGACAGATACAGCCAGACCTATCATGTACATAAATGTATGAATAAATATAAAATAGATATTTGAACAGTTGTATTCTAAACAACCAAGGGAAAAAAGGAGGAAACAAAGGCTGGCAGACTACAAAGGTGTGACCTGTGCCTTGCTTACTTCTCTATAACAGTAATTCCTAGCCTAAGCCTGACAGGAAGACAGAACTTCACCTGTCTGCTGAGGGAACATAAAGAGTGAGAGGAAGTAAAACAGAGGAAGAAGAGAAGCGGGATAGGCTGGAAGCTGAGGCGCTACTTCTCTGATGCAAGAAACTAGGTTACCACAAAGATTCATTGGGAAGGAAAAGGGCAATCAGACAGATATCCTTCTCAGGAAAACTTTACCTAGCTGTGGGGGGATCCGCCACTAAAACATCTGGCACTCGGTATCGAGGCCGCCGGGGCTCTAG
This sequence comes from Mus pahari, assembly GCF_900095145.1. Taxonomy (NCBI): domain Eukaryota; kingdom Metazoa; phylum Chordata; class Mammalia; order Rodentia; family Muridae; genus Mus; species Mus pahari. The sequence continues at coordinate 120,160,518 of NC_034590.1, read as the reverse complement.
CTCATCAATCCTGATCCGAGTCATGTTCTTCTGAAGGCCCTGAAGCTCCAGCACAAGCAACACCTGCAGAAACAGAAACCAAACAAACCCGATCAGACAAACCCTCCCGGTCGTCTCTTCTCAGCCTTTTGCCTACAGCTTTGATCTAAAAGCAATGTTTTGCTCAGTTTTTTTTTTAATTTGTTTTTTTTGTAAGTGATTCCCCTACATGTATATATGTGCAGCATGTGTGCACCCGGTGCCTACAGCATGGTCCTTGGAACTAGAGTTGTAGATATTTTGTGATCCACTATATGGGTGCTGGGAAACAAATCTTGGTCCTTCTTAAGAGCAATAGGTGAAATCCAGGCGTAGAGACAGACACCTTTACTCTCAGTGCTTGGGAGGCAGAGGCAGGCAAATCTCTGAGTTGGAAGCCAGGCTGATCTATAGAGTAAATCCCAGGATAGCCAGGGTTACACACAGAAAACTTGTCTCAAAAAACAAAAACCAACAACAAAAAGCAACAAGTGCTCTAAATTATTCAGCCCTCTCTCCAGTTCTCTTGATTTATTTTTTTGTTTTTTGTTTTTTGTTTTTTGTTTTTCGAGACAGGGTTTCTCTGTATAGCCCTNGCTGTCCTGGAACTCACTTTGTAGACCAGGCTGGCCTCGAACTCAGAAATCCNCCTGCCTCTGCCTCCCAAGTGCTGGGATTAAAGGCGTGAGCCACCACGCCCGGCTTTTTTTTTTTTTTTTGATGCAGGATCTCATGTAACTCATGCTGGTTTTGAACTTACTATGCAACTGATTGCTGTTCTTAAAACTCTTGATCCTCTTGCCTCTGTCTCCCAAGTGTTGAGATTACAGACATGCCCCAGTTTCCTATACTATGGATTGTAACCCTTATGACAAGGTGTAACTGAATACGGGGGGGGGGGGTATTTCATGAAAAAACTGACAAGTAGTTTCTCAATATGCAATGGAAAAAATTTAATCAGAATAAAAGATGAAGCTCAGTTGATAGTGTGCTTGCCTAGTTCAAGATTAGCATAGCATAAAACCTGCTTTGATATAAACTCCTGTAATCCCAACGTTCAGAAAACGAAAACAGGAAGGTTAGAAATTCAAGGTCATTCTTAGCTACAAAGTTAGTATGATGACAGCCTCAACTTCATGATACAAAAATAAACAAAACCAAAAATCAAACTCATAATGAACCTAAGATTTTCCTAGCCGTGCTCACCCATGTTGCATCGCCCAACTTCTCTGAAGCCTTGGCTCTCAACACACTATATTCATATGCCAACATGATACTTCAAATGCCATCACGGCACACAATGCCAATGAACACTGCCAAAACCACTATGGCTCAGGTTGGAGACTCTTGTGTGTTAGCAACTGTGATCCTTTTACTATACATATCAAGTTTTCTGCTCTCACAAAAATGACAGTGATGGTGGCGTACACCTTTAATCACAGTGCTCGGGAGACAGAGGCAGACAGATCCCTGTTAATTCAAGGCCAGCCTGGTCTACAGTGAGTTCTAGGTCGGCCAGAGCTACACAGAAAAACCCTGCCTAGAAAAAAACAAAAAACAAAAACAAAACAAAAACCAGTAATTTCTGTACCAAAGAACTGTTGTGAAATAAATTTATGGTTTACTTGAATGTTTTATTTGTACACACACAGCAATTACACACAACTTAATATTCTCTCTTTCTGAGTTCTTTCATTTGTACACAGAACTAATGTTCTCTCTTTTTCTGAGTCCTATAAAAATTTCTTGCAAAAAAAATTTTTTTATTGCAAACATAAGTTTATAACATTTTGGCCTAAGAAACCTGAGATCAGATTTCTTCAAAACTAAATGTCTCCAGGACAGAGATGGTTCAAACTTTAAAGAGCACTGGCTGCTCTTCCAAAGGACCTGGGTCTGAGTCCTAGCAGTCACATACTGGTCTAGAACTCCAGTGCTTACAACAACTCTGTAACTCGCATCCCAGTAGATCCAACATACTCTTCTGGCCTCCATGGGCACTGCATACACAACTGTACACAGACCAACATGGAAGGCAAAATACTCATAGACATAAAAAAGTAAAAGTCTCAAGATAAGCCTGACACAAGACATTTATTTACAAGTTTTTCTTTCCCAAGTTACCACCCATTTCCCCATCCCTACCACTTTTTCTTGTCTTGCCTGACCTTGGTGACATCATGGATCAGATGGACTTTGAGAGCATCAGGACCAAGCTGCAGAGTGTCCAGCAAGGCACGGTAAGGAGAGAGGCCTGGCCGAATGCTCCGCTGCCGTCTGTCAAATCCAATAGTTGGGACGTAAGGTTAGAGAGCATCTCAATATCCTTAGGTGACTCTATTATCTTAGGTGACAATTATCTTTCTTACACTACCCACCCACCTCACCTCCCACGTCCCCACTTCCCATTCACCTCTTCTAGAAACATACTTGCAAAAGGAGCTCTCATCACAGGTCTTAAAGTTGCTTCTATCCACAGCAAGAGTAACCCCCAGACAGACCCCAAAGTACGCCAGCAGCAAACTTAACCAAGACCTATGGAAAGGCAGACAGAACCGTTAACACTCTGGTCAAGAAGGGCTTCACCTTCTTGACAGAACCCTAACAGGTAACTCATAAAAGCATTCCAATTATTAGGAAAAAGGCCAAGTAGACCAAGGATGAAGCCAATTCTGAGTGGGAATGGTGGAGCACATTTCTAATCCCAGCACTCGAATTCAAAAAGCAGAGGCAGGGCAGATCTCTATGAATTTGAGGTCAGTCTGGTCTATACAGTAAATTCCAGGTCAACCCATACTATACAGTGAGATCCTGTCTCAAAGGAAAATTTTTTTTTAAAGAAAAAGAAAAGTTAGTCTTGAAGAGATGGTTTGTTCACACTGTCCCTGCAAAAAAACCAAGAGTAAGTGGACAAAGCATGTCTGTCTGGCCTTCAGAGGCTGAGTATTGACTGTAGTTACATCAGCCTCTCAGAGGAAAGGAACAGTAACAGCCAATCCCAAAGGAAATGGTGGTACCATGTGTGTACATCAGAACAACAAAGATAACTATGCCTTTCAGGGTAAGTCATCAGATGGAGCTAACCTGCTAATCCTAACTCCTAAGACCCTAGAACTCTAGACACCTGGTTCCTTTGATACAGTTTTGCAGCTTCAAAACAAATCGCCATCATCCCTGAGGTTAAAGTGACAGCTGAAAACACAGAGCCTAGCTAACTCAGGTGTCCCCAGCTCTCAAATGACTGCAGTGTCAAAAGAATCAATACCCTAGCAACACCTCAGAGACTGATTTAACTGGCCTAAAACAGTGACTGTTAAAAAAAGCTCTCTATGGCATGGTGTATGCTTGTAGTACACAGCTATTTGGGAGGCAAGGGCCAGGGTTGGGAACCACTTGAGCATAGGAGAGACTAACATGAGCAGCAGAGTGAGAACTATCTCAATAACCGTAATGCATAAATAAACACCCTAACCCTAACAAGGAACCAAGACTCAAAACTACTTTACATACATTTATTTTCCCCTTTCTTTCATTGTTTTTCTTAGTCAATGTTAGGTTAGGAGGTTTTTTTCCCCAGATGGGGAAATTAAGTCATACAAGGAACAATCAACTATGATTTTTGAACAGCTACTAAGAGGTGAAAATGGCCTTGAGCTTAGAGCTGACTGACACTAAGACACAGAATACACAGTACAGCACACTAATCATGAGCAGAACAGATCAGACCTGCTAAAGTGAGAAGCCTCACATCGAGGTCACCACAAATTCACCCCCACAATGTGCATCAAATGAGAGACTATGGATCAATAACCTCATTTAAATAAGTTTGGGGCTAGAGGCATGGCTCAGTAGCTAATAACAGTAGCTGTAGCTGTTCTTTAAAAGGGCCTGGGTTTGATTCCTAGTGCCCACATGCCAGCTCACAATCTTCTGTAATTTGTTTCAGGGGATCCAACACCCTCTTTTGGCATCAGACATACACATGGGGACACAGACATGCGTGTAGGAAAGGAAAACATAAAAACACATTAAAAATAATAAGATTTTTAGTTTGGAGGTATTTACCTACTAAATGATTCCTAAAAAGGAACTCTCAGATTTTAGTGTCTGTTAATGTGTAACCCAGGCAAAGACAGGATTGTGAAGCCTGCCTGGTCTTCAGAGCAAGTTTCATGACTGCCAGGGCTACAGCGAGAAACCCGCAAAGAAGGAAGGAAGGAAGGAAGGAAGGAAGGAAGGAAGGAAGGAAGGAAGGAAGGGAGGAACTGATTGAGCATGAGCAGAAGGGAGAGAGGGAAAGAAAGAGAACCTAGCCAAGTGTGGTAGTACAGACCTATAATCCCAGTACTTGAGAGGTAGAAACGGGAAGACAGTCCAGTCATCCTTAGCTACATATCAAGTTTGAGGGCAAGCCTGGGCTATGTGAAACCCCACCTTGAAATAAGAAACACTTCTTGTATGTATTAAACAAACCCTGCCAAACCTTGGACCAGAAGTTTTATTTACATTTTTTGCAGTGTTGAAGAGTGAACTCAGGGTCTCACTCATGCTAGGCAAACATTCAGCTACATCTTCAGCTTATAACACCAGCCTTTTAAACAAGTTCTTCCAGTGACTATGATTTAAGCAATACAGGAATACACTAAGATGTGTTCCCCAGGGAGGACAGAGGGGACTCATAAGGTTTAGTAGAAGCCAGGCAGTGGTGGCGCATGTCTTTAATCCCAGCACTTGGGAGGCAGAGGCAGGCAGATTTCTGAGTTCGCGGCCAGCCTGGTCTACAAAGTGAGTTCCAAGACGGCCAGGGCTATACAGAGAAACCCTGTCTGGAAAATAAATAAATAGATAAATAGATAAAAACAAACAAACAAAAGAATATTTTCAACTATGACTTGTTGGCTCTTGGAATGCCTTAAGCATCCCAAACGAAAAGTGTTCACAAGCTAAGTCAAGAATGAACTTTAGGGTAAGTTACATCTGTTTATTGGAGAAGAACTTGAGTATATGATTCACCCTTTTTACACTGCTGTTGACAGTACACGCCACTCCCGATCCTTTACATCCGTTAGGTGTACCGCGCTTTACGGCGCTGATGTGTTTCCGAGCTTTTCTTTAGGTTCTACAAAACTCCAGAGAGCAGACCAAATCATTCGATACATGTTGTGTTTGAGCAACATTATCCATGCAGACTGTGAACTGACTGGACCCTGCCCCAGCCGTGCCCAGCAAATGAACATTAATGAAACTGGCCAAGGCTGGTCGGGAGGGCAAGGAGGTAATACAGGACGACCTGCCCATCGTATTGCTTCCAGCCCGAAAAAAGAGCAGCGTGGCAACAGGCTGCTTTCTTACAGGCTGGAATGCATTTCGTCCCCCTACCTGCCTCGACAGCCCTGCGCACTGCAGGAAGGAGACGAAAGCATTGACCACCCCGAACCGCCATGGGAGAGGGGGCGGCTGGGAGCGGACAAGGCGGGAGACAGCTCCCAGCTTCAGCCTTTCTAAGTCACCCGGAGAGATCCAGGAATCCCACAGACAAGGGCCGCAGCGACTCGTGAATCTGCCGCTGGGAGGCTGTAGCCAGAGGCCGCCACCACGGGGACAAAGAGCCCGCTGCGAGGCCAGAAGTAGCAGGGTGATGGGAAGGCATACAGAAAGAAGCAATATGGGGCTCGGGGGATCTAGGGCCGTCCGGGCGCGCCCCCGGGTTCCGGGCTCCTCACCGCCTCCTACGCGCCGCCACTGCCGCTATCGCCGCCATCTTGTACCGGGTTTGCTCCTTGACCCGAACCTACCCGCCCCTGCGCACGTTGAGCCACGTACCCTAGTGCCCGCCCCTTCCGGCCTTCCGATTGGCTCGTCCAGAGCGCGGCCGGACGTCTACTCCATTGGTCGAGCGCGTTCTATATTATGAATGGGGCGTGCCTCGACGGCCCGGGCTCTGCGTTCTCAGGCTTTTGGCAGCTTTCCGTGTCAGATAGAAACACTGGACTGTTTGTCTCAACTCGGCAAATTTTATTTAGAAAAAATGGTGGGATTTGAAAAAAGTGACACCGCTCGTTACGTAGGGACTTAGAAGCATCCACCCTTCTGTAGCACCTTAGTCTCTTCTCTCAGTTCTCGCACTTGTAGAGAAAAGGTCAAGTCCCCTGCCGAAGCAGAGTGGAGGGCGGAGGTGCTTGAAAGCGGCCAGAGAAGAGCCCCAGGCGATCGATGTTGCGGTGGAGGACACTGTGCAGCACAGACAGATGTGGTCCTCCTTCACCTCCACCCTCCCTGGAAAAGTCCCGGATGAAGCGGCCACGCTCAGACTGGAAGATGAACTTCTGGGGCAAGGGCCCATGCTCCCGAAGAAAACCCCAGACACTAAGCAGCAACAGACGCACTTCAAAAGGTGCCAGCTGGCTAAATACCTCGTGCATATTACCCAGGGCTGGTGGCAAGAGGCTTCCCTCAGCCATGACAGCCACCAGGATACAGGATGCCTCCAGATGCCAGGGGGAGTGGGTTGTATCAGGGTGTCGAGAGGCTTCCCAATGGCTCAAGAGGGCAGCCAGCAGCCCCCGCAGCAGGACAGAGCAGTAGCACAGGGCTGGGGGAGCAGCTGCTACCAGCTTCAAAAGCTCAAACAGCAGAGGTTGTTCCCGGAAGCGCCGCCCAATTCGGAGATCCCGCTCCACAGTGGCTCGTGCATGATCCTCTGGGGGCCAGGCCAGCTCAGCACCAGCTGCATCAGGACACACGGTCTCCACTAAGGTCACCGCAACTGCTTTGGCTGCCTCTGGGCTCAGGGTGGGAGCCCCCCAGCAACCCTCACGCTCACTGCTCCCTGATGCGCTGCAACAATGCACTAGGAGGCTAATGAGGCTCTGGGTGTTATAGATCACTTCTTGATGGTTTCGAGATTGAACAATTTTAGGTGGCTTTAAGCCACGGCCGATAACTCCAGCGTGGAAAACTGACCAGATCCCTCCAGGACCCGGCACAGCTGCAGTATGCCTCCGGTTAATGTCCAACAGAGAGGCAGAAGCTGAAGGGGTCGAGACAATTGAGAGAGTCTCATTGTCTCCATCCATTTCCCCTCCAAACAGTTCTGTGTTGCCCCGATGTAAGGCTCCTTCTACAAGCAGCTGTAGGACAGCCTTGAGCCCAGCTGGGGAAGTCTGAGAAAGGCGAGTAAGAAGCTGAGAGGCTGAAGCCACGCCAGGAGGGCCATGCAGCCTTAGAGAAGCGAAGAAGTGGTGTACTCCGGCTCTCACTAGTCCCAGTAGTTGGGAAGGGGCCAGGGCTTCAGAAGGAAAGGGACATATAGCAAGGAGGGAGGCAGCAGCTTCAGCTACTTCCTCCTCTGGGTGTAGTAGGAGAGGAGCCAGATCAGACAGGTGAGCTGAGGCCGACTCCCCAAACCGGGCCCCTAAGGCTGAAGGGCCCTCACCACCCTGCTGCTCCCACCCTACCAACAAGGCCAAATTTCGAAGAAACCGGGCTGTGAAGGGAGGCTGTAAAGTCCCTGCATGCACTCGAGCCAGGCAGCTTCGGAAGGCCAGGGGAAGAAGGCCAGAGAGACTGACCACTAGCCCTGCATATAGCTGGGTTGCCAAACTCAACTCTTCAGGGCTTCTGGCTCTGCTCAGTAGATGGCCCAAGGCCTCAGGTCCACAGCTAGGTCGTGTATAGACAGACAGTAGGCCCAGGAGCTGGTGTTGCCAGAGAAAGCGCTTCCGTTCTAGCCGTAATGTCTCTCCACACAGCTCTCCAACATGGTTTCGTAATGCATCAAGAAAGGGCACTGGACGAGGAGGTGGGGGTGGGCCCAGCACCCCTTCTCCAGGAGACCCTCCCCGATGATGAACCAGTTTTTGTAGATGTAGCAATAGCAGCTGAATCAGCCGGTCACAGGCCTCTCTCACGGTGTCTGGCACAGCCAGGCCCTGGGTAGTAATAACTGAAGCAGGCATAGCTGTGTCCACTAAGAACTGCAGCAGGCGGTAGGCACCAGTCCCAGAGGCCTGGCTCACTAGATGCACAGCCAGGTTTAGCATGTTGTCTAGCTCTTCTCTGGGGAACCCCTGCAGGTGTTGTTGCAGCTGGCTTAGCACTGCTGGGGGCTTGAGGCAGTCCACAAGTTCTCCAGATACTGTGCCTAGCAAAGCTGGTGACATGACTGCCAGCTGCAGTAGGAAGGGAACTGTGGCCTGAAGAGAGGGCTCTCCATTCCGGCCCCCAGTACCCCCTGCCAAGCTATCATGAAACATACGCAACAGTTCCCGTCGGATGCTGTCTCCATGGCGAGAAGCCAGGTGCCCTAGGATGCCTACAACTGAGGCAATCTTGGGTACCCGTTTTTCCCCAGGGATGGCAGGAGATCCAGGGAATGGGTCTGTAGAGGGGGTTTGAGAAGAGCTTCCACCACAAGCACTAGCTCCTCCTCCAGCCCCACTATGGACACAGAAGTCCTTAAGGCCACAAGAGAGGACTCGGGAGATGATGGTGCCAGGAAAAGAAGAGCCAATATGGGCCACAACCCAGTCAAAGTGTGGGGAATGCTGGACAGAAGTGTCTAGCAAGGCATCCACACATGCATCTGGGCAGCTACCAATGAGGGCCGAGAGGCACTGCACATAGATGTCCATTAATGTGCGGGTAGCCCTGCAGCCCATCCACAGCTGCAGCAGTTCATTGAGAGAGCCAGTGGCATGGGGAACACGCTGATGCTGACCTGAATATGTGCTGCTCAGTTGTCCCATGAGGTCAATGGACCACGCACTAATCACAGGTGCCCAGGCCTTTGGGTTGGCCCGGATAAACTCGCACAGCACCTGCTGCACTTCATGCACCACATCCTCTAAGCCAGGTCCACCAGTAGGGACATGGGATGGTGGAGGTGGACGGAGGTGAGGTGGACCAGCCACAGGACTTTCTTCTAGGGCAGCTAGGTGGGCCCGAACACTCTCATCAAAAACACCTCTCAAGTGGTCCAACACAGCAGCCCGAGCAGGTGGCAAAGAACGGAGCAGGAGAAGACCACATCGAGCATGTTCACGAGCTGAGAGCTGGTGGCCCAGAATAGGGTCTACACCAGTCAGAAAAGCCTTGATTTCTTGGGACAGCTCCTGAGCACTGTAAGGAAGAAAAAAAAAAAAAAAAGCGAATCAAAACACTGGGAGATGTATGTTAAGCAAGTTATATTATTCCTTCCATGAGCTTTGATTTCTTTTTATGTGATAATAGGGTAATACATCCCTCATAAGAATTTATGAAGGTTTAGAAGCATACCCATTCCTGGTTCACCTTGGTCATTCAAGAAATGCTTGCTCTTTTTATTTCAGTACTAGTATAAACCCTAGGCCTTTAGGCCTACTAGGCACCATCTCTAAGCTACATCCCCACCCCACTTTTAAAGTACTTCACCAGTACTTTTTCAGCCCTAACAACAATATGGTTATTATGATCCCATTTTACAGATAAAGAAATGAAAGTTAAGAAATCAGGATGAATATTACAAAGAGGCAGGAGCCATTTCTAAGCTCCTAGAACAGAATTTCCTTTTGTTAAGCTGATGGTATATGAGAAGTACTCAATGAAAAATTACTGAATTAGGTAAATATATTGAGATTCTATACCTACTTTAACATCTTCTCAGCCCCCCTCTACAGCACAAGCACCCTGAAATCTCTCAATGGACAGAAAATTGTAACCTTACTAAAAGCTCTCCCTCCCAAATGTGTGCTTTTCCCATACTATACAAGAATTCGGCCTTAACTGGTGGCAGACACCTTCAATTCCAACACAGACAGATCTGAGTTCAAGGCTAACCTACATAATGAATTCCCAGACAGCTATGTCTATCCATAGAGACCCTGTCTCAAAAAAAGGAAGGAATGGAGGGAGGAAAAGAGAGAGAATTCTAATCACACACCCACTGAATTAAACGCCTTCAGTGTGCCAAGAATGAGGGTGGGGGGGTCCCCCGGGGCACAGAATATAAGCCTTTCAATTCGCCCCCTCCCCAAATATATAAGCTGTGTCTTAAGAGTCTCAGAAGGCGATGTTGAGAAAATAAAGCCCCTTCCCTCTTACTACTGTCTCTTCTGTCAAACACAACCGCATTCTCTGGGCAGATAAGGTTCTGTACCCTCCCTCTGATCAAAAATAAAAAGGCACCTCAAAGGAGGGACGTGTGCAAAAGAAAGGCTAGGACACATATTGCGGCTCCGAGCCTTGGCTCCCCAGACACTCGCCATGTAGTCCGAGCCTCTCCGGGTAAAAGGGGCAAAGAGGCTGGGTTCTCGGGGTGCTGATGTCCCCGACTGCTGGCAAAGCAAGGCCGGCCGAAGAAGGCACTGAGGTCTCGGGAGAGACAGAACTACGAGCGGGGCAGGCATCGCAGCCCAGAGTTTTTAGTGAGGCGGTCCCTGAGTTCCGGGAAGAGGCGACCAGAATCTCTGAGAATCCTGACGCGGGTTCTCAAGGTAAGATCCAGCTTTCTGAGGAGAAGGCTGGACATCAGCGCGGGGCCGCGCGATGAGGGGAGATACCAGGGGCTCTGACTACCTGAGAGGCGCGGGACCGTGGGTGGCGGGGGCAGGCCCGGGTGGCCCTGGGGCCCCGGGAGGGTCGCACAACGCGGACATCCCGGAGCCCTACCCGGAGCCTGAGGCGGGAGCGGCGAAGCACAAGCGACGCATGCGCGCTGACTGGAAACGCGACAGAAACTAGCGACCCCGCCTCTCAGGAAAATCTGTCCGGCTAAGTCTAGAGCCCTAGGACTTTGGTTCCGCGTCACAGCCAGCGAGTAATAAGCTTGCTCTCAGCGCAACCTTCACACCCCCACCCCAGGAGCTTCGTAGGTAAATGAAAGCTTCCGGAACTTTCATCTACAGTGCAATCTAATAATCTAACGTTAAAATATAAACGTACAGGGCAGTGGTGGCGCACGCCTTTAATCCCAGCACTTGGGAAGCAGAGGCAGGCGGATTTCTGAAGTTCGAAGCCAGCCTGGTCTACAAAGTGAGTTCCAGGACAGCCAGGGCTACACAAATAAACACTGGTCATCAGCCCCTGACCTGAGGTTCTAGCCACCATCCCCACTATGACTCCCAACCTTAGCAGTATATACACTCTTGCCAATTACATGTAGTCTTAGGAACTGCTAGAATATTTAAGTGAAAAGCTGACTAGAGTTAACTGGAATGATACAACTTTCCCGAGTCACCACTCATGCTAGGGTGCAGCTTTTTTGTGATGTGACTGCCCAAGCTTCACCCACACACCTGTTACACAGACAAAAATAGTAAATATAGCTGGGTTGAAGCAGAGGCAGCTAGATCTCCATGACTTTGAGGCCAGTCTAGTCTACACAGTGAGTTCCAGGACAGCCAGGGCTACACATGAGAAACCTTGTATCAAAAAGACAAGGCAACCAAAAAATACCAATGTATTTCACCAAGCTGGACTTAGATGGAATCATTATTTTTTATTTTTATTTTATTTATTTATTTATTTTTGGTTTTTCGAGACAGGGTTTCTGTGTAGCCCTGGCTGTCCTGGAACTCACTTTGTAGACCAGGCTGGCCTCGAACTCAGAAATTCTTCTGTCTCTGCCTCCCGAGTGCTGGGATCAAAGGCATGCGCCACCATGCCCGGCTATTTTTTATTTTTTTAAAGATTGATTTTATTTATTGTTTTTTTGAGACAGGGTTTCTGTGTGTAGCCCTGGCTTTCCTGGAACTCACTCTGTGGACCAGGCTGGCCTCAAACTCAGAAATCTGCCTGCCTCTGCCTACCAAGTGCTGGGATTAAAGGTGTGCCACCACTGCCCGGTTCAACGTGTTTTTTATTATTTTTACATTATATGTATATGAGCAGTTGTCCTCAGTCTAAAAGAGGTCATCAGACCTCTTGGAGCTGGAGTTACTGGTGGTTGTGAGTTGTGTTACATTTATAAAGAAGTAGTCTGCCGGGCGTGGTGGCGCACGCCTTTAATCCCAGCACATGGAAGGCAGAGGCAGG
>NC_034590.1:120141754-120147610 GCF_900095145.1 Mus pahari | reverse complement strand
CTTCTAGGTGCTGTTGAGAACCTTCTGGTAGAAGAGGTAGGAACTTTAGCTCTTATCTTCAAGATCCTCCATATCTACGTCCTGGGGAGCTTTTATCTTCTTTTGTTGTTTGGGCTGTGGCTGACTAGTCCTGGTTGCCTTGGAGGGGGCTTCCACTTCCATGGCTGCTTTTTCTTTCTGGGCAAGGCGGATCTGCTGCAAGAGCTTCCTGCGCTTCTTCCCAGACAGCGTGATGTTGGCACGAGCACTGGACCTGAGTGACAGGAAACAAAAAGTATCCAGGTCAATCTGTCCCAACCTAAACCTCCAAAGTGACCCCAGCTAAGAAAAGGTGACGTCTTTTGAGTTGTTTAAGAAAAGGTCTCTGACGGCCGGCCAGTCCTGGTGTCTGAGTGATTCCCAGGGCCCAGCAAAAAGGGACCGAGTTTCCAGGTCAGCACATTGGATGCCTTCCCTCTCTGCCTCTGGGAGCTAGGTTGGCACGTGGTGAGGTAGAAAGTTCAGCCAAGCCTAGCGGGAAATTGTTGGAAGAGGGGAACTTGGCCATTTGGGTCAAGTCTTCTGACTAAACTATTGACTGAATATTCTCACAGAGCCCTGAAGACAAGGGGTAACACACCAAAATATGGACTCATTTTTCATTCCACCTTCATTGGTCAAGCAGCTGCAAAGAACAAAGACCGTATCTCCCGATACCTAGCAAACAAATGCAGTATTGCCTCAAGAATTGATTGCTTCTCTGAGGTCCCCACAAGTGTATTTGGGGAAAAACTACGAGAACAAGTTGAGGAACAGCTCTCTTTCTATGAGACTGGAGAGATTCCACGGAAGAACCTGGATGTCATGAAGGAAGCAGTGGTTCAGGCAGAGGAAGCGGCTGCTGAAATCACCAGAAAGCTGGAAAAACAGGAGAAGAAGCGCTTGAAGAAGGAAAAGAAGTGACTGGCTGCGCTGGCCCTGGCCTCATCAGAAAACAATAGTACCCCAGAAGAGTGTGAGGAGGTACATGAAAAACCTAAGAAGAAGCTAAAACCCCAGGAGGCCCTACAGAAAAATGGAATGGAAGATCCACCTGTCTCTCTGCCTAAAACCAAGAAAAAGAAAGCTCCCAAGGAGGAGTTGGCCAATGACCTTTAAGAGATGGCCACTAGCAGTGTAAGTGCTAAAAGAAAGAAGTCTTCACCTAAGGAGGAAGTGGCCAGTGAACCAGAAGAGGAGGCAGCAAGCCCCACCACCCCTAAGAAAAGGAAATTTTCTGAGGAGCCTAAAGTTGCTGCTAGCTTCACAAAGAGCAGCACAAAGAAAAAGAAAAAGTCCCAGAAAGCACAGAAGGATTAGAACGGACCTGCTTGGTGGGAGGGGCATACCTTGTGGTGGCAACTCCTGCCCGTAATAAAATCCCAATAAAAACACAAAACCAGAAAAAAAAAAAAAAAAAGAAAAAAGAAAAGGTCTCAGCCGAGCTTGGTGGCGCACACCTTTAACCCCAGCACTCAGGAGGCAGAGAAAAGCAGATTTTTGAGATCGAGGCCAGCCTGGTCTACAAAGTGAGTTCCAGGACAGCCAGGGCTACACAGAGAAACCCTGTCTCGAAAAACTAAAAAAGAAGAAAGAAAGAAAAGAAAAAAGGAAAAGATCTCACTCTGTAGACCAGGCTAGCCAACAGGCAACCTTTCTGTCTTAGTCTCCTGGCACTGAAATTTAAAAGCAGGGAGCATCGTGCCCAGTTTGTTTTATCTTATAAGGTCTCTGGATTCAAATTACTGAATGGACTCTAGTGTCCTTGGGGAACTCTAACACTTAAAACTTTTTAACAGTTTGACTTTAATATGTACCTCAACAGTAGTATGCACTTCCGTGTGTCATTATTTTGAAAATGTATCTTAGCCGGGCGTGGTGGCGCACACCTTTAATCCCAGCACTCGGGAGGCAGAGGCAGGCGGATTTCTGAGTTCAAGGCCAGCCTGGTCTACAGAGTAAGTTCCAGGACAGCCAGGGCTACACAGAGAAACCCTGTCTCGAAAAATAAAAAAACAAAACAAAACAAAAATGTATCTTAATGTAGATAACCATTTGTAGGGTGGGAGATAACCTTCCTTAGTTTTTTTAGTAGAATCCAAACCTTAAAAACCCTGTGAGCAGCTGGGTGATGGTGGTGAGAAGGACTTTAATCCCTGTACTCGGGAGGCAGAGGTAAGTGGAACTCTTAGTTCGAGTGAGGCCAGCCTGATCAACACAGAAAGTTCCAGAACAGCCAAAGCTACAGGGAAACCCTGCTTGAAAACCCAAAACAAAACAATCAACAACAGCATCAGAACCCTGTGAGCAATGATACTATAAGAGGTTAGTAGTTTGGGAACTAACATAACTCTCAATTAGTTCCTGCATAAACGTGAAAGAGAATAAGAAATTTGGAGACCTCTGGGAAGCTCTGAAACTTGGTAGGAAGTGGGTAGGAATGACCAACTGGAGGATAATACTGTACGTACGCCCGCTTCTTGAGGTGGTGCTTCGTAGTCAGCCCTTCGTCTATCACAGCCCCGACCACCTGGCGCTTCCGTCGCCGATCCCTGCTTAATACCCTGCGGCGCTTGAACAACTTCTTCTTCAGCTCCTGAGGAAGAAAAAGATGCGCATGGAAGGTTGTGCACGCCCTCCCGGGATCCTCCGCACCTAACAACCCAGCCCCTAACTGATCCGCTTTCCGGAGAGGAAAATGCCGGGAAGCAAAGGGAAACAAAGGCACAGTTCCCACTCCCACAGTTCAGTCACCGTCCGGGGACGATTGATCTTTCCTCCCGGAGGTGCCATGGCTACACGGAGGCTCACTCCAGAAGCCGCACTTCCGCTTCACTCACAGGTTCCGCCACGCGCAAAAGACCCCGCCCTCTGACGCCTCCGGACCAATCGCAGCTTGGAGGCGGGCACGAGGGGTATATAAGGTTGTTCCGCGCGCTGCGGGGCCTTTCCACGGGTCGCTTTCACGTAAGTCTTGTTTCTGTCTTTATAAGCGAGGGAGCTACGGGGAACTGGGCTGGACATCGTAGATCCTCCTTTTCTTGGCGGGGATCGGGCGTGCGGTCCCGCTCCCCGTAATGTACGGAGGTAGAAGAAAGGGCTCTGGCCCTCTCGGCGTCATGTCTTCGGTGCTTGCGGCCTCCCGTTCGCGGGTTCTATCCTCAGACGCTGGAACACTTCTCCGTGCAGAAATGTAACTAGGTCCGCAGACCCCTCTGAGTTACTCAATGCTTTTTTTTTATTATTTTTTTTATTTTAGGTCGACATTGACACTTCCAGAGTGATGGATAACATTTTCTTTGCTGTTTATTATTGAACCAATAAAATCCGTAAAACCTAAGGACTTTGTGTGCGCTTTTTTTTTTTCTGCGACTCGTAATTTGAAGATCTTTAGGACTTACAGCACATGTTGGGAGTGCGGGTGACTATTTACACTAAAGATCTCTGGTTGATCTTTGGGGGGGAGTTACCGCGTTTCATGGAATACGATAAATGTCGACCAGGTGGCAGGTTTGTGTAAACCTTTATGAATGTAGAAGGTGCCATCCTAAAGGCGTGAGAATCAAACCTGTAGTTGACTGCTATGGTAAGAAACCTAACGTAGCCGGGCTTGGTGGCACACGCCTTTAATCCCAGCACTTGGGAGGCAGATTTCTGAGGCCAGCCTAGTCTACAAAGTGAGTTACAGGACAGCCAGGGCTACAACAGAGAAACCCTGTCTCGAAAAACCAAAAAAAAAAAAAAAAAAGGTTACGCCCTTATAAGACATTCAGTTAAATCTCACAAAGATTTCTGAGAGATTCCTTTCTGTTTTCTGCTGGTCATGCATAGAGCCGGAATTGTGCCATTGTATGAACAGCTAGTAGTTGAGAATGTTCTCCAGGTTTGCAGTTTGTCCTGGTTCATAAACCTTGAGACTGAGGGGTAATACTGGGTTACATGGCTCGAGGTGGGGAGGCCTGACATCATTACTGCCTGGGCTCAATCTAACTGCAGTGCTGATGTGAATTGTGTGTGCTGCAGCCAAAAGTAGGCCAAAGAGCTTTGAAAACAATGGAGATGAAATTGGAGAAAAAAAACAATACTTACCCCCAAAAGTACTGAGAGGTGGGAGATGGTGATATTCCATAAATCGGGTTCTATAGATGTGGGACCCTATTGGGTCCCAAAGAGGACAGAGGTTAGGAGTTTCCTGACCCTCTGTATCTTCAGGAATCCAGGAGGCACCTTCTTGACCCCAGCCAAGTCCAGGGTTAAATGTTCTTAAAGGAGATGTGGGGTCCTGTGGGATCCAGGCCCAACCTGGGAGAAGAGTAAATATTCTTATTTACTGTGTCTAATTGATTTGAGACAAGGTCTCTCCATGTAGCCCTAGCTGGCCTTTAGTTCAACATGTAACAGGACAAGCTGGCTACCATGTCCAGCCCAGATAAAGATTTAGTTGTTTTAGGGTGTATAAATGTTTGCCGAATGCACGTCTGGTACATGAGGATGTAGGAGAAATCTGACCCCTAGACCTGGAGCTGCAGATGCTGGTGAACCACCACATGAGTTCTAGGGAACAGATCCAGGCCCCTCTGCAAAGGCTGCAAGTTCTCTCAGAACTGCTGAGCCTCATTATCTGTGTGTGAGGCAAAAGAGTTTTATTCTATCTTTATACTCTACCATTAATCAGTACTGGGTCAGTGGAACTAGTCAAATTTCTATGAGATCCAGGCCCAGCTTGCAGGAGTATGGTTGGTAGTTTGTGCATATTTGTATTGACGAGTATGGAGGCCAGAGACTGACATCAAGTATCTTCCTCAATCGCCCTTCACTTGATGTATGAAGAGCTTGCCTATTCAGCTAGTCTAGCTGGGTAGCTTGCTTGCTCCAGGGATCTCAACCTCCAGAGTGCACTGTGATTGCTGGTAAGCGGTCCTGCCCAGCTGGTCTTCCTATGGATAACAGGGATCTGAATTCAAGTGCACATGCTTCCAGAGCAAGCACTACCTACTGAGCTGTCTGTCTCATTTATAAAGGGAAATTGTCTCCTTAATTGAGTTGTTCTGAAAACTCTTAAAAGTATTCAGCATTGTGACTGGTGCATAATAAATGCTCCAAAAAAAAAGGGGGGGGGGCTGGAGAGATGGCTCAGCGGTTAAGAGCACTGACTGCTCTTCCAGAGGTCCTGAGTTCAAATCCCAGCAACCACATGGTGGCTCACAACCATCAGTAATGAGATCCATGCCCTCTTCTGATGTGTCTGAAGACAGCTACAGTGTACTTACATATAATAAATAAATAAATCTTAAGAAAAAATTGATGTCTTCCTTCCCCTCTTCCTCTAAAAAAAAAAAACAAACAAACAAAACACAACAACTTTTTAATAACAACATACAGCCATCCATTCACCTCCAAAATGTTAATTACCTCTAGATAGATACAGGGTAATTACATCATCTTCCTTCCCCAGTAATGAGCCATTAAAATATTAGACACCAGCAAGATCCAAGCCAAGCAAGATAAATACTAAATCATGTCTCAGAACACAAAGCAAATTAAGGCCAGGGGTGAAGCTCAGTGGCTGATAAATTACCTAACATGCAAAAGGCCTTCATTTGTGGGGCTGGTCAAATGGCTTAGACAGCAAAAGCTCAAGTGAGCCAAGTATAAGGGTGTTTAACCCTAACACCCACATCGTTGTCCTGTTCTTAACACAGGGTCTCAATGTATAGCTCTGGTTGTTCTGGAACTCGATGCGTGGAAGCTCAGAGAGATCCTGCCTCTGCTTCAAAGTGCTGGGATTAAAAGTGTGTACCACCAGCCGGGCGTGGTGGTGCACGCCTTTAATCCCAG
>NC_034590.1:120123969-120141708 GCF_900095145.1 Mus pahari | reverse complement strand
GTGAGTTCCAGGACAGCCAGGGCTACACAGAGAAACCCTGTCTCGAAAAACCAAAACCAAAAAAAAAAAAGTGTACCACCAGTGGCCCAGCCACGCACATATTAAAAAAAAAAAAAAAAAAAAAAAAAAAAAAGCTTTAAAGCCCTGGGTTCAATCCTCAATAGTACAAACAAAAGAAAACAAAAACCATGCACACAAATAGTAGAGAGAGAGAGACTGTCGCTCCACAGGTAAGATCACTCACCGGCAATGAGTTCAGTACCCAGATCCCATAGGGTGGAATGACAGAACAAGCTCCCACAAGACAAGGACAAGTCATTACCCTCTGTCATACATGCACACAACCTATGGAGCAGGTGCACCCATACTCACATGCACATAAAAAATACTATTTTTAATTTTTGGAGACACATGCACACTATGTAGACCAGTCTGGCCTCAGATATGCCTTGTCTCCAAAGGTTCTGGATTAAAGGCAGAAGCCATCATATGTTTAAAAACTTTTTTTTTTCCAAGACAGTGTTCTCTGTGTAACCCTGGCTGTCCTAGAACTCGATCTGTTGACCAGGCTGGCCGCGAACTCAGAGATCTCCCTATCCCTGTCTCTTGAGTCTTTGGATTAAAGGCGTGTGACATCATCACTCAGCTAGATATTTTTTTTTTTAAAGGCGATGTCACTCATTCCAAGATCAGAATAGCCCTCTAAACCAGGCAGGGTGTAGAGCCTGTGGCTCAAATTTGTAATAATCTCAAGTACTCAGGCGGCTGAAGAGGAGTACATGAGTTCAAGGCCAGCCCGGGCTACACAGTGAGTTCCAGGTCAGTCTGAGGTGCAAGGTGAACCTGTCTCAAGTTAATTAATTTAATTAAAAAGGAATGGAAATATAGTGAAGCAGTACAGTATCTCTCTAGGCTCTCTCTTCAGTACTTAAATAAAGCTATAAACAAACAAACAAGCCAGGATGGTGTTAGAGGCTTATAATTCTACAGTTTGGAAGGCTGAAGCAGGAAGATCTTTAGTTTGAGAACTGTTAGAACTATATAGTGAAACTTCTTTGAAAAAAAAAAAACACAAAACACCCTAATTGTCCACTAGTGTTCATCAACGCCCTGTGTGTGTGTGTCTGTGTGTGTGTGTGTGTGTGTTTGTGCGCGCACCCTCACACATGTGTGGTACTAGGATTGGAACCCAAGGTTCTGTGCATGCTATTATGAACCTTCTTCCTAAACCACACCACACCTCCTCTTTCTAACATTCCTGGACATCTACTGTGGGTCTAAAATATCTGAATGTCAATGGGCTGAATGAATCGGCACCACTTTCACCTGGCTCTTCACTTTGATCCTGGAAGAAAGCTTCTGCATCTTCTCCTTCACCATCGGTGAGCACCAGCAACTCCTCATGTGGCCACTGGTGGTCTTCCTGGTCGTCCTCACTCCCCTCTGAGGCCTCCACCACAATAGAGGGCAGGCGGGGCTTTTGAGACACCTGCATAAGTACAGCAGGGTTGTTGGGCACAATTCGAAGATGAGCCTGTCCCAGGACGCGGTATAGTAATACTGACCTCAACACCCTGATAACCTTCACGTCTGCCAGGCTCTTCTCTGTTCTGTGAGAGAGTGTTGGCCAACCGAGGACTTTCTGGATGCCATAAAGAGTCTGGTCTATCCCCGGACCAGGGTCCATCCTTGCTACTCCCTGGCACAAGGGCCATGGTAGTGACTCTGTAAGAGTGGAGGTGGCTGGATTCCAGGTCAGGTACCTGAGTCCAGTGCCCACACAGGCTGTGCTTTAATCTTCCGTGGAGAGGGCCTCTTAATCGCTGCTGAGGAAGGGATGATGACATGTGGGGAGATTATGGGCCTTCCAAGGGAGGGAGATGCCAAAGAAGAGAGACAGAGCTTTATTCTGTGTACTCCCTGAGACACTGGGGATGGCAGTCAAGGTAGGAGACAAGGGCATCTGGATTAAAGCCCTATAAATAAAGAGCTGTGATGATGGGTTTACTAACTCCTTGTTTACTGGTTGTCTCAAGTGGACTTGGTTTGGTTTTTGTTGTTGTTGTTTTAAATATATGTAATGTCTATTGGTGTTTTCCCCAAATAATGACTGTATGAGAGTATCAGAAGTGCTAGACCTGGAGTTACAAACAGAGCTGGCATGTGGGTGCTGAGAATTGAACCCAGATCCTCTGGTACAGCAGTTAGAACTCTCAACAGCTGAGCCATCTTTCCATTTCTGGGTCCCTTT
Organism: Mus pahari; assembly: GCF_900095145.1. Lineage (NCBI taxonomy): Eukaryota > Metazoa > Chordata > Mammalia > Rodentia > Muridae > Mus > Mus pahari. The sequence continues at coordinate 120,139,457 of NC_034590.1, read as the reverse complement.
GTGTGTTATTTAATGAATATTTATGTGGCTTTTGCTATTTGCCAGGGACCATTTTTTTAAAAAAGATTAATTTATTTATTATATGTAAGTACACTGTAGCTATCTTCATATACTCCAGAAGAGGGCATCAGATCTCTTTACGGATGGTTGGATGGTTGTGAGCCACCATGTGGTTGCTGGGATTTGAACTCAGGACCTTTGGAAGAGCAGTTGATGCTCTTACTCACTGAGCCATCTCAGCAGCCTGCCAGGGACCATTTTTATTACCTTAAAGGTATTTATTTTTATGAGTATAAGTGTTTTGCCTACAAGTATATTTTCTGCCATGGAGACCAGGAAAAGACACTGGATCTCTTAGGGCAGGAGTTACAGATGGTCGTGAACTCCATGAGGGTGATGGAATCAAACTGCACCCTCTTAGTATACGCAGTCAGCCAGTGCTCTTAACACTGAGCCTCCTCCCGTAGCCTGCCAAGAATTCATTGTTTGGTGGTGGTGGTGGTTGTTGTTTGGTTGTAGGGGTTTTTTGTTTTTGTTTTTGTTTTTTTAAGATTTATTTATTGTTATACATAAGTACACTGTAGCTGACTTCAGACACACCAGAAGAGGGCATCAGATCTCATTATGGGTGGTTGTGAGCCACCATGTGTTTGCCGGGATTTGAACTCAGGACCTTCGGAAGAGCAGTCAGTGCTCTTACCCACTGAGCCATCTCACCAGCCCCTTGTTTTTGTTTTTGATTTTGTTTTTTTTGGTTTTTTTGTTTTTTGTTTGTTTTGTTTTATTTTTTTTGAGACAGCGTTTCTCTGTATAGTTCTGGCTGTCCAGGAACTCACTCTGTAGACCAGGCTGGCCTCAAACTCAGAAATCTGACTGCCTCTGCCTCCCAAGTGCTGGGATTAAAGGTACTTAATCCCCCTACCACCCTGTATATTTGCATGCCAGATGAGATGAATTCTTTAAAATATTCTACATCAGTCAGGTGTTGGTGGTACTGACCTTCAATTGTAGCACTAGAGAAGTAGAGGTGGGCAGATCTCTGGGTCTGAGGCTAATCTGGTCAACAAAGTGAATTCCAGGACAGCCAGGGCTACACAGAAAAATTTTGAAACCCTGTCTCAAAAAATGGGGGGTGGGGGGAGGAGTTAAGGCAGGAGGTTGTAAATACAAGGTTTCTTAGACTACAGAGCATGCTCAAAACCAGTGAAGAGCACTAAGAACCTGTTTATGATGACAATGACAATGATGATGAAGAGGAGGTAGGTTTGATAGCACAAGCCTTAAACTCCAGCTCTCAAGAAGAACAGGCAGGCAAAACTCTGAGACCTCAATGCTAGCCTGGTCTACTTAGAAAGATCTAGGGTAATCAGGACTACAAAGTGAAAAATCCTACAAGCTTTTACCAAAAAAGAGGGGGACCATATTAAATATATATGGTCGTATCAAGCTTGTCCAATACTCTGAAGAGAAAAACAAAAATCTGTTCCCTATTCTGTACGCATGGCTTTGAATTGTTTGTCCTGACCCCTATGTGCTTTGTTTTGAAGCAAGGTCTTCCAATGAAAACTTGATTGACCTCCAAATCAGAACCTTCCAGATTCACCTTCCTTAAGTATGAAATTTCAGATGTTAGCTGTTATATTACATTGTTTACTTAAAACAGTAGCTGAACAGCCCTTTATTAATTTGAAACTTCCAGGGGTTGAAAACCGGCAATGTGGGCTGGTGACTGCTCTTCCAGAAATCCTGAGTTCAATTCCCAGCAACCACATAGTGGCTCACAATCATCTGTAATAAGAGGATCCGATGCCCTCTTCTGGTGTGTCTGGACAGCTACAGTGTATTCATATACATAAAACAAGTAAATAATTCAGAAAGAAAGAAAGAAAGAAAGAAAGAAAGAAAGAAAGAAAGAAAGAAAGAAAGAGGGAGGGAGGGAGGGAGGGAGGGAGGGAGGGAGGGGGAGGAAGAAAACTGGCAATGCTATTTTGGTTTGTTTTTTTTTTTTTTTTCTTTTTCGGGACAGGGTTTCTTTGTGTCGCCCCAGCTGTCCTGGAACTCTGTAGACCAAGCTAGCCCTAAACTCAGTGATTCACCTGCCTCCTCTGCCTTTCAAGGCATGCACTATCACTTCTCAGAAAAAAATGGCAATTGTAATATCCATAGCAAACATGCACTCTTTGAAGGCAATGGTACTTAGCGCTATATATATATATTGGAAGAGCAGCCAGTGCCCTTAATCTTTGAGGCATCTCTCCAGCTTCAACTTTTAAAAAATTTTTCGTGTGTGTGTGTATGTAGCCCTCTCTCCAGCTTCAACTTTAAAAAAAAAAAAAAAAATTCGTGTGTGTGTGTGTGTGTGTGTGTGTGTGTGTGTGTGTGTAGCCAGCCCTCTCTAGCCCAGCTGTTTCTCTATGATTTGAGGCCCGGCCCCGTCCCTTTCCTAGGTCGCTCTAGCCCGCATAGGGAACGGTGAGATGTCATGGCTTCCTTCTAGGCTGCGGGAAGAAGCGGATGGCACCTCGTTTGTAGTGTAGTCCGCCATGGAGGTGGCTCGTAAAGCACTGGTGGCAGTTGCCGTGCTAGGCGCGGGAGCTGGTGTGGGTTCTATTCTGTTTGCTCTTGTGACCCCAGGAGAACTACAGAAGCAGTCGATGCTGCAGGTAAAAACAACTGGACTCCCCGAGGTGGGTGTGCGTGGGAAGAGCCCCTGTCTTTTGGCCCAGAATGCAAACATCCTTCTTGCCCGCAGGAGATGCCGGAAAGGGACTTGCGGCGCAGGGACGAAGCGGTCAGGACCACGGAACTGGTGATGGCTACCCTGAAGGACGCCGCAGCCACGAAGGAGAACGTGGCCTGGAGGAGAAACTGGACAGTTAGCGGGGATGGCAGGTCAGCATGACACCAGAGCTCGCCCGTGGTCACGGGAACCTGTAAGGCTCCTTTTTTGGTGCTCCGGACATGGAGTCGGAATTCAGGAGACACACCAGGACTCTCTAAAAGGAACTGGGAACTGCGGTTGGGGGAATGCCTTTAAGGAGCACATCGCGTGACAGGGTCGGATGTGTGGAACCAACGGAACTAATAAATGCAGTTCATCCATTAAGTGGATTTCGCAGCTGGACGTCTAATGCTTAGAGAGCTGTGAGAGACAGCGCGGTGGGCGCGGAAGACCTAGGCAGCTGCATGCCATCCTACCCCTGAGAGTTCTTAAGTACAATACGTCTTCTGACTATTCAAAATAGGTCATATGATCTAAGTTTGCTTATGCAACTGTCGGGTAAAAGACTTTAGGAAAAAGTTTGTTTTTGTATGTCTTTGTGTGTGTTGTCACAGAACACTTTGGGAAGACCGTCTCTACTTATACACTCTATCCAGCTTGTAGGCAAAACAATTTCACCCACTGAGCCATGTTTCCTAGCCAAGCTCTTGAGACAGCATCCTTCCTCCACTCCCAAGTACTGTGGATAAAGGAGTGAAATCCCATGCCCACCTCCAAGCCACAGTCTTCAAATTAGAGTAGTCCTTGAATATCAGGTTTGCGGTGAATACCAACAGGACTTCTGTCCTTTAAGCAAAGTTGGAGAAGGGTTCCTCGACTGTTCCAATGCCTCCTCTAGTTACTTTTTACTTTGGCTCAAGCCTCCTATGAGAATCCGACTTACTATTACTGGAACTGCATGTCAATCCAAACATAGCATGACACATACCTGTAATTCCAGTACTCAGGAAGGTGAGGGGAGAGATAGCAATTTTAGCCTGGTGGTGGTGGTGGTGGTGGCGGCGGTGGCACACGCCTTTAACTAGCCTTTAATCCCAGACCTCAGAGGTGGTGACATAGGCAAGTGGATCTCTGTGAGTTCAAGGCCAGCCTGGTCTACAGAGCAGAGTTCCAGGACAGTCAAGGATACACAGAAAAACCCTATCTCAAAAAAAAAAAAAAATGGCAGAAAAAAAAAATAGCAAGCTCAAGACAAGGCTGGGCTCCTACACAAGCAGACAACCTCAGAAGGAAAATAAATAAATACAACTACATGATCCGAAACCTCTTTGAGGGGGCTGGTGAGATGGCTCAGTGGGTAAGAGCACCTGACTGCTCTTCTGAAAGTCCAGAGTTCAAATCCCAGCAACCACATGGTGGCTCACAACCATCTGTAACAAGATCTGACGCCCTCTTCTGGAGTGTCTGAAGACAGCTACAGTGTACTTAATTATAATAATAAATAAATTAAAAAACAAAAAAACATTACCCATCGATGAGCCCCACCTCTACCCCATGTGTGTGTGTGTGTGTGTGTATTTATGTATATTTACAACACATTTAAGATTTATTTGTTTAATGTATATGAATACACTGTAGCTGTCTTCAGACACACCAGAAGAGGGCATCAAACTCCATTACAGATGGTTGTGAGCCACCATGTGGTTGCTGGGAATTGAACTCAGGACCTCTGGAAGAGCAGTCAGTGCTCTTAACCACTGAGCTGTCTCTCCAGCCCTACAACACATTTTTCATTGAAGGTTCTTTTTTGTGCCTGTGTAGCCCAGGCTGGCTTTAAACTTGAAGCAGTCATCCGACCTCAGCCTCTCGAATGCAAGGTGGGATCACAGGCTTGTGCTACTGCTAGCTTCACTTATCTATTCTGTAAAACAGTCGCAACTGAAAGTATGTTTGTGGCTAGAGCTAGGCCTCACCTGCTTGAATACCTAACGTACAGGAAATTGCGAGTCTGATTCTCCATAACTTAGGAATGGTATGCTGGTAATTCCAGCACTGGGGAAGGGGAAGCAGCAACGGGCCACAAGCAGGGTCCAGCATGGTAGTACACGCTTGGGAGACAGAGGCCTAGTTTTCACAGAACGTTCCAGGACTGCCAGGGCTATACATTGAGACCTAGTCTGGGAAAAGCAGGGGGTAAATTCAAAAGTTCAAAAAGTATATGGCTGCATAGCAGGTCCAAAGTGAGTTTGGGATACATTTGTCTGCATCATAAAACTTAATGTTTCTGTGGTGCAAACCCAGAAGTGAACACCGGAGTTTGTTCTAGCTGCTGGTGTCAGCTTATATTTACCCGTGTATGTGTTTAAGGCAAGGTCTCTGTGTACCCTTGCTTGGCCTGCCTCTGCTACCTGTGTACCGGGATTAAAGGCATACACACCACCACAGCCTGGCCTATTTACTTTCTTTACACAGGTGTTATTAATGGCCTCTTATGAATTGTGGCCTCTTCTCTGCACCCAGGAATAAGGACAAGTCAGGAGAGATTTGACAAAGACAACAGGGCAGTGGAGAACACCATAAATCTGGCAGATAAGGTCTTGAGCCAAGCAGGGCATGCAGACACACACCTTTAATCCCAGCTCTCAAGAGGAGACAGATCTCTTGAGTTCTAGGACAGGCATGAACTACAGAGAGGTCCTTTCTCAACAAAATACCTGACCTAGGCTTCCCAAGTGGGTGTACAGGTTCTTATATTGGTTACCAATGTCAGTTTGGACCACGCCCTGTAATTTGTCAGTCTGATCTAAAATAATAGTAAACTTGACCACAATAGTCTTTCATACATATGAAGCACTTTTGACTATGGGACCAGTAATCCCAGCAGGAGGCCTAGGCAGAAACAGAAGTTCAAGGCCAGCCTGAGAAATATAGTTAAGACCCTACATGAAAAAGTAGCTGGGGATACACCTTAGTGCTTTCTCAACAAGCATCAAGCCCTGGGTTCCATCCCCAACACTGCAAAAAGTGTGGTATGTATGCAGTACTCAAAACACTTTTTCAAGCCAGGATCTCTGTGTAGCCCTGGCCGTCCTGGAACTCACGCTGTAGACCAGACTGGCCTGAAACTAAAGAAATCCACCTGCCTCTGCCTCCTGAGTGTTAAGAGTAAAGGTGTGCACCACCACACCCAGCTTACAATGTTTTTTGTTTGTTTGTTTGTTTTAGTTTTTCGAGACAGGGTTTCTCTGTATAGCCCTGGCTGTCCTGGAATTCACTTTGTAGACCAGGCTGGCCTCAAACTCAGAAATCCGCCTGCCTCCCGAGTGCTGGGATTAAAGGCGTGCGCCACCATGCCCAGCACTTACAATGTTTTTAAAAGATGCATTTAAATGATGTGTTTTGCCTGCATGTATGTATGTGTACCATGTACCTAAAGGTCAGGTGTCAACTTCAGGAACTGGAGTTACACATGGTTACGAGCCATCATGTGGGTATAGAGAACTGACCTCAGTTCCTCTACAAGAACAACAGAGCTCATAAGCACTGAGCGAATCTCTCCAGCCCCTCAAAACACTTAAGATTTTTTTTTAATTCGAGTGCTTATGCATGTTTATGAATAAAAGGTGCCGTATAAATACCCCTCACTACTAAGCAGCTAATCAATCCTAGACAAACTTATTGCAAACTGAAAATGAGAAAGAGGTCCTACTTTAACTGCCCTCCCTTTATCTTCTCATATTGCCCTTCTCAGACATTCAGGAAGGAGCCAGGCATATACAGAACTCAAAGGGTCTATTTATTAGGAAGGACATGTCAGTGCTTTATCAAAGATGAAGAAGTCAGAAAGAGATGGTGGGATGGAGGACCCTCAGCTGGGACACTTCTTGGCCACAATGAGGACAGCAGAAGGCACGAGTCCTAAAGATGGAAAAGAGTTTGAATTACAAGGTTACTTAGGTTTTGGGCCTTCAAATGTCTGAGCACATACTATCTCCATTAAACCCCTTCTATCCCAACTGACTACCCATCCCTACCCATCCCAACTGCCACTCATTCCTTTAAGCACTGACTCCTGGTCTCACATAACATACCCAGTTCCTGCAAAGGCCGTTCCATGTCAGCCTCTGAGAAAGCCCGTCTGGGGAAGCCACTGAGCAACTGCACAGGGTCTTGGTCCTGTCCAGGTTCCTCCCCACGGTGAAGCTCCACATAGAGCCTCACAGCCGCCAGCTGTTCCCGGGCCCGGAAAGTCTGGGTCAGTGAAGTCCCGTCAGGCAGCCTAACCTAAAAGGCAGGAGAGACGCAGTACTGTGAGCACCGAAACTGAGCGAGGACTAGGCATGGGGTGGCTCATGCCTAAAGCCTCAGCACTCAGGGGTAACAGCACAGGCAGATTTTCAAGATGAGCCTGGTTTACACAGAGCTCCAGGGCTGGAAGAACAAATTTAAGGCTGGCATCAGGTACATAAGCCCCTGTCTTAAAACTGAACTATGAATAAGCAGGGTGAGGCCAGATAATGGCAATGGAAGAAATAGGAAGATCACCAGAAGTTAGAGGTCAGGTTGATCTTCATAGTGAACTCCAGGCCAGTAGGACTGTGCAGCAGGACTCAGTCCCAAGAATAAAACAGTGCAGAGTGGTGGCCCATGCCTGTAATCCTAGCACTCAGGCAGAGGCAGGGACAGCTCAAAATTCAAGACCAGCCTAGTCTATGTAGTGAAACCCTGTCTGAAGTACCCAAGAAAGGAAAGGAGGTACTAGAGCTGGCTCTGCTTCCCTTGGAGCATCTGAACCAGGACAGATAGTATTTAGAGGACCCGGTGAACAACCATTCGTGCTCTACCTCAGCAGGTGATGATAATGGACTCCCCACTACCTCACAAGACAAAATGGAATTACTTTTAAAATTCACTGTGAGTACCATATTATAAAAACAGCTGTGTAATGAATCTAAAACTGCTTAGTAATGATGAAATAAGGATTTAAATAAGATAGGCAGGTGAAATTTGATCTTTCCGAAGAGTAGAGGAGATAGGATTTCAAAAGTCATGTACAAAGAAGGGAGAGATTTGGCAAAGGGGACTTAAGCGTCAACAGCCTGGGCTGGGCACTTTATAAGCCAACACGGGGCTCCAGAAACAAGACAGTCACTTTAAAACAGTACCTGTATGCGACACTGGTCATACTCCCGCTTAGTAGGGGGCTCCTGGCTCGGAGAAGAAGGAACAGGACCTGGTTCTGTTGCTGGTGGGGATGACCGAGAACCCACACTACCACCATACTGAAAGACAAAATGCAACACTAGCTCAGGGGGAACACACTAGTCTAGCATGTATACAGGGTCAACCTTCAGTACATGGCCCACCCTCCCCACCACACACACAGGTTTGGCAGCTCACAGTTTTTAGTTAAGAGTACTTGGAAGGCTAACACAGAAGAATGCTATGAGTTTGACACTAGTCTGGGCTACAGAGTAAAATTGCCTCAAAAAATCATGCTAAGCACACACTTTTTTTTTCTTGACAATGGAAAGGAACTTAACCCACATACTCCACTACACCCAGAATTCCAATCACCCACCTTCTTGGCTCTCTCTGCTTTGTCCCTTTCAATTTTTTCTCGAACCCTTTGTCTAGAAGAGAGACAGGAGGAACATAGGTCAGACATGAACAAGGCAAGTCCTCATTTCTTTGCCAATTAGCGACCAATGAGACTTCAGACCTGGCAGCTAACTCTTCGGCCTTTTCCCTCCTGCGCTCCTCGGCAGCCCGGCGCATCTCATCTTCCTGAAGTTTCTGTCGTGCAACTGACAGCTCTTGCCCTTGTCTCCTCCGCTGCTTTTCTCGTTCTAAAGCTTCTCGCTCCTCTCTTTCTTCACGTTCTCGCTGCTTTTGTGCCACAAGTTCCAGCATTCTGTTTTGCAGAGAAGAAAGAGCTGAAGTTGGACACCGGGTGGGAAGGTGAGTCTAGGCAGAGAAATTAACAAAGTAACGGAATATGTGCCCCAAGACAGAGGAAAGGAAACAAAACCAAAACAGTAATATAAAGAGGACAAGCTAGGTGGTGGCAGTGCACACCTTTAATCTCAGCGTTCAGAAGGCAGAGATGGGTAGATCTCTTGAGTTTGAGGCCAGCCTGGTCTACAGAGCCAGTTCCAGGACAGCCAGAGATAAAGAATCTTGGCTTGAAAAAAACAGAACAAAACAAACAAACAAACAAAAGTGTAGCTCAATAGTAGCGCACATACATCATGCATGGAGCCTTGTCCTTGTAGGTTTTTGTTGTTGTTTTTGCTTCTTGTTTTTGTTTTTGTTTTTTTTTTTAAAAAAAAAGGCAGATGAGAGCCAGGCATAGTGGTGCATATCTATAATCCCTGCATTTACAAAGGAAATGCAAGAGAGTTGGGCTTTCAGGGGTATCTGCAGTCACACAGGAGTTTGAGACCAGTCTTGAGCTACATGAGATTTTTCCTGGTGACTCTCCTGCACACCCTCAAACCGGAAAGGTCAGGTCCTATGATCAGACTTGTTTGTATTTGAGAGGAAGGAAGATGACCTATGACCCTTGGGAAAGTGTGTCAATGGGCTAGCTATGGTGGCCCAGGCCTGTAATCCCAGCACTAGAAGAACGTGGCTTTGAATTTAGCCTAGGACGCATATGGGGTTCCAGCCCAGCCTGAGCTAGACTGCGTCTCAAAAAATAAGGCAAGGCACAGTGAAGGCCTGTAATCCCAGCACTCTGGAGGCGGAGGCAGGAGGATCCGGAGTTCAGCCTGGCCAAGAGTTAGGCAGGCTCCAAACAAAAGCGCGCACACACACAATGAACTTGCCAGTCACCTCTTGGTCTGCTCTTGTCTCTCCTCTTCTGTCAGAATGGGTCTGCTTTCTCCAGCAGCAGACCCAGATCCTGCAAACAAGCAGCCAGGATTAGTGTTTACAATAAGATCATTCTGGTTTTCTGGGGCCCTTACAAGGTCTCTAGAATCACAAGATGTCTCCCAGGCAGGACCTTCAGGGCCAACTTGCTCTGAGGGCGTGGGTTCTCGTCCCAGGACCTGGCTGAGGGGAGTCTCTAGAGGCTCGTCCACATCGGGGTCGTCTTCGTGCTCCATCAGCCTGCGCGGAGAAAGTTGGCAGGGGTTGGTTAGCCCGGAGGCCGCCTTGCCCTGGGGCTCCCAAACTCCCGCCACCCGTGCCGGTCGCCCGCTCACCAGTCCATCGCAGCCTCGATGCCCTGGTTCCCTGTGAGGGCCAGAGCCTTCTCCCTGGGGGCAGAAACACCGTGAATAGCGTCCATCAGCCATGGTGACAGTCAGGCCGGCCAGGCCCGCGGCCCCCCACCACCGGCTGGGGGGAGGCTCCCTTACGCGCGTCCCCTGGGGAAGCCCATCTCGATGAGGCTCTCCAGAGCCGTCAGCTCCGCCATGGCGCCCGCCTCCGCCTCCGCCTCCGCGGGGACCTGCGGGGACCAGAAGGAAGACGGCAAGGGTCAGCCCGGGGCGACTCCGCCCGCGACGCCGCCCTCCCGGCGCTCGCTAACTCACCGGGCGGGGGACCCGGGGACGAGGGGGGAGTAGACAGTGAGTGAGAGCGGAGGGGAAGCGGAAGTGCCCGGTCTGTTTGTGTCACGTGGGGGCAGGGTGGACGGGTGCCGAGGAGAGCCAGAAGTGTCCTTCCCGGCGGGCGGGGACTTCTGAGGACGGAAAAACTGGCAGGAAGGAGACTCACCCACGGTGAAGAAGCTCCAGATCCGGCTTGAGCCGGTTTGCAGGGTTTTAGGACTCTAAAAGATGCCTGGCAAGGGGTGGGCGGGTAAAAACACCTGCCTTCAAGCCTAATTATGTGAGTTCGAGTCCTAAGACCCGAGGTTGAGCACAGAGGATTCCTGTTAGTTGTCTTCTGACCTACTAAGCACACGAGTCGGGGCATTCATGATAAACAATAAAATTTTTTTCTCTTTTGGTGTTTTGAGACAGGGTTTCCTTGCTGTCCTGGAACTCGCTCTGTAGACCAGGCTGGCCTGCAATCCAAAGAGATCCATTTGCCTCTGCCTCCCGAGTGCAGTAAAGGGATCTCAGTGTGTCGCCACCACCTCCTTGCATTTTTCTTTTCTTTTTTTTTTGGTTTTTCGAGACAGGGTTTCTCTGTGTAGCCTTGGCTGTCCTGGAACTCACTTTGTAGACCAGGCTGGCCTCGAACTCAGAAATCCGCCTGCCTCTGCCTCCCAAGTGCTGGGATGAAAGGCGTGCGCCACCACGCCTGGCTTCCTTGCATTTTTCAATTTTCCGTTTTCTCTTTTACTTCTCTTTCTGTCTTTTGGTACCAAGACCAGACAGGCCTCAAACTCACAAAAATCTGCCTGCCTCATTCTTCCAAGTGCCAGGACCAAAGTTGTGTGCCACCAAGCCCATCGGTGATGTAAAAGAAGAGGGGAGGAGAATGACTCCTATATATGTTGTTAGTAAGTTATTTATCAGGGGCAAGGGAGTAGGTCTAGTGTTTTGGCCTAGCATGCTTGAGTCTGTCTTCATCATCATCATCATCATCATCATCATCATCATCATCGTTATCATTGTCTTTGTTTTTTTTTTTTTTTGAGACAAGATCTCATTGTGAAGCCTTGGCTGTTCTGGAACTTTCTAAATGGATGTAGTTTTGAGACTGATCTCAAACTCAAACACCAGTCTGACTCTGCCTCTGTTGTCCAGAGTTCTGGGATCGAAGGCATGGAACACCTTGCCCAGCTATCTTAAATTAAATCTTGATTTCAGGATACCCTGGTCTCTATAAGACCTCAAAAACCAAAATCTTAGGCCTGTGAGATGGTTCATTTGTTAAGAGAGCTTGCCTCCTGACACCTGAGTTGGATCTTACAACTCTTTTTTTGTTGTTGTTGTTTTACTTTTTTTGTTTTGTTTTTTATTTTTGTTTTTCTTTTCATTTTTCTTGGATCTTACAACTCTTTTTTTTTTTTTTTTTGGTTTTTGTAGACCAGGCTGGCCTCGAACTCAGAAATCCGCCTGCCTCTGCCTCCCGAGTGCTGGGATTAAAGGCGTGCGCCACCACGCCCGGCCTGGATCTTACAACTCTTGTTGGAAGAGGAGAACCTACTTCTCCACGCAGTACTTTTGTCTCCTGACCTTTACCAACAAGAACGACATACAGGCTCCACTTCCATTCTATATCAATAAATCTGATCATAACTAAAAGGAAAAATAAGGCTGGATGTGGTAGTGCACACCTTTGACCCCAGCACTTGGGAGACAAAGGCAGTTGAGTCTCCTGTGAGAACTGTGAGTTCAAGGCCATATGGTCTACAGAGGGAATTCCAGGACAGTCAGATTCAAGTAGTAAGAACCTGCCTTCCATCCATCCCCTCTCCCAAAACAACTTTTGAAATCTGGGCGTGTAGCTCAGTGGTAAATTAGCCTAGCAGTGTTTATCAGGGGCCATAGATAATTCATACTTGGTCCTGCTCACACTGTTGCAGGGGATCTATTGCCAAAGGGATCTTGGTGCACAATTTTTGTTCGAGAGCAGGATAATAGTGATAGTGACGGTGATACTTGGCTGGGCAGTATGTACGTGCTAGTGTTGCTGTGCAATGTCTTGTCCAGCCACTCTGTACATGATATAAAATGGGCCTTGGTCCTCTGGGCTTGCGGTACCAGCTCTCTGCCGGAAATGTCCTGCCTTTCCCCTCATCTTAGGTGGCTCTGCGGCATTTCTCATTTTTTTAGACTACTGAGCTTTGCTTGCCTACATGGCTCTTTTTTCTCTTCATCGGTTTTTCAAGGCAGGATTTTTCTGTGTAGCCCTGGCTGGCCTTGAACTCAGAGAGATCCACTTGTCTCTGCCTTCCGAGCATTGAGATTAAAGGGGTGAGCCACCACTACCTGCACTTTTTTGTTTGTTTGTTTATTTTTCTTCTAATGCCAGGATCTTCTGTGCTCATATGCAGCCCCAGGTGGTGGTTCTGCTCAGGCTAACCCGGGCCATGGCGGTTCTGCTTCCACCTCCTCAGTATTAGGATGACAGGTGTGACTTACCATGCTTGACTTTCTGTTTTCCTTCTTTTTCTTTTTCTTTTTCTTTTTCTTTTTCTTTTTCTTTTTCTTTTTCTTTTTTTTCTTTTTCTTTTTCTTTTTCTTTTTCTTTCTTTCTTTTTTATTTTATTTTATTTTTTTTTGGTTTTGAGACATGGTATCACTATGTTTTCCTTTGTTTTTGTGTTTATGATGTGACCTCACTATATAGCCCCAACTGGTCTGGAACTCATGATATAGATCAGGCTGGTCTGGAACCTGTATATCTGCCTATCTGCCTCCCAAGCATTAAGATTTAAAAGCATAGACTTGGTTTCACTTTTAAACTATATTCATTTATTGACAGGTGCTTTAATTTTTTTTCTAGATTTATTTATCTTGAGTGTTTTGCATGCATGTATGTATGGCTATGCCTGTGGAGGTCAGATGAAACAGAAGTCAGTTCTCTCCATCCACCATATGGGTTTTAGGGATTGGATTTAGATCTTCAGGCTTTAGGTCTACAACCATTCACCAGCCCATGACTTTACCCACAGCCATTCACAGCTGCACTTTGCAGGAATGGTGGGAATTTTGTGTAGGATCTCCAGCTGTCCAGGATTCCAATGTAGACTGAAGACTAGCAGCACTGCAGGAATCTCCAGGCTTAAAGTGCAAGATTGGAATTGTCGTGCTATCCAGCTTTGTGAGCTGAGTAACTACTGATTCACACTGATGAGTTACCTGGACTGCATCAAGTAAGCCAATCTAGCGCTCGCGCGCGCACGCACGCATGCACGTGCATACACCCTTGTGTATTTATTTCATATATAAAATGAGTACACAGACACACACACACACTCATTTCAGTTCCTCTAAAAGAATCCTGTCTAGTACAGTACCTAATCTGCACATCTTTTATTTTTTTAAGGGTAAAATGGTCTTTATTTTAATTAGATGTATTCATTTTATTTTATGTGAGTGTTTTGCCTGCATGTATGTACATATATTGTGTGCATAGTTGGTGCTCTCGGAGGTCAGAAGAAGGCATTGGATCCCATGGAAATGAAGTTACAATTGGCTATAAACCACTATGTGGGTGCTGGCACTTGGACCCAGGTCCTCTGCAAGAGCAGCGTATTCTATCTTCAGCTATATATATATATATATATATATATATACTGGTTTTTCGAGACAGGGTTTTTCTGTGTAGCCTTGGCTGTCCTGGAACTCACTCTGTAGACCAGGCTGGCCTCAAACTCAGAAATTCACCTGCCTCTGCCTCCCAAGTGCTGGGATTAAAGGTGTGTGCCACCACTGCCTGGCCTTCTACATATCTTTAAAGCTAATCCTCTTTGGTCTTCCAGAAAAAAGGCAACAGGACAGTACAGCGGAGTTTTGTGGACCTGCTTACAATATAAATAAGACATGGAGACTTCTATATAGTTTAAAGTTGTTGGCCTTATGCTGGGGCAGACTCTTAGCTAGCTTCTATCTTAAACTGACTTTCCTGGCAGTATCCCCGCTGCATGGCTAGCTCCTCACCTTTCTGTTTCACTCTGGTCTCCCTTTGTTTTACTCCCATGTCTGCCTCGAATCTCCAGCCTCTGTGCTTGTGTCCCTTGTCTCTCTCTCTCTCTCTCTCTGAAAGTTCTGCTGCTGTACTTCCTGCCCCAGCTATTGTCTGTTAGCTCTTTATTATAACCAACCAGAGGCCAGAATTGCCTCTTAGATTGCCTTTAGACCACAAGAGTTGCCTGACTTTCACATTTTGTGCAGATATTGAAGGACATTTACAAATATAAAAGCGGTGATGAGCCATAGAAATGACAATACCAAATCTTGCCAGCATTTAGCTCTCTGCATGCACAAAATTAAAAATACAAAGACACACCTCAATACAATGTAAGGAAGGTGACCCCAACAGAACATAGTAAACATCTACCGAGGTTAAAGCCTAACTAGGCTACTCCCTGGCTTTGTGACCTTAGATAAACTTACTTTCTTTCTTTCTTTCTTTCTTTCTTTCTTTCTTTCTTTCTTTCTATTTATTTATTTTTTGTTTGTTTTTGAGACAGGGTTTCTCTGTGTAGTCTTGGCTATCCTGAAACTAGATCTGTAGATCAGACTAGCGTGGAACTTACTTTATAGACCTGGTTGGCCTCAAACTCAGATCTGCATGCTTCTGCCTCCTGAGTGCTGTAACTAAAGACATGCACTACCATGTACGTCCCACTGAGGTTCTTAAAGTTTTTATCCCCTATTACTAGTGCTATAGTTCCAACTGTAACAGTCTGTGATACCTTCCCCCACCAACAGAGCGGGTAGAATAGGGATGGCTTACCACTCTCAGGAGGGCCCTGTCCTCCTCTCCATTATAGACAAACACCTGAGGTATGATATACATGAGGATGTAAAGTGTGGTCTCCTTAATGTAAACAGTTCAGAAGCACATTTGGTTAAATATTAGGAAACAAGCCAAGTAGTTTCAGGGGCCTGGACATGCATTCATCAACTATTTCTGGGGTTAATCAGTTGTGTGAGGCTATAGGAATCTGCATAGAGAAGATTTTCTAGGAAGTATCTTGGTAGAATTAAGCAGGCACTGTTCTCTTGGAAGTACCCCAGGGTGACCTTAGGGTCTGTCTTAGTCAGGGTTTCTATTCCTGCACAAACATCATGACCAAGAAGCAAATTGGGGAGGAAAGGGTTTATTCGGCTTACATTTCCATACTGCTGTT
>NC_034590.1:120121635-120123804 GCF_900095145.1 Mus pahari | reverse complement strand
ACTACCAGCCCAGAGATGGTCCCACCCACAAGGGGCCCTCCCCCTTGGTCACTAATTGAGGAAATGCCCCACAGCTGGATCTCATGGAGGCATTTCCTCAAGGGAGGCTCCTTTCTCTGTGGTAACTCCAGCTGTGTCAAGTTGACACAAAGCTAGCCAGTACAGGGTCGTCCTATTTACAGCTGTTTGGAAGTGGAACCAATTTGATGCTAACACAGTATGGGGTCTTGAGGCCCAAGCACAGTCAGCAGTCCTGACACATATTTGATTGAGAACGGTTAAGGAACAGATGTACTCTTTCTTGTACTCTGATCACAGAGGAGCTGACTTCCACTACCTTCTCTACCTTGTTCTTCAAGGTTACCAAAGGAATTCCAAATTGGAATTCTGGGGAGTTGCCAACTGAGGGGGGCTCGAATTCCAGAGGTATAAAGATGGCCTTTGTCGCCGGAAGGTCAGCGTGTTGAAAGTGGCAGGAGCAACGAGGGAGGGGTGGGTTACTAGAACGCTGACTTGGCCGGCGTCCTGCTGACTGGTATGAACCCCCTGTCTCCTTATTTAAATGTGGACCCACGCAATCTTCTTCAGGATACTGGTGAATTTATTTTGCCAACTGGAGCTAATAAAACCCGATGCAGATTTGAACTCGCTTTCTTTACCATTGGAGGATGTTGCATGACAGGGGCTGCATTTGGGGGCAATGAACGGTCTTCGTTTAGGATCGAAGGAAACCCAGAGTATGGCCTGGTCCAAACCAAGAAATGTACAGATTTTGAATATGGTGACGAGGCAAGGGGCATTTTGGGCTAATACTCTAGGCTCCCTCCCTGGCTTTACTCTATAGTGCTTTTGGAGTTATCATTGAGAAAACATGGGGTGCAGAAGATGACCCCAGCACAGTAGCAGCTGGAACCATGACCGGAATGTTGTATAAATGGACAGGTGGTCTTCGAGGAATAGCATGCGATGGCCTGGCAGGCCTGACACTCGCCAGTCTCTATGCACTGTATAACAACTGGGAGCACATGAAAGGTTCCCTGCTCCAACAGTCACTCTGAAGATTTTTGCCACCTCAGGAACGGGAGAAACTTCATAGTTATCCAGATCAATTAATAAGCCAGTCTGGAGTTGCTTTCTCCCTTGTACCTACAGTTACTTTGAACAATTGGAGACTCTGATTTGCTTGACAAAGATCATGGATGGTTAGCCTGGACTGCACTGCTTGCCCTCAGTGAGTGGAAGCCAAACCCTTGGGGGCTCACTGAGAATATGTTCTCTTCTCCTTTGGAGATGATCTTGCACCCCAAACTGGAAAACCACGTACTCTCCAAATTCAGGCCATACTTTTTATTACCATGTTAATTCATTTAAAAACATCTAAAACTTAAATGTTGCCCTGTTTTTCAAATAAAGGGTGAAAATAGAACACCCCCCCACCAAAAAAAGGTGGTCTTTGTCTAGTAAAATTGCCTCCTGGGCTGGACCATTCAGGTATAACATAACCCATCTACTGGTGGTGTCACTGTCTTCTTGTTCCTTCATTCAAGACAGTTTCTTTGTGTAGTCCTGGCTATTTTGGAAATCACTCACTCTGTAGACCAGGCTGGCCTAGAACTTAAGAGGTATGCCTTCACCTGCCAGGGATCAAAGGTGTGCATCACCACCACCCAGCTATTGTTATCTCCTGTAGCCTACTTTAGCTGGGTGTGGTGGGTCGACCAGGTGGCACCAGCAATCTGTAAGGGTGGTGAGGACCACCCGGTAAGGGTTTTTTTTCAACATGGTTCCAGGGGCTGAGTGGAATCCCCTTTATCCACACAAGGTCACCAAGCTGGACCTTGAGGCAGCCTGGCTCCTGCTACTGAAAAGAAAGTGCCCGGGTTCTTGAGCCCACCTTCACTATACTGTTGCATTTGGTGTTCAGGCGATTTCATACTCTGAGAATGTGTGTGAGTGAGGCAGTACCCATGTTCTCAAATTCAAGTCATGGCAGTTTCATTTCCCCTGAAAAGAAAAGGGTTTGGTGTTTTGATGTTGCATTTTATTTTATTTTATTTTATTTTATTTTATTTTATTTGTTTTTGGTTTTTCAAGACAGGGTTTCTCTGTGTAGCCCTGGCTGTCCTGGAACTCACTCTGTAGACCAGGCTGGCCTCGAACTCAGAAATC
>NC_034590.1:120118082-120120635 GCF_900095145.1 Mus pahari | reverse complement strand
GTGTAATTACATATAATAAATAAATAAAGCTTTTTTAAAAAAAAAGAAAGAAAGAAAGGTCTTTAAAAAAAAGAAGAAATCAAAATTTAAACACTTGGAAGCTGGCATCACAAAAGAAAAGCTCTCCTGATTTGCACACTGGAAGTCTGAGTGCCCCCAGGAAATTGTGCCAAAGAATTTAGAAAGACAAATGTACAATAAAAATTCGAGGTGTCTCTGGACAGTGGTGCCGCAAGCCTTCAATTCCAGTACTTGGAAGGCAAAGGCAGGCAGATATCTGTGAGTTCAAGGCCAGATTGGCCTACAAAGATTGTTCTAGGACAACCAACATTACATGGAGAAGCACTGTCTTGAAAAACAAAAATAAGTAAACAAATAAATAAATGTATTTTGTTTAGAGAAATTGCTTTTATCCTTCTTTCTCTTTCTTATTTCTTCCTTCTTCCTGTCTTTCTTTTGTGGGAGAGAGAGAGAGAGATTTGCTTATGTACTCTCTAAGCTAGCCCAAAATTCACTATGGAGTCCAGGTGAACCCAAACTCCTGAAGCTCTTGCCTCAGCCTCCTTTGTGTTAGAATTACACTTGTGTCACCATCCTAGCTTAATTAACCTCTTCTCGCTGGAGACTGCTATGTTAGGTGGCTTTGGTAGGACACTGAATGTGAAAGAATTCACCAAGATGAAGAATGCAGAAGTTGAGAGGTTATTAGACTATTTTGTAGTTTGGCTGCTGCAGGTGAGATAAGTAGAGAGTGCACACAGGTACTCCAAGAGGCAGCACTCTGGGAAAGTTGCTGTGAAGACCGCAGGCAGTGTTTCAATATCATGGACTCCCAGAGCAATCACAGCCAGGGCTTATGGTAATTCTTTCTGACAAGATAATAGTCCTGCTCCGAAGCACTAGCAGCTTTGTATTATGCCCATCTGTAACAATAGCCCTGTTGTGAGGTTAGAATCCCAAATAGCTATCAGTCTCAGAACTGTCAGACTGTCCCCACTGACAGACCGGAAAGCCAAAACATTAACAAGGAACAAGGATCTGTCTTCTGAGCTGGGGAGAGACATACAGGTTAGAGCCTTGTCACTGTTGCTGATTTAATACAAAGTCATGGGCCAAGGACATAAAAGACTTAAGAGTTTCTTTGAAGGAGGACGGGAGTAGCTTTTGCAAGAGACTGGAGGTCAGATGGTAACATCAAGTCAAATATCTTCAGTGGTGGGAAGAAGGCATCAACATCCATAGAAGTGATCGCAATCTAGAGACACTGCCGTCTGGGGCTTGTCGGAGGAAGAGATAGAAACCTCCAAATGGCACACTAATAGGCTGTTGACTTTTTTTTTTTTTTTTTTGAGACAGGGTTTCTCTGTGTAGCCCTGGCTGCCCTGGAACTCACTTTGTAGACCAGGCTGGCCTCGAACTCAGAAATCCGCTGGCTGTTGATGTTTTCAGGGTGAAACAAAACTAACTCTGGATAGGTGAAACCATGGTGACATGCCAGGGTTCAGCCTGTGTGTGTGTGTGTGTGTGTGTGTGTGTGTGTGTGTGTGTGTCGGGGGTTATTTTTCTTTTCGTGTGTGTTTTGAGACAGTCTCTCTATGTAGCTCTGGCTGTATTAGAATTTGCTACTTAAACCAGGTTGAGCTTGAACTCAGAGGTCTACCTTTCTCTGCCTCCTGAGTGCTGGCATTAAAGGCATGTGCTACCATGCCCAGTTCTGTGGGAAAGTTTTTTTGTTTGTTTTTTGTTTTTGTTTTTTTGTTTTGTTTTGTTTTTTTGAGACAGGGTTTCTCTGTGTAGCCCTGGCCATCCTGGAACTCACTCTGTAGACCAGGCTGGCCTCGAACTCAGCAATCTGCCTGCCTCTGCCTCCCAAGTGCTGGGATCAAAGGCGTGCGCCACCACTGCCCGGTGGAAAAGTTTTAAGACAGACCAAATCATTCCTGTTAATGGGAGGATTATGAAAAGATGGAGTCAGGCTTAGGGCATAGGCCTGGTGCTCAGTGACAGGTTTGCTATAGTTTGTCCAGGTGGCACAATGTACCGAGAAGCAGGTGAATCTTTGACTTTACCTGGAACAAAACGAGTGTAAAAGACTTTAAAAACTCCGAGGCTGATGTTGGTTGTAGATCAGGGAGTCTATTTGGTATCCAAAAGTGAAATGGGGGTGGGGGGGTGAGCCTGGAGAGGAATGTCATGGGAGATTTTTAAACACGTGTGTGCACATCCCTCTGCATGTGTGTGTGCATGTATGTGTTTGTATTTGTGTGGATGTGTGAGAGGGACATGTGAAGGCTAGCAGTCAATCTTGTCTCAGGAAACAGGTTATCTCATTGACCTGAACTTTGTTAATTAAGCCTGGCTTGTCACTGAGCTCCAGGGGCCCACCTGTCTCTGCCCTCTTAGTGTTGAGATTACAAACATGATCTACCATGCCTGGCACTGTATTTTTTAAAGACTTATTTGTAGCCGGGCGTGGTGGCCCACGCCTTTAATCCCAGCACTTGGGAGGCAGAGGCAGGCAGATTTCTGAGTTCGAGGCCAGCCTGGTCTACA
>NC_034590.1:120115052-120118016 GCF_900095145.1 Mus pahari | reverse complement strand
AAAAAAAAAAAAAAAAAAAAAAAACTTATTTGTTTTACTTTATTTATTTATTTATTTATTTATTTTATGTATATGAGTACACTGCAGCTGTCTTCAGACACACTATTATAGATGGTTGTGATCTACCAGGTGGGTGCTGGGAATTGAACTCAGGACTTACTGGAAGACCAGTCAGTGCTCTTAACTGCTGGGCCACCTCTCCAGCCCTGTTTTATTTTATTTGTAGACATATTTTTATTTTATGTATATGGATGTTTTACCTCCGTGTCTGTCTGTGAACCATTTAGTGCCTGGTTCCCATGGGGGTAAGAAGAGGGTTTTGTATCCCTGGAACTGGAGTTATAGATGGTTGTGAGTCACCATGTAGTTCTTTGAAGGAGTCAATCGTGCCCTTAACTCCTGAGCCATCTCTCTAGCTCCTACTTAATTTTTCAAGGTTAGCTGGAGAGATAGCTGTGGGTACCAAGAAACAAATTCAGGGGCTAGAGAGATGACTCAGTGATTAAGAGCACTGACTGCTCTTCCAGAGGTCCTGAGTTCAATTCTCAGCAACCACATAGTGGCTCACAACCATCTGTAATGGGATCCGATGCCCTCTTCTGGTGCATCTGAAGACAGCAACAGTGTATTCATACATAAAAATAAATAAATGATTTTAAAAAACAAAAAACAAAAAACAAACGGGCAGTGGTAGAGTACGCCTTTAATCCCAGCACTTGGGAGGCAGAGGCAGGCAGGTTTCTGAGTTCGAGGCCAGCCTGGTCTACAGAGTGAGTTTCAGGACAGCCAGGGCTACACAGAGAAACCCTGTCTCAAGAACCAAATTCTTGTCTATTTGGTGTGAGCCTGGCTTTTAGCATCTGAACCATCGCTTCAGTCTTATGTATACAATGTTCTGCCTGCATGTATGTCTCTATGGCTAGAAGAGTGTACCAGATCTCATTATAGGTGGTTATGCGCCACCATGTGGTTATTGGGAATTGAACTCAGGGACCTCTGAAAAAGCAACTTAACCTCTGAGCCATCTCTCCAGCAGCCTGATTTGCTTTTAATTTTTTGTGTATGGGTGGTTCTGTTGTTGTTTGTTTCGAGACAGGGTCTCTCTCTACATAGCCCTGGAACTCATTTTCTTTACCAGGCTGACTTTAAACTTACAAAATCATAGAAATCTTCCCTGCCTCTGCCTCCTGGGTACTGGAATTAAAGACATGAATCACCACACCCAGTTTAGATTGATTGATTGATTGATTGATTGATTTTTATTTTTTTTCAAGTATACTGTAGCTGTCTTCAGATGTTCCAGAAGAAGGCATCAGATTTAGTTACAGATGGTTGTGAGCCACCATGTGGTTGCTGGGATTTGAACTCAGGATCTTCAGAAGAGCAGTCAGTGCTCTTAACCGCTGAGCCATCTCACCAGCCCCTTAGATTTATTTTTCTTTTACTAGCGTGGATGTTTTGCTTGAGTGTATGTCTGTGCACCATGTGTGTGCATTACCTGTGAAGGCCAGAGCTGGGGATGGATTCCCCGGAATGGAGTTAGAGAAGGCTTTTAGCTGCCATGTTGGCAAGAGCTCTTAGCGGCGGAGGCATTTCTCCAGCTCTATTTTATTTTATTTATTTATTTGTTTTGGAATTTGCTGAAATCTTTATTGCATTTACTGAGAATGTCACAATTTCTCACAGTAATCCTTCAAACTCCATCAGAAAGGTTTTGGATACCAGGTAGTAGTGGTGGTGTGAGTCTTTAATCCCTGCACTCAGACTGCAGAGGCAGGCGGATTTCGGAGTTTGAGGCCAGCCTGGTCTACAGAGTGAGTTCCAGGGCAGCCAAGGCTACATAGAAACCCTATCTCGAGAAAGCAAAAACAAAAACAAAAACAAAAAAAGAAACCCAAACAAACAAACAAACAAATGGTCTTGGTTGTCTATATATTAAACTTCATATTATTTAAAAATTAATTATCCTGGGCCAGGCATGGTCACACATGACTCTAATCTTAGCATTTGGGAGAGGAGGATGTCTATGAGTTTGAGGCCAGCCTCACATTCCAGGACAGCCAGGACTATGTAAAAAGAACCTGTCTCAGAAAGTAAATAAATAAATAATAAAAATATAAATCAATTATAAATTATGCTTTTGAAAAGAAACAGAATTTCTCAAAACTAGGAAAATACTAAATTCTGGTCAATCCCAGCATGATACTTATACTACTGAGTGCCTCTCCCACGCGGTCAGTGGGCTCCCTCTGCAGGAGAGAATGTGTGCTCATGTGGAACACAGTGTGCACTTGGAATATTTAGTTTTGCTGAATAAGAGAATTAGAAGCTTCAAAATATGTAAAATAATTTCTTCCAGATAAACTTTAGGGTAAAAAAGTCTGGAGAGATGGCTCAGTGGTTAAGAGCACTGGCTGCTCTTCCAGAGGACCAGGGTTCAATTCCCAGCACCCACATGGTTGCTCAGGACTATCTGTAACTCTAGTCCCAGGGTGTCCAATGCCTTCTGGCCTCCTCTGTAACCAAGCACCTACATGGCACATAGGCATAGAGGCAGGCAAAATATCCATATATATTAAGTGAATAATTAAAAAATAAAAACATCAAAACAACAAAACTCCAGAGTTTCTGTGTAGCTCTGACTGTCTTGGAACTTGCTTTGTAGACCAGGCTGGCCTCAAAATCCAGAGATCCATCTGCCTCTGCCTCCCAAGTGCTGGAATTAAAGGCGTGCACCACCACTGCCTGGCCAGTCTTTCATTATTTGACTGCCATATTTAGTGACCACATCAGAAGCTATTGTTAGACAATTTTGTAGTTTAATCACTAACCCCTCAGACTTCCTTCCATATAGGAAGCAGTCCCATATCCCACACCTGGGGTTAAAACTGAAACATATTCCAATAACATAACTGTGTTATTTATTTATTTATTTATTTATTTATTTATTCATTTTTTTTTTTT
>NC_034590.1:120112862-120114097 GCF_900095145.1 Mus pahari | reverse complement strand
GACCAGGCCGGCCTCGAACTCAGAAATCCGCCTGCCTCTGCCTCCCGAGTGCTGGGATTAAAGGCATGCGCCACCATGCCCGGCTTCTTTTTTTTTTTTTTCGAAACAGGGTTTCTCTGTGTATCCCTGGCTGTCCTGGAACTCATTCTGTAGACCAGGCTGGCCTCGAACTCAGAAATCCTCATCTGCCTGCCTCTGCCTCCCGAGTGCTGGGATTAAAGGTGTATACCACCACGCCCGGCAATAACTCATTTTCATTTGGTATTAGCATTATCAGACACCAACGTCTCTGTCAATACCTAACAACCAGTATCTCTCTTAATGTCTCACATCAGGGTCTGATATGGCTTTGTTTACAGCTGAGACCGATCTTTGCAAGAACGCTGTGAAGGCTCCCCAGAACCCTGGAGAATCTTAGAAAATGAGCTGCACCTTTCCTAGGCTCCTCATCTTCACCCCAAGCTCTTAGAGCCGTCTAGCGACATTGTGCTAGAACAATGTCAAACTGAATCTGTTCTTCAGGTCAGAACACCACCCTTCACCTAGCAATTGATCTTTAGTGATATTCCCTCCTCTTGCTCTATTTTGGTATTCAGTATTCCTGGCTTCCTCCCTCCACCAAGTGAACCATTGTAACTGCTGACCAGTCTCCAATGCCTTCCAATACTGGGGAATAATTCTATTTTGGTTAGCCAGTTACTTAATATTCATTTTAACGTAATGGGGATGCATTCCATTGGAAATAAAATACCTCAGATCTATCTTTTTTGTAGGATGTCACATTATCTCATCATGATCAGCACCATTAGCAGTCCTGTGCTGTACAATGTACTGGGAAAACTGATAGTGACTTTGTAATACCAGGCCCCTCCTCTGGCAGCACACTTTGTTGAGCTTTGAGACAGGACACGAAGAAGGAAGAGGAGGAAGAGGAAGAGGAAGAAGAAATAGAAAATCCTCTCTGGGAGCAAAGCAGTGGGGGAGGGGAAATCACGTTTCCCATAGTGCCCATCTGGCGCCACTTATAACCATAACTATACTTTTTGGCTACCATGGGTTCTTTTATCTACCACTTTTATTCCACTCCAATCCCTTCCAACCTCCCAACACTAGGTAGACAAGAAAAGTTAGAGGGAGCGGGGTGTGGTGGCGCACACCTTTAATCCCAGCACTCGGGAGGCAGAGGCAGGCAGATTTCTGAGTTCGAGGCCAGCCTGGTCTACAGAGTGAGTTCC
>NC_034590.1:120101105-120109817 GCF_900095145.1 Mus pahari | reverse complement strand
GTTGTGAGCCACCATGTGGTTGCTGGGATTTGAACTCCAGACCTTTGGAAGAGCAGTCGGGTGCTCTTACCCACTGAGCCATCTCACCAGCCCCGGTGGCCCACACCTTTAATCTCAGCACTCAGGAAGCAGAGGCAGGCTCTGTGAGTTGTAAGCCAACTGGTTCTACATAGGGAGTTTGGGGCTATAAAGGGCTACACAGTGAGTCCCTGTCTCAAACAAACACAACACAAAGGTCTGTATATTACTTTGAAAAATAGGCATACCTTTGATCTTGGCCAAAGTCTAAGACGTGATGAAAAAAATCTATATGGAATTAAACAGGATCATGAAACGGAAAATGTAATGATTTTAGATTCCCTTTAATGTTAATATAGCGGAAAAACAATTACACAAACTTGTGGGGAGTCACTGGTATAAACCGTTAGTACCAAACGACCACTAACTTGTGTAGATGGAAGCTTGGTCCCCATCTCCTCCAGCCCATGCTGATTTTTCATTCCCAGCTTCCATAGCCACAGGTGGAGTCTGAGCAGGACCCTTAGGAAGGAAACCATAGGTAGCAGAAGGACAGAGCTCCAGTCCCCACATCTACCTGCAGAACCTGATTCTCAGAAGGTACGTGGAAGGAAGCCACCCACAGTCGCAGAGTCCTTTTGAAAACAACAGGTGTTGGCAAAACTCAGCCAACAGTCCAAACGTGGTCTGCTGCTTGCCGTGAGAGGCCTATGAGCTATGAACAGTTTAAATTTTTAAATTTTTTTTTAAGATTTATTTATTATATGTAAGTACACTGTAGCTGTCTTCAGATACTTCAGAAGAGGGAATCAGATCTTGTTAAGGATGGTTGTGAGCCACCATGAGGTTGCTGGGATTTGAACTCTGTACCTTTGGAAGAGCAGTCGGGTGCTCTTACCAGCTGAGCCATCTCACCAGCCCCAGCTTATATTTTTAAATAGCTACATTTCAAATTAATTTTTATTTTATGTGTATGAGTATTTGTGTGTGTGTGTGTGAGTGTGTGTGTGTGTGTGTGTGTGTGTGTGTGTGCCTGATGCTGGCAGAGGTCAGAAATAGACACTGGATCTCCTGGAAATGGAATTACAGATGGTTGTGAGCTGCCATGTGGATGCTGGGAATAAAATTCTGTCCTTTGGAAAAATAGCCAGTGCTCTTAACTGCTGAACAATCTCTCTATACCGCCTCTCCTTTTGTTGGTCTTGCTTTGGTTTTACTCTTTTTGAGACAGGGTTTCACTATATTATCTGGGTTGGCCTGGAATCTTTCTATGTCGATCTGGCTGCTTTGGAAACTCAGATCTGCCTGCCTCTGCCTCCAGGGTGCTGGAGATTAAAATTGTAAACCACCATGCCAAGCCTTAAATAGCTCCATTTTAACTGGCTATCTATAAGTATATGTATAATGTCTGTAATTTTACCCCCTCAAACCTATAAAGCTTAAATCATTTTCGTCGGACCACCAAGGAATAATTGTTACTTTTTCTAACCCCCAACAGGGAAGGAACATAGTGACCAGTTAGGGACCAAACAAGCCCTAGGTTCCGAGGCGAATTGCCTGGGCTTCTGCTCTGGCTTGGCTGTGCTTCTGGTACCAGGTGGCAGCAAGCCCCACAGTCCTCCTGGGAGTGGGTTGGGCTCTCCAGATGAGGCTGGACTGCACCAGAGTTGTTTGCAGGCGATGGCACTCCCATCAGAGAGCTTCTGAAGCTTGGGCAATACTTTGACGTCGGGGGCAACCCCACCGCTCACGAAGGCAGAAATGCCAGACCAGGGCTGCACAGCTCAGCAGAGCTAAGGCTGTGCCCACTCCCACGGCTGCATAGACCAGGGTAACAGGCTTAGGCGGCATGGTAAGCTTGCGACAGGGCCCGAAGGAAGGGCCAGTCCAGTTCTCAGGACCCTCGACATCTGCCCCAGGAACGTTGCTCTCACCTGCGTCATTAGCAGCCACCACACAAAGGACATAAGCAACCCCAGGCTTCAGTCCCTTCAGCTCTGCTCTGCGAACTGTAGCATTGAGAGGGGCACTCTTCTGTGGAGCCCCGTTGCTCTCCCAAAGCAGAAGCCAGTAGTGGCTGACTGGTGAGAAGGGAGCACACCAGTGAACCACTGCGTAGCCTTCTTCAGCCACTATTTGCACTTCTCCCAGGCGAGGAGGCTCTGGCTGTTGATCTTCCCTGGAGAGCCCTGGGCACAGGCAGGCTACCGGCCCAACCTTCTGCAGCTCCTGGCAAGACACCTGCAGGTGGCGACAACGGTCATAGTCGCAACGGACAGCTAAGGAAGGTGTAGCTAATGTCACATCATCCTCTTCCCCTTCCTGGTAGTCTTCCAGGGTCAAGATCTGAGCTTGGGAAACCAAGGAGGTGGTCATGGCCGCCAGCCACAGAAGGGAAAGAGAGCCCGACATGGAGTCTGGAAGAGGAGTGAGTGGGTAAATGCTGTCAGGACGAGACCTGTGTGAAAAGTACAACATAGGATCAAGACGGGCAAAGGAAAGAGGTGGGCTGAGACATAGAGTCATTGTCAACTGGCTTTTCAGAAGCCAGTGTTCTGGGTCTTTGGCTGGTCTAAGGCTGCCCTTCAACTCTGTCTACACCTCCAAATCATTAGAATTATTAACGTCACAAATGACTGCTTCGTTTGGGATAAAAATAATGAAATACAGCCCCACAAGAGAGAGATGTTTGGGAAGCACCGTGCAAAGTGCTAGAAGCAGGCATCTAATGGATAAACAAAAGTGCTGGGGAAAGAGGAAGAGGAAAGGATTTATTCAGTTCAGGGACGAAAGTGGACTGAGTCCGCAGCCACTCTGAGAAATAACCAATCTAGAGCAATGCTTAGTAAGATTTACAAAAATCCAGAGAGAAGGCAGGAGATGAAGGAAGAAAGGGTGGCGGTGGGCACTGCAGTCCTCCCTCCCTACCTGCATTTGTACAAATCCTGCTCAGGCAATTCAGACTTCTCTCTGTCCACCCTCTTCCCAGGACCCACAGTAGCCTCTCACCAGTGGGTAGGCCTGGACACAGTGAGAGTTTGCCCCCAGATATTCGTGGCTATCAGGCGGAGAGGCCCCTGTCACAGGCCACTGTCAGGTTGTATCTTCAATTCTATTTTGGTTGAGAACTTTTATACTCCTCAACTCTGATGTCACCACCTAGCTCCTGTGTGCCAAGAAGAGGGCTGGTTCCCTCAGAGGGACTGAGTCACGGGGCCAGGGAGAGGGGAAGCCACATGCAGCGGTTTCAGCTGGAGGCCAGGATGCCTGGGTTCTGACAGAGGAATGAAATGTGGAAAGCAGCCAGGAACTGAGAATCCAAAGGCTGCAGTCATGTGAAAGGATGGGGAGAGGAGTATTATTGGAGGAGGGAGGGAGGGAGGGCACCTGGCTGGTATCAAACAGGAAAACATCTGTGGATGGCTTGGGGCCTAAATTACAAAAAGCTGTTTTGGTAAAAATCCTTCCACACTCATGGCAGTCATTTCCTGTCTTCTGCCTCCCAATGGACAGAGAAGGGAGGGGTGTAAAGCCCAGAGTGATGCTCTCCGGCCCCACCCTCCCCTGGCCCCCTCCCCTGAGGGAGATGAGGATCACATGCTAGAGCAGGATGCCTCTTACTGGCCAGGACAGGGTTTCTTCCCTAGGTTATGGACAGAAAGAGCTACACTGAGTGTGGTGGTGTATGCCTGAATTTCTTAGCGCTAGAGAGGCTAAGGAAACGGTCTGTGTAACATAGTGAGACCCTAGCTCAGAAAATAAGCCAAGGTCATGACGCTGGATGGGGTGGTACAAGCTTGTAATTCGGTACTTGGTATCTGTGACAGGAGAGTTGCTAAAGGTTTGAGGCTAGCCGGGAGGTGGTGGTGCATGCCACCCTCAGCACTTGGACCCTGTTTTTTTTTTTGTTTTTTTTTGTTTTTTTTAAAAAAAGGTTTGAGTTGAGGCCAGCCTTGGTGGTGCATGCCTTTAATCCCAGCATTTGAGAGGCAAAGGCAGACAGATTTCTGAGTTCAAGGCCAGCCTGGTCTACAAAGTGAGTTCCAGGACAGTCAGGGCTACACAGAAAAACCCTGTCTCAAAAAACAAACAAACAAACAAACAAACAAAAAGAAAGCAATACAGGGCTAGAGAGATGGCTCAGTAGTTAAGAGCATTGCGGTCTTCAGATGTAACCTCAGTTCTTAGCTCTACATGGTGGCTGTGCAGGCTGGTCTTATGTCAAGTTGACACTCAAACTAGTTATCTAAAAGGAAGGACTCTTGAGAAAATGCTCCACAACATCTGGCTGTAAGGTATTTTCTTAATTAGTGGTTGATGGCGGAGGGCCCAACCTATCGTGGAGGGGGGCATCCCTGGGCTGGTCATCTTTGGTTCTGTAAGAAAGCAGGCCGAGCAAACTAGGTGGAGCAGGCCAATAAACAGCGCCCTCCATGGCCTCTGCATCAGCTCCTGCCCCCAAGCTGCTGCTCCGTTGGAGTTCCTGTCCTAATGTCCTTTGATGAACAGTAATGTGGAAGTGTAAGCCAAACGAACCCTCTCCTCCCCAGCTCGCTTTTTGGTCATGGTGTTTTATCACAGTAATAGAACCCTCACTCAGACAGTGGCTCATTCACAGCCATGTATCTGCAGTTCCGGGGGATTAAATGCCCCCTTCCAGCCTCCAGTGGTCCACAAACTCATATGTACATCCACGCACAGAATTAAAAATAAAATATTTAAAACGGGAACACACCGGGGGCTAAAGAGCTGTCTGAGTACTTGCTGGTTGGTCTTGGAGAGTACAGTTCAGATCCCAGCACTCATGTTGGGAGGCTCACAGCCACCTGTAGCTCCAGTTCCAGGGGATCTGACATCCTCTTCTGCCCCTCACTTAGCAACCCACATGTCCCTACATACAGAGAAGCAGCACACATACACATAAATAAAAACTGATAATAAAAACTGATACTCAGGGCTGGAATGATGGCCCAGTGGTTAAGAGAGCCTCCTGGTCTTACAGCAGATATAGGTTTTGTTCCCAGCATCAATATGGTAGCTCACAACTCTATAAGCCCAGCCCCAGGGGATCTACCCTCTCCTGACCTTATGGGCTTTGGTACACATGTGGTGTATATGCTTATGTAGGTTCATACAGAGATACATAAAACAAAATCTTCCATGACCCAAGTTTGACTCCGCAGAACCCATATGGTGGTGGAAGGACAGAACTGACTCTAAAACATGTCCTCTGATGTCCACACAAGCAGCTGCCACAAAATAGTTTATTAAGGGAACAAGGGAAAAGGTGTCCGATGGGAAAGCGCTGGAATGTGAGGAATTCACCCTATGTTCAGGAACTGGAGCAGGTTGGGCGTTGCCTGAGGCTACCCAAAGTCTCAGGAGCAAGGGCAGATGCTGAGGCAGAGGCAGGCAGGTTGGCCTCTGTCAGCAATGCTGCATCTTCCCAGGAGCCTGGAGCAGAGCCAGAAAAGGGCCAAACAAAATTGCGAGTGAAACAGGTTAAGAGGGTGGGATGGCATCCCCACCACCCATCACCCCATCACACATCCCCCCACCCATCACCCCATCACACATCCCCCACCACTCATCACCCCATCACACATCCCCCAACACCCATCACCCCATCACACATCCCCACCACCCATCACCCCTTCACACATTCCCCACCACCCATCACCCCATCACACATCCCCACCACCCATCACCCCATCGCACATCTCCCCACCACCCATCACCCCATCACACATCCCCCTACCACCCATCACCCCATCACACATCCCCACCACCCATCACCCCATCACACATCCCCCCACCACCCATCACCCCGTCACACAGTGCCCTCCCCACCACACATCACCCTCCCCATCACACAGTGCCTTCCCCATCACACAGTGCCCTCCCCATCACACAACCCCATCACACATCCCCACCACCCATCACACAGTGCCCTCCCCACCACCCATCACCCCATCACACAGTGCCTTCCCCATCACACAGTGCCCTCCCCACCACACATCACCCTCCCCACCACACAGTGCCCTCCCTGTCACACAGTGCTCTCCCCATCACACAGTGCCCTCCCCATCACACATCACCCTGCCCATCACACAGTGCCCTCACCGTCACTCAGTGCCCTCCCCATCACACATCATCCCATCACCACATATCATCCCATCATACATCATCCCATCACACAGTGCCCTCACCGTCACTAGCCTCTGGTTCTTGCTCATCCTCTCTATTCTGGGGCCGCTTCTCTGGTTTCTCTTCCTCAGACAGCTGGCCCTCTTCAGCCAAAAGGGGAACAGAGGTGTGACAGAAGGTGAGAGCCAGGCACTGCAGGTGCGTGCTGGGGATGAGGAGCGAGGAAGAGGAACCAAACATACCTGTTCCTGAGGGATCTTCAGGGCTCTCGCCATCCTCCGTGACATCCGACTGCTGGGTAGATTCCAGACCTTCGGGTCCCACAAACAGAGGACAGGTAGGGTCAGTGGTTCTGTGGCTTGCAGTGCCAACTCCACCTCGTCCAACCTCCCCTCGAACCCTTAGTTCCAGAGAACCACATGCTTCATAACGGAGGCACGTAGACCCTCTAACCCAGCCAGCCTACCCCTCAGTGATACTGTCAACCAACCAGTTTACCTGGCTGATGGCGAGAGATCCGACGCTGGGCCCCGTGGCGTGAGTTATCCCTTTGTCGGATGTTAACCTGCGGAGCAGTAACGACTGAGCAAGGAAGCCTGACTCCCGCTGCAGTCATCACGTCCTAGCCCTAACATGCCCCTGAACACCAAGGGAAGAAAAACGGGGCCTCTGCCCCTTGAGACCTGTAGAGAGAAGCGGTGTCGGGGCCAGACAGCACCCCACACCCACTGCATATAGCTGAAGAGCACGATGACGCTGAGGAACGTGAAGTTGCTGGCCACACCCACGAAGGCGCAAGTCATGGGGAAGTTGTATAGCAGGTACCTGAGGTGGGAAACAGGGTCAGGAAGGGAACAGCGGTTACTAGATAGCACTAGCCTCTATCACTGTGGCACCCACACCCCTTCCCAGGTTCCAGACCACCCTGCACCAGGTTCTAATAAAGGCCAAGGATTTCAGGCAGTCTCAGAATCACAAGGCCACAGCACTACAGTGGCTTTGACTGTAACTTCTCTAGTCACTCCAACACTTTCTGAGCCAATCCAACAAGGCAGTGGATTGCATGGAGATTTTATTGGCCCAGAGTCGGGGTTGTGTACGTGATCTCACTTTGTTGTCTGAGAACCAGGGGCTAGATACAGGGGACTACACCTGGCTCATCTGATACTTTTCGTTTTTCCTTTTCATTATTTATGTTGAAGGTCTTGCTTTGTAGTTCAAGATTTCTTGCCTTAGGCCCATCCAGTGCTGGAATGAAAGGGTCTGTCATCTCATACAGGATATTAAAAAATGTCTGCTAACATCTGTATATGTCTGAGTATTTGCCTGAATGTATGTACATATATCACATGGACGCCTGGTGTCTCCAGAAACCAGAAGAATAAATGAGATCCCCTGGAACTTGCCTTGTGGGTGCTCTTAATCCCTGAGCCATCTCTCCAAGCTCCCCTCACATGAGATATTTTTAAGAAGCTCTCTTGAAAGCCGATAAGCATAGTGAAGCCAGGGAGAACCACCTCTGGCCTTTGTAAACTATGATGTAATTGTTACCAGTCACCAGTCACCTCTGCCTGGGACTCTCTTCATTTTAGGGCAGGTCATAGGAAAGCTGCCAGTGTTTCCTCCCTTGGCTTTTTACCTGAGCCCAGTGAAGTGGGCGTGGATCCGGAGGTAGGCTCCATACATTTGGATGCGCTTGCTGTGGATCTCGATGATTGCTCCAGTTGTTGGCACATACTGTGAGGGTACAAAATGAGAGCAGACTCAGTATGAGGTCTACTTCCAGGCTGGGGCTCTTGCAGTTGACCATCCATGGGCTCCTCGGGTACAATCTTGGGCCAATTGAAGAGTTGTCTCCTAACTCTGTCGCCCACTTACCGAATTCTCCCTATAGTCAGAGTAGAGTTCTACTTCCAGGAGCTGCTTCTGTTCAGCAAAGCCGAACAGCAGGAGGCTGGAGAACACCAGGGTGTCAAGCGTCTGGAGCAGCTGAGAGCGGTAATGCAGCATCGCCTGCCGGCCAAGAGGACAGACTGGGGACAGTCGCTCACTCCATCTGCCCCATGCTTAAGCAATAAGCTCATTCTGGGCTCTCTGTTCCTTCACTTTCTCTCTTTAATTTCCACTCACCACCTACCCAGCCTTTCCACCTGTTCTAGTAACACTCCCTACTTCCTGACCCCATTTCCTAATTCTAATACAGAGAAAGCCCCTCTCAAAAATTACCTCCCTGAGGTAGGCAGTCTGCTTGGACATAGTCTGCCCTCTGGGTTAGCATCTGCCCAACATCCCACCTAAAGCTTGCCTCAAATGTAGTGACTCTGTTGACAGTTTAACAATGGGGCTCAGTGTTGAATGAGCGTTCACCACATGCTAATAAGAACCCTGCATTTCTTCCTAGTCTTGTTAGGAAGAAGTTACTCTAAAACTAGAGCAATTAAGCCAGTTATCTCAGAGTGGGTAGGTTTCTGATGTCTGCTTGTTTTAAGAACAACTGTATTACACTCGGGAGGCAGAAACAGGCGGATTTCTGAGTTCAAGGCCAGC
>NC_034590.1:120088580-120100029 GCF_900095145.1 Mus pahari | reverse complement strand
AGAGAAACCCTGTCTCAAAAAAACCAAAAAAAAAAAAAAAAAAAAAAAAGAACTCAACAAAATCCCTTTGGCCTTCCCTTTGTTTAATCATGATTCGATGCTGCCCCCTGCTGGTCACTGGACACCCTGGCTTTCCAGACTTCTATTTTGTTTGCTGGTTTGATTTTATTTGAGGCCTAGGGGTTGTCAGGTAGGGAACCCTATATTTTGAGTGGGTCTTGCTACATATCTCTGGCTAGCCAAGCACTCACTATAAAGCCTCTAATCCATGGAACTTCTCTTGCCTCAGCCTCTGGTGCTGAAATTTTAGGCTTGCACCACCACATTCACCCTGGGAGCTCTCAGGTCTGCCTTGGACTACTGTGTTTATGAGAAGAGCCCTGTTGCATTTCTTTTCCAAAAGTGAACAGTCACATTGCCAACTGGGCCATCTGTGATTGAGGCCCGTGTGCCGCTGAGGCTGTCCCCCTGGGCCTGGTCTGCCCTCACTTGCTAATTAAGCAAGTGCCGCTCTGCCTCCCTGGCCAGCTCTTGCAC
Source organism: Mus pahari (assembly GCF_900095145.1). Lineage (NCBI taxonomy): Eukaryota > Metazoa > Chordata > Mammalia > Rodentia > Muridae > Mus > Mus pahari. The sequence continues at coordinate 120,099,492 of NC_034590.1, read as the reverse complement.
AATCACTGCGGTGGCAGATCATCTTGTTAGCCTTGTCTTTCTTCATCTTTAAAGGCAGAGTGCTTATTAATTAAAAAAAAAAGATTAAGTTCGTATCAGTATGAATGCAACACTGAACTTATTAAAAATGATAGAACTGCCTGGGGTGGTAGTGCTTGGTTTTAATCCCAGCACTCAGGAGGCCAGAGGGAGGAGAAGATCTGTGAATTCAAGGCCAACCTGGTTTAAATGGCCAGTTCCAGGCCAGCCAAGGCTACATAGTGAAACTCTGTCCCAAATAAATACATCGAATGATACAATGATTGTATACCTTAAGAGGTAAACTGTATATCATATAAATTTAACTTAATAAACCTATAAGAGGGTCTGGAGAGATGGCTCAGCAGTTAAGAGCACTGACTACTCTTCCAGAGGTCCTGAGTTCAACTCCCAGCAACTACATGGTGGCTCCCAACCATCTGTAATGGGGTCCAATGCCCTCTTCTGGTGTGTAAGAAAGAAAGAAAAGAAAAAATAAATCCAGGCCTGGCATGGTGGTGCACACTTCCTAACAATCCCAACACCTAGGAAGCTGAGGACACCTGAGGTCACCCACTTCCAGTCTGGATTGGTACATTGCCTTGCCTTTAACTCTAGCACATAGGAGGCTGAGACATGGTGACCATAACTTCGAGGTAAACTACTTTTTGTTGTTTAAATAGTCCAGGCTAACCTTTCTGCCTCTACCTCCGAAGCTCCTTTTTTTCTTTCTTTTTTTTTTTTTTTTTTTTTTTAATGAGAGGCCTTGAACTAACTTACTCAGGATGCTCTTAAACTCCTAAACTCAAGATACCCTCCCTAGCGTGGTGGTGGTGGCAGCACTCAGGAGGCAAAGGCAAGTGGCTCCCAGCATGCAAGGCCAGCCCGGCCAGCATCCTTATATGCTAAGTATTGTGATTATAGATGTGTGCCGCTGTGCCAGAGCTGATATTCTACTATAAAGTCAGTTTCTTCCTAAATGCCACTTAAAAAAAAATAATGTTCAAGTTAAGACTGACAACTAGAAAAAAACCTCATTTAATAAAAAATGACACTAATTCTCAAAGTCCTTCTTTTTGTTTTATTTTTTGATATCAAGGGCCATTTTAAGCTTGTAATCCTATTTTTTATCAGAGAGGGTCTGGCTATGAAGCCCAAGCTGATATCAGATTTGGAATAATCTTCCTATGTCTTTTTTCTCCTAGTGCTGGCATTACAGATGTATCACAGTGACTGGGACCAACTTCCAGATTTTCTTTTCTACCTGTTTGCGTCAGAGCCTTTCTCTTCAATCTCTGTTGCAAAATCCCTGCTCTCCCCATCTTCCTCAAGCAATCAGAGCCTCTGTCTAGTTCTCATACTCACCCGATCACGTCCACTCTTAGCCAGTGAGACATTGGCAACAGGGAAAGAGCAGAGAGAGGCGGTGGAGGAGTCACAGTCTGTCCTAAACGAGAAGGAACGAAGCACTCTATGACGTGCCCGCCTGCTTGGCCTACCTGCCCCACACCCGGTCTCTAGGGCCCTTCCCCTCACTGATCCCTTTCCCCCATTACAGGAAATGGAGAACAGATGTGGAAACTAGAGCCAGGAGATCCAAATAAGACTTTCACTCTCAGGCGGGGAGTGGTGGCGCATGCCTTCAATCCCAGCACTCCGGAGGCAGAGGCAGGCGGATTTCTGAGTTCGAGGCCAGCCTGGTCTACAGAGTGAGCTTCAGGACAGCCAAGGCTACACAGAGAAACCCTGTCTCAAAAAAAAAAAAAAAAGACTTTCGCTCTCTTCCTCATGAGAACAGAGCCCTCAGGGAGGAGCTGGAAGACACGCGGGGTTTCTGCAGGCTCCCTTGAAGGTCTCAGGGCATGTGGGTTTCAGGGTCCCTCTCCTAAAGAGTCTGATTCAGCAGTTCTGGACTATGTTGGAAAAAGAAATTCCTCCTAAAGGACCTATGGACCTATGGATATGTCTTTTTAAAATAAATTATATGCAAAACTGCACATAGTATATGGTACACAGCTCATACCTCAGTATACATACACACAACCCCATATATGTAAGACTCATGCTCCCTTGAGGCTGGAAAGATGGCCCACGGGTCAAGAGCACTGGCTGCTCTTCCAGAAGACCTGAGTTCAATTCCCAGCACCCACGTGGCAGCTCACGACTGCCTATAACTCCAGTTTCAGGGGATCTGACACCTTCACACGGTTACACAGACAGGCAAAACACATCAAACAAAAATAATTATTAAAAAAAGATTCATGTTCCCTAAGTATTTACATGGAATGAGACAGCACAAGATTAGGGATTTGGGACAGGGGAAAAAAAGGTTTTAAACCAATGATCATAAATAAACCAATGATCATAAATAAACCGATGATCATAAAAGTGTTTTCTGTAGATGTTAATTAGTCTTTCAGCTATTGTTGGGAGACATGCAGAGACGTTGGCAGTGTGAGGTAAGCAGAAGAACTGCCTTGGGTCACTGAACGTACCACTGGGGGTGACTGGCAGTAAACTAAAAGGCAAAGCAGGTATTTCCTAATAGCTCACTGTTAAAAAGCCAGTGTAATTCTCAGATGCCATGGCAGTTGAATTGGCTCAAAAGGTTTCATGCGACCTGAACAGAGCAGAGTCTGATCCCTATTTGGTCTAAAAGTGATTTTCTTTTCTAGTCTTTTTTTTTTTTTTTTTAAAGACCCCTTTGAGACAAGTTCTCAACCTGTATTCCAGGCCAGCCTGGAACTCGTGGTAATTCTCCCAATTCAGCCTCTCAAGACTGGTATTACACATGTGACCAGGCTCTTTTTCTCGGTTTTTAACTACAACTTAGCAGCAGAGGCAGGCCTAGAACCCTAGAGCCCTACCAGCCCAGACCTGCTCAAGCCTTGGCTCAGGAGGGCAGAAGTCCTGATAGCGCACTAGAGTAAGATTTCACCCTCTGTCAATACTGGGATTCAACAGAGGAGATTCCAGAAGTCCTTGAAGTAATTTTCAAGTTAAGATCCTTCTACTTGAATGGAGCAGCCTTCTCACCTGTAGTGGAAGTGCACAGGGCTGAGGTGGCTGACCGTCGGCATGTAGGAGTAGTAGAAGGAGCCATAGAGGAACACAGACACCCAAAGCAATAGAAGGATGGTGCAGAAGAGCACCCCAAACTGCAGCATCAGCCTGCGGGCACGGCCTGCCAAGATGTGGCCCACTTCCTGGGCCCACAGTAAGGCGGGGACTGGAGGGTCATTGACCATGATGGGGACAGCAGGAGGTCTGGTCCCAGCCTCAGGCTTTGAGTTCCTGGCTGGTCTTCCACAGGGACGATACCCTTGGCCATGGGATAGGGCAGCTGAAGGTTCCTGGAGAAAGAGAAGGGAAAAGACAGTTTCTTTTCCAGGGTAGCTGGAGACAAAAAAAAAAAACAAGCTTATTCAACTGGCTTTGAAAACTAGAGGTAGCAGGGCAAAGCAAAGTCACTGCTTCACATGCGCTTCTCTTGCAATTACTCCTTCACCTCCCTCCACTGAGTTCGCTGCCAGACACTGCCTCAGTGGAACAATTCCTCCAGTCATCGGAGCCTGGGACAAACTTCCCTGATACATTCTCAGAAGTATAACGTACAGAGAACGAGGTCCTTAAATCTCTCTCAAAACTCTGATGACATGGATCCAGAATGCCAGAGGTTTGCAAGGAGGTGAGTGACTTGCCTAAGGTCGCATTGCCTGCCAGTCTGGCTCAAAGCCTTAGAGCAGTCAAAATTGCCTCTCAAGAGTTTCTTTCCTCTGCCTGGACCTGTGCTCGCTCACGGAAGAGGTGACCCCTACCCCGGCACGGCACCCTGTGGCCGACGCTGCGGCGCCCACCCCTGGGGTAATGCGGTGTACACCAGCTGGCCACCGCGGCGAGACTCACCGGCCTCTTGCTGCCCAAGCAATTTACAGAAGGCAGTTCCGGCTGCCGAGGAAGCCCCGCCCAACTGTCAATCGCCTGCAGGGGCTGAGCCTTGCATAGAGGGCAGAGCCTGTAAAGTGCTTTGCTCCCCACTGTCTCTGCCAGAAGCCCATTACACTTTAGTTAAGTGACCAAAGGCCCCATTATAATCTCCAACGCAGGCTGGGACTCAGCAGCGTCCCCTTGGCCCTCCTTTCCAGGCCTCAACCACAACCCTCTGCCCATACCTTTACCACCTGTCTTTTCAGTGTGATTGAATGGAGGTGTGAAATAAATGCTGATTTGGTTTTGTTTGTTTGTTTGCTGTTTGCAAATTCAGTAGAGTTCCTTGGGCCTGTAGGAGTCCAACTGGGGCTCAGAGAGCCTTGCACCTCGCCAGAACCTGAATCTTGTGTGTTGCCTGCGCAGATGGTGCCGTCTGCTAGTCAAGAGTGGCGATATTTCAATCCCTTTCAGTCTCCAGTTTTTATGCTGCGTGATTGACCTTCTGTGACCCACGTGATGCAGTCAACCTCAAAACCCCTACAAAAAACCATGAGACTAGATCTCTGAAGGTGGCATCGTCCGGATAACGTCCCCCAGGAGGCAAGGCCAATGCACATCTTTTTGAATAGTAGTAATCCACTCAAATTACATGAAAAATTTCCAATCGATTCCCTATCTCCCCAATTCCAACTCTTGCCACCCTACTCCCCGCTGCTCCAAGAAGCCCACCTGTGTCCACAATATTCACACTCACTCTTGTGGCAAGGTGCCTTACCTCCTCTTTGTCTGATCCTTTGATCTGGTCTCTGCATGTCTCTTTTCCCCCAGCTTCTCTTCTTTGATGTATCATTTCTTTAGATATCCTCCTGATGGTTACCTCTGGATCTCCCCACTCACGTCACTCACTCGTGGTAGAAAGTGGTGATCTGAAGCTGATCACCTGTAGAGTGTTACATTTTCCTAGCTCTGAAGAATGGAGGGTCACTGAAGGAAACGGAAGATTCAGGTGCTAAGTGCTGTGTCAGGGTGGGGGTGGGGGTGAGCAGCAGCCCAGCTGATGTCAGACTTTCAAATGAGCAGGGTCTTCCGCAGTGGGGACAGACTCTAATGCAGGGGCTGTCACAGGCCCAGACCACCCCATTTGAGAGGGGAGCCTGCTTCTGCCTCAGGCCCTTTGGGGAGGGATCTAGTTTAGACTAAGGACTTCTACAGTGGCAGGGGCAGGTAGTGAGAGAGCAACAGTGAGGGTGTGCACAGGGGATGCAAACAGCAGACTGACTCCCCCACTGTCCAGGCAGTTGGTATGCGCCAGAATCAGCAGCTCCTTCTAGCATCCTTCATCCTTCAGGTACCAGCCATCTGGGCAGTACTTCAGCTGCGGAGACTGAGACCACCCCTTCAAGGATCTTGCCTGAGCATCTCTAGTGACCTTCTCTGCATTAACTGTCAGTGCTACAGATATTTTTAGCTCCAAGTCCTGGCAGGGTGGGGCACCTATCTGAGGCAGGGTTTGGTGCCCCCTCCCCACTGACCCTACATCCCTGGCTGCAGCTGCTGTTACTTCAGGTGAGTAGAAAGCAGCTTTTTTTCTCTTCAGGGCTTGAGGGGGACAGGTGGCTGATGTGATTTCATCAGGGTGGGGCTCTTTCTGACTGAGGTTTTCATTGCTGGTAACATATTTGGCTCAAAGACTTAAAATCCTTAAACCGTTTGTATAATTTGATGACCAGAATCCAGGGATTAGGAGAACATTTCATTTTTATCTTCTCCATTCTCCCTACTTTAAACTCCCCCCCCCCCAGAACCTGGGATGGCCACTGGAGAATGGGGGCACAATCCCAGGTGTGTGGTTGTGAAGAGCTGAGTGCTTCAGCTGACTGTCTTTACTCCAGGATGAAAGGGGAGACCCCCGTTAACAGCACTATGAGTATTGGCCAAGCACGCAAGATGGTGGAACAGCTTAAGATTGAGGCCAGCTTGTGCCGGATAAAGGTGGGTGAGACCCTGGCTCCCATCAGTCCTCCAGGGCTTAGCTGTGGGTTTGCAATCACCACCCCTCCCCCCAAAGAAAAGATGCTTCTTTTCTTGACACCCTGAGGTCAGAGGCAGAAACTGGGCTTTGTCAGCAAAGTTGTTCCCGAGGCCTGGCGATGGGGGAGAGGGCTGTCTTAAAGAGCACTAGAAACAAAAAGATAGTCTATTTGGAGAACTGCAGTCCCTTTCAGGAATTCTGGTTAATGTACCCCTTCCTGGCTGTGTTCCAGGTGTCCAAGGCAGCAGCAGACCTGATGACTTACTGTGATGCCCACGCTTGTGAGGATCCCCTCATCACTCCTGTGCCCACTTCGGAGAACCCCTTCCGGGAGAAGAAGTTCTTCTGTGCGCTCCTCTGAACTCATCACCCCCTCCCAGACCCGCCCTTAGATTGGAAATTGTAGCAGTCCATTTCTACCCGCACTTATCCTGAGATTATCTGAAGCACAAGGCCCTCCTTACCCATGTCTGCCCCATCTCCTCACCCTTTCAGGCTTACTCCAAGCACCCTTTACTCTATCTATAAAGGGATCCCGCTAAACTGCCAAAATCCTGCCTGTTTCCCTCGGTGATCCATCCGTTCAGGCAATGGAGAGGGGGATGCCCGGGTGCTCACCTGGAGCTATGAAAAGGTAAAGGCATTTGAAGAATAAAGTCATTCAGAGCCTCAGAGGACAACGCCTGTGTTAACGTTCTTGGGAAAGAGGATCCTTAGTCGATACACTTGCCATGTCCAGGGAACAGGGCCAGTCGAGCCGGTTCAGACATTGTAAGGATTGGAGATCGCAAAGTGTAAGGTGCGCGAGCGCCCCCAGTGGGGGGTTGTTAAAACGAGCGCTCAGGAGCCGCGGAGCATTCACAGGAGCGCGCAACGAAAGCGGCGAGAAGTGCACAAGGGCGAGCAGGGTGGGTCTCCGCAGGCCCGGGGACAGCAGCCCCGGCTGAGAGGCCGTGGGGCGGGACAGGGCGACTCGGCGCGGCAGCCAGTGCCCAAGATGGCGGCTGCCTGTTCGTACCCGCATGGCGGCTCGCGCCGAGGGTGCTCTTAAGATGGCGGTCCCCTGCGTTCCCAATAAGGAACGATCCCTTACGTGATCCTCTGGTCGTAAAATGGCTGCCCCTGCCCTCTCGAAGTCAGAGTCAGGTTCTCTGTCGCATAGAATCTGGAATTAGACCTGCTTTGGAGACCAATCACGGGGTGGGGGTGGGGAGACACCTAAAGAGGTCATGGGTTCACAGTTCGGTGTGGTGGCCAACACTCGAGGTGTTGGACACACAGAGGCAGGTGGATCTCTGAGTTCCAAGCCAGCCACAATGATACACAATACACAATGAAATCCTGACTTAAAACAACAAGCCTCTAGGACTGGGACCCAAGAAGCACAAAGTCAGTTTTGCATAACCATCTTGCCTGAGTAGAGGTCCCTTTGAGGTATCTGTTATAACCCAAGTGTGTTATAGTCCATCTTGGAGCACCCCGTTCCTTGGTCTCTCTGGGATCTAAATAAGTAATAAATTTGTTTTCTTGTTGAATTGGGGCTTATTTTCTCCTCAAGGTGACTGAAAACATCCTAAGGGCTTAGAATGATGATGTCTGACTGGAAATCATGTCTCAAGAATGCCTCCTAGACTGAGACCGGCAAAGGTTTAGGAGACCCAGCCTACCTCCTAGAAGCTTTTTTGGCCTAAGAGTGAGCGTACATATATGTTTTGGATCCTGGGCTACATTTAACTGTCCTAGTTGTTTTAAGTGACAAATCTGTCTGGGTAGGAAGGTCTAATTATTCCCTGGATGTCATAATCAAATGGCTGAACAGGTACAGGTGTTTGACTGCAGGCCCAGTGAGTTTCATCCATAAGGTGGTGTGAACTCAGTTTTTTCTGACTCCACAAGAGTATGCCTGCACACTCCCACTCTAGAGCACGTGCATGCACATGAACACACACACACACACACACACACACACACACACACACACTTCAGTATTTTATAACCTTTGCTCCTTCTTGTGAAAACCCCAGGATCCTTGTTATAATCCCTACCTGCTTACAATGTCTAGAATGCAATAGGGTGCCTAATACCTAGTGAATGTTTTTTCTATTTGCATATGCTTAAACTGTACACAGGGAATTGCAAGAGACTAAAAACCCTTTTTCTACTGTATCAGTGTTGGGCAAATACCAGGGTGTGGTAAAAAGCCAAAAGTGCTTAAAATGCATTATTAGGTTAACCCTTGTCCTACCTTACCCTCTAAAATACCCATGCAATTTTTCTCATGCAATTTGATACCCATTCAAATTAGAAGTGAGTATCTGGTTGAGGAGAAAACAGGACTAGCAACTAGTACAGACAAGGTGTAAGCTATTTCAGAGTAGGGCTAGAAGAGATGGCTCAGTTTTTAGGATTAGGTGTTGCTCTCACTGAGAACTTGCATTTAGTTCTTAGGATTCACGTGGTGGCTTACAAACCGACCTTAACTCCACTTCAAGAGGATCCAATGCCGCCTTCTTCTTTTTTTAAAAAAAAGATTTATTTATTATATGTAAGTACACTGTAGCTGTCTTCAGACACTCCAGAAGAGGGCGTCAGATCTTGTTACGGATGGTTATGAGCCACCATGTGGTTGTTGGGATTTGAACTCCAGACCTTTGGAAGAGCAGTCGGGTGCTCTTACCTACTGAGCCATCTCACCAGCCCCCCCCCCTTTTTTTTTTTTGGTTTTTCGAGACAGGGTTTCTCTGTGTAGCCCTGGCTGTCCTAGAACTCACTTTGTAGACCAGACTGGCCTCGAACTCAGAAGTCCGCCTGCCTCTGCCTCCTGAGTTCTGGGATTAAAGGCATGTGCCACCACGCCCAGCTCAATGCCCTCTTTTTACTCATACACAAGCATGGTACACACAGATATATGCAGACAAAACATTCATGGATATAAATCTTAGGAATAACCGTTAGTGGATTGAGACAGGGTCTGAATTCCTGATCCTCCTGCCTCAAATTCCAAGTGCTCAGATTACATACATACACCAGTATACCCTGCTGTTCTTAGTCTGTTTTTGAAACAGGGTCTTGCTCTGTAGGCCAAGTTGATCTGGAATATTCTGGTTTTGAATTCATAGCATTTCTCCTGTCTTGGCCTATCTAGTGTTAGGACAAAGGCATGTGGTATCATGTCAGGCTGAACACTAATTATAATCAGCTCCAAAAATGCCCCAATAATGGAGCCTAAGATGGTTCAGTGGGTAGAAGTTCCTGTCATCAAGTCTGATGACTGGATTCAATTCCTGAGTCCTAAATGGTAGAATAGAGAACCAACTCCCAAGTCATCCTTCGATCTTCACAGGTGTACTGTGGCTCATGCGTGCTAAAGGTAAAAAACCCAAAAGTCCTACTGAGCCTGGTATGGTTGCAGCCAAGGCTACAATAGCCAATACCCAGCTTCAAAACAATAACAACAAAAAAAGTTTCTGTAGCTTTCATTCTTCAAATTCAACAGAAAAATGAAGACCTTCCTTCTCAGGTAATATTCACATACTTAATGGATTTCATTAACAAAACATCAAACATCCAATTGATTATTTTAGCAGAGCCCAAGAGTTAAATTTTCCATTCTAATGGCTCAAGATCTTAGTACATGAGGGACAGAGAGATGGCTCAGTGGTTAGGAGCACTGGCTGTTCTTGTAGGGAATCAGCATTCAGAGTTCCTAGCACCACCATTTAAAAGGATTTTTTTTGTCTATTTTTAAATTTTGTATTTATGTTTTTTTTTTTTGTTGTTGTTTTTTAATGTTGTATGGTTCAAACACACCAGAAGAGGGCATCCGATCCCATTACAGATGGTTGTAAGGTGCCATGTGGCTGCTGGGAATTGAAATCAAGACCTCTGGAATAGCAGTCAGTGCTCTTAAACCACTGAACCATCTCTCCAGCCCTAACACCACCATTTAAGCACACAACCATGGGACAGGGCAGTTCCAGGGGATCCAATGCCCTCTTCTAGCCTCTGAAGTACAGCATATGTGGTAGACCCAGATGCAGGCAAAGCACTTGTATATATAAATAAAATTAAAAATAAAGCTGTTACTCTAAGCACACACCGATCAACAAGAGCCCTGTCTAGCTAGTTCCCAAGGGAAGGCACAGAGAAGAGCACAGCAGACATCCACACAGACGCTGTCCTTGGCTGTAACCAGTGCATCTTGATAACTAAGTACTGAAAAATAGATGGCTTGGGACTTCACCAAAGTTTGGCAATTTGTGTTTGGTCCTTGGAACCTGTTTAAGGATAGGAGAAAGACTCCACAAAGTTGTCCTCTGACTAACATGTGACTCATATCCCCATTTTCTGCATGTACACCCTATCCCTGTGCACTTCTGTGCACATACCAAAATTTAAAATTGGCGATTAAGATGGTTATAGTGACAAACATGTATAAATGCAGCATTTTGGGTTTTAAGGCATGATGATCAAAAGTTCCAGGCCAGCCTGGGATACAAGGAGATTCTCCCTTAAAAGAAATTATTTTTGAAAAAATACATTATTAAAATAAACACCTCCATGATCATTCCAGTCAGTGCAGCCACAGGAGATAGGAAAATTCAATCCAAATGGTTATTTATTCTAAAACTNGAACTACTGTGTCTACATTTTTTGCCAGAATGGTGTAATGAGAACAGGGTAAGAGTTACATATGTAAACAATGACACAGTTACATTTTTAAAAATGGAACCCCCCTCCCCCGTTTTTTTACTGGCCACTTCCAAGAATGCTTTACAGGTTGTGCAAAAACATTTACAGGCTCCATGTGGTGTTGGTTTGTTTACAAGCTTTTCCATCTACAACTACAACAGACATCTGATAAAACACTAAACAACTTTTAAGGAAAACAAAACCAGGGATTCCTCTTATTACCATAATCTACACCCCACA
>NC_034590.1:120066132-120088163 GCF_900095145.1 Mus pahari | reverse complement strand
TCTTCTTGCCCTGACATTATAAACAATGCTTTCTCGAACTCCCTTTCTAATACCAGCGAGTTACAAAAGATGCATGCAATCATTCCACCTACTGCCACACACAAACCCATTTGTGGCACCATAAGGGACAAGTGCAATAGAAAAGACACAATATGAGCACGTTTCCCTCCTCCCAGGCCCCACTACAGCCTTGGAAAGAGGTCCTTGAGCAGACTGGTGTGTCCTAACAAACCAGAGACTCCCTCAGAATGAGGTCTGCTCACCCTGAGAAGCCCTGCNTGGAAAGGACATCAGGACAGGGGAGATCCAAATCTCAGCACAAGTTTCAACAAGAGAATGGCTCAGGCAAGGAAGTGGAAGTGAAGTATGTCCTAGTAACTCAGCCCAGAGGTTTTCTCACCAGGAAGTGCTGTAGGATGCTGTTGCTGAGTAAGCTTTTAGCTGAGCAAGATGATTTAAATTGAAGATCAATATTGAAAGCGCATTGCTATATCCTGCTCACATTCTTGAACCCAGCAACCTGTAGCTAGTCTGTCAAGAACTGGGAGGGTGTTGTTAAAGTTACAAACTATATGGGACTTGAAGGGAAGCACCCTTGAAGGAATCCTGTTTCAACAAGTTGGGAATTAAGGTTGTTTCCTTGCACGCACCCATACACACATTCACATAGTCTTCCCAAGTTTCTGCAGCCCTACTGAGCTGCCTCCTACCCCCAACCCCTTTCTACTCACTCTCTGTGTATCAAAACAAAAACAAAAACAAAAACAGCAGCAGGGCAGAGCCCCCTACATTGTATAAAATAGTTGCAATTCTCAGCACCTGGGCCTAACAGCCCACACCACAGGATTCACCTATACACATATCCTGAAGCAGTAAACAAAAGTCTTGCTGCGTTTCTGTGAGCTGAAACCCTGAGAATCATTCCTTCCCTCACACTTGTAAGAGGCAGGCAATATTAGTAAATGATTCCAGAGATCTCTTGCCTCTATCAACTGGGAAGACAGAGACTAGGGACTGGCAAATCCCCATCTTCAAACTAAGGGCTGTGTTCCCACCCTCCTCCAGACTTTATAGGAATTTACTGAATATAATATAGATAGGGACAAAGTATACTGCTCTACAGTCCCCAAGAGCCCCTGTTCCCCTTGGCCTGGGAATCCTATATACTAGAACCACCCACCTAGCAGTCTCTGTGCCTTAGGCAGACAGCACAAAGGCACAATAAGTGGACAATCTATTACCCCAATAGCCCAAGAGGGAAAGGTTGGTAAAGAAAATACAAACGGTTAGTTGGTGCAAGTGATTGATAACAGCCAATTGTTTATTTCCACTGCCCTGGTCACAGGCACTCCCTCTGCCCCTGCTCCTGTCTCCTCTGTTCCCACTCCTAACTGCTAGCAGATTCCCTCATGCTGTTCCCCTTCTCCCCACAACACTCTCCCTTACTGGGCTACCAATCCAGCTGGAGGTGTCATTTTTAGTTCTTTTCCTATCCAGCTGCAGGGTACAGAATAGGCAGCTCTAAGTGCTGCTTTCTGTGCAAATGGTTTTTTGATTACAAATAACCTAACTAGGTTTGAAATGTTTTATAGAATAAGACAATATTTTTTTCAACAAACTTTAAAAAAAATGTACAGTTTTGTTTCCACTCCCCTCCCCCACCCCTGCTTGCACACCCTCCCCCCAACCACCCCTCCCTGGCAGCTCAGCCCCACCCCAACAGCCCCTGTTTTCCTTGGTTGTGTTTTAGGGGGTGCCTGGCACCCCCAGAGACTCAGCTTCATGGCTGACAGGCGAAAACAGCAGGGGCTTCACCGATACCCTTGGTAGCCGTAGTAATTCCTGTAGTACCGGTCTCTGTCCTGTTGGTGGTGGTAGTAGTAATTCTGCCACTAGAAGAGAGGGAAACCCCAGCACTTAGAGCCAGCGCTGGCTGAGGATGAAGGGGCATGACACTCATCAATCCAGCTGGTCCTGTCCCCTTCACCCTCGATCTACCCCAAGATAATACTCACATCCCGGTTGTATTGTCTGTAATAGTCTCTGTATCTGTTGTACTCATAGTCTCGACTGTAGAATCGTTCATAGTCACCTCTGTATCGATCATAGAAATTACGGTAGCCCTGTGGAAGGAGAGAGTGTTGACGGTATATGGGTCTTCAAAAGTACACCCCAGTTTCCCATTACTGAACAAGACATATTTCATCTTGACACTATAAAGCAGGGTAAATTCTTTTCCCGGGTTAAATTCTTCCAGATGAACATATTAAGTGGGCAAAACCCTAAAGCCCTAAGAAAACAGCCCAAACCCCTCTGCTCCCCCAAGTCAATAGGAATGGCTTCACAGCCCAGAGGGAGGAGCAGAAGGAGAGCTGCACTCACCCCTCTGTTTCCAGACTGCCCCCAGTACTGCTGCCCGTAGGCCCGGTTGTCGTAGCCTCGGCGCTGCCCGCCCACTGGAAGAGAAATGGAAAGGGCGCTCAGACAGCTGGCATGGGGTCTTGGCTCCACATCTGAGTGGAAATCAAAAAGCTGGAGCCAAAGGCAATACTACGGGAGGAGGAGGCTTGCTCTGGCCAGGCGCACACACTGTTAATTAAAGCACCAGCCAGGATCTTTTATTAAAAGAGTCTGAGAGGGGAGGGCATAAGAATAGACACAAGAAAACAAAGCTACCCTGCTTCTGAAGCTCCCCAATCCTGCAAAAACATCTTAGATGACAAAAGGATACATGGCAGAGTTAGAAACATGAATAAAAACTGCCATTCACAGGATCAGACTCTCAACCCAGAAAGGGGTCTGAGATGTCTGTCATACAGTCTATACCTATCACTGTACAGAAAGAAAACAAAATCTGCATTACTCAAGGCTAGAAACCAGTTATTCCCAGTGTCTAGGACATAGCTAGCACCAACCACCTTCTGATTTACAGTTGCACACACATAAACACACACTTTAAAAAGAGCAATTATAAATATACACTGGGGATTTAACTGACAAACTAGACATTCTGAGGAAAATTAATCCCACTAATAACTAACTTCCCTTGTAACACTCTAAAATGTTAGAAGAAGAATCCATTCAGTTTTGTCTTCGAAATTGGACTGATTTGATAAAGCATCAAGTGATCTTAAGATGAGAATTAGATCTCACTGCACATCCTTAAGACTGCAATGAAGTGGGGCACCAACTTGCTCGCCTGCATGGAAACTAGGCATATGATGAGGGTCGGTAGGTGGATGGTGTTTCTGCCCCACAATAACTATCTTCTGGCTGAAAGACTCTGGGGAAAGCTTATGAAGCAGGGGGTAAAGGGCACAAGAAGAAAGAAGCTTCATCAGGAAGGCTGCTCACTGTGGGCAGCCAGGTCTCTAGGACTCACCATAGCCTTGGCCTCTGCTTCGGTTCTGCCGGTTTCTCTTGTTGCGGTTGTTCCGGCGGTTTGTCCGCTTCTCAGAGGGGGGCAGTAGCTTCCTTGCTTCCTCCTTGTATTTAGTAACAATGGGTTGAGCTTCCTCTTTTTCCAGCTCCCCATATGTCACCTCATCCATATAGTCGCATTTCTCAGGCAGAGAGAAGTTGGCTATAAGAATAAGAGAGAAGCTTGTGGGCCTAGAAAGTGCACAGACAGTGTAAGAATGCATGACAATCTACCAGAGGAAGTATACTTTAGGTTTTGGTGGTTTGGGGGATCAAATCAGGGCTTTGCAAATGTTAATTAAATGCTCTCTCACTGAGCTATATCAAGGTTTTATTTGTTTTTCACTTTGAGACTTAAGTTATAAGGCTATCTAGCCTTAATTGCCTTAGCCTCTTGCCTCTTCAGGAACATCATTAGTTTTGAGTCTACACCCAGTTATTTATTTATTGAGAAAGGAGCTTTCTACATAGCCCAGGTTATCCTGGAACTCACTATGTACATCTGGCTTCAAATCCAGAGATTCACCTCTCTGATGGGATAAAAGATGCACCATACCCAGCTTTGTTATTGATAGTCTATGTCTATATCACACTGCTCCTTTGCAGACAGGGTCATTCACAGAATCCACAACTTACCATTCTTCTCTTGGCACCCTGCTCAGTCGTGGGATTTCAGAAGTACACAGGGTTCTAGCTTGTTATATGGGTATGTGAGTACTGGGGTCAAAACTCCAAGCTTCAAGGGCTGAGACAGGTAGCTCTTATGTTTTTTTAGACCTAAGGCCTCATGCATCTCAGGGTGGTCTGAATCTTTCTGTCTCCTGCCTTCTGAGAACTGGGATTACAATTATTGCTGTTGTTACTATACTTTGCTTTTCTTTTGAGTTTTTTCCTCCACTCCTTTTGAAATAGCTTTATTATGTATACCTCGGGTTAGACATTCGCTTGCTATGCAGTTTGTGCCCACTTCAAACTCAAGATCCTCCTGGCTTACCCTTCCCCCCAAGTGACAGGACAATAGCCCTGTTCATCACAGCAAGCCAAGCCTAACACTTTCAAAGCTTAACTTAGTAACGCTCATACCAACTCACCCTTAAATAAACAAACTGTTTTATTGAGACATGGTCTCATGTAGCTCAGGCTGGCCTGGAACTCCCTTATATACTTGAGGATGACCTTGATCCTCCTGCTTCCAATCTCATAAGTACTGAGGTCATAGGTAAGTATCACCATGACTTTCTCCCCCTTTTTAAAGGCAGGGTCTGTTCATATAGCTCAGGATGACCTAGAACTCACAACAATCTTCTTACCTCAGCCTTCTGAATGTTAGGCAAGTGCTACTATGCCTAAACACAAACTTTCTTTTCCCTAAATTACAATAGCACAAGATAACGGGCTATCTGGAAACTAGATTTACAAGTTCTTAAGTAATCTGTAATAAATTCGCAGTGAGCTCTCAGGAACACAGGCTAAATGTAACCGAGAAAATTTTGGTGTTACTTAGAAAAAACTTGATCTCAGGAAAGATAACTCAACAGTTAAAAGCACCTTGTTGTCCCTGTAGAGGACCCAGGCTCAGTTCCCAGCACCCATACAGTACTTATAACCATGTCTAATTGCAGTTCAGGGGCTCCTGATGTGTCTTCTGACTTCCAAGGGCAGTACCATGCACACATTTAAATATATATATGCATATATGCAAAATACAGAAATAAAATAAGTAAACCTAGAGAAAGGTGGGAAGAGGGAGGAGAATGTGATCTTATGTAGTCTGCCTGGCCTATAACTTCCCATTCAGACCAGGTTGGTCTCAAGTTCATAAAGATGTACTTGTCTCTGCCTCTGCTAGGATCAACGGCAAGCACCACCCATGCCTGGCTAAGAAGTAACATTATTAGAGCTTCAAGCTGGGACTGAGGGTATAGGTGAGGGTATCACACTTGCCTCACATGTACAAGGCCCTGGGTTTCAATTCTCAGTGCAACCCACTCCATATACACGCAGTTACACAAAGAGGCTAAAAGCGTCTCCTTGCCACTAAATGCCTCTCATCTATCAGTTACACATGATGGCCAAGTATACCATCTGTCTGTCTTTGGACATCAAGTTCATAGACTGTGTCATAGTAAATTTGATCTCAATTATGATTCTCAGATGAATCCAGTTATCCCTATCTTATAAAACTGCACTAAATTCTTCCAAGTGCCTGAATATCTGCCAGGGTATGTTAAAATTATTTCTTTTTTGTTGCTGTTGTTGTTTTTTGAGACAGGGTTTCTCTGTGTAGCCCTGGCTGTCCTAGAACTCACTCTGTAGACCAGGTTGGCCTCAAACTCAGAAATCCGCCTGCCTCTGCCTCCCAAGTGCTGGGATTAAGGCGTGTGCCACCACCGCCTGGCTTAAAATTAATTCTTATAAATTCAGATACTCCAGATCACAGATATGAGAATTGATTCCTACAGCAAGGGGTTATGAGTTTCCATAGCCAGCAGTTCACAGGGTAAGTGGGGTACCATAAGCTAAAGGAAAAACGATGAAAAATATGATCTAAGGAGAAGAACGTGAAGCAAAAATAATCAACATATTTAACACTGCCTTCAAAGAACAGTACACTCAGGCAAATACCAAATCAATAAGAAAATGAAAACAAAACATAAACTTATTAGCACACCAAAAATCAAGACACAGGAGAAAAACAACTTCTATCACTACTGTATTTTAATTTAAACCCTAACAATCGTCCTTGCCATTTTCATGGAATATCAATCTTAATTTTAAAGTTTTAGTTATGAGGGTGAAGTTCATTTCATATGCTGATATTTCCCAATGACTAGGGCAGTGCTGGACAAATAAGTAAATACTTATTTAAATCATTGACTCAAGCTCTTCCTTTAAGTATCTTGTTTGGATTTAAACACCTCATTTCTCACTCTTCCATTTTTTTTGAGACAGCATCTCATTTAGCTCAGATTAGCATCCAACTCCTTATAGCACTTAAGGAATATTCTCTTGCATTCATCTTCCAAGTGCAGAGATTAGAGGCATGTATCACCCTGCCTTTTTTCCAACCCAAAATATGGTCCTACTATATCAGGCTGGTCTTTCCTAATTCATAATCTTCTTTCCTGAACATCTCAAGGGCTGGGATTACAAGCATGTGCTACCATGTACAGATATTTACCCCTTTTCTCTCTGCTCATTAGTTTACCTATAGTGGTTATAGCTATTAAATTGCTCTTAAATCTACACTTTAGATGTGGAGAATCACTCTTGGTGATAAGCAGGGTTGCACTGACCAGGGAGTGAATTCTCTAATCCATGAAATTTTAGCCCACCTTTCATCTCCAGCATTATAGACTCAGGCACATCATCTCCCTCCACTTCTTTCCTCAACTCCAGCCTCTTCTTCCAATCTTCCTCATTAGGAACAACTACCACCACCTTCCTGGAGAATGTCTTGAACAGCAATAACTTCCTTCGTTGGCCAGAGTTGTACACATTACACTAGTAATAGGAGTAATTACATGTTTAAGGTTAAAAGTCACTACTCAACTTATGAAAGAAAATTTTATCTTCTATAACTAAAGCATCAGATTAGAAGTCAATATACAATTTCCTTTAATAATAATCACCATTATCATTGTGTTGTGGTAATAGGACCAAACCTAGGGCTCTGCATATACTAGAAAATTGCTCTACCAGTGAGCTATAACTCCCGCTCACCTTTAATTTTTAAGCTACTTGACAAATATTATATCACATATCAGGAAAACTGAAGTTAGAGAGGTAAAAGACTTGTCCAAAAGCTAGGATAGATAGAAGAATTCAAATGAAATGAATGAATGAATCCCAATCTCCTTCTCTCCATCTATCATCTGAGTTCAGACACTCTCAGTAAACTGTGTAAGTTAAAATATATTACATAACTCACAAGCAGAGAGACATTAGGTAACCTGAGTCTATTCCTTAATTCAGTCTTACATGTGATCCCAGACTAACTTTAAAATAGATATAAAATTTTCATCTCTGGATCTCCTTTACAACTAGATCCCCTTTGAATGTCTGTATACCTGATCAAGAATAAAATTCCTCTTTGATCGTGAAGCAATCTGGACCAGCTTACTAAGGCACTGGGAGGCTTGCTGAACTAAGAGGTCTCGGCTTTTGGGGTCCATCTCTGGCTCCTCGAGTCCCTTCATCTGATGAGTGAGAAATACAAAGAGTTACACAGCAAGTTCAAGAGTCCAAAAAGTCAACGATTCAAATTCTACAAGTGTCACATGAACTCATTACACTGTTAATTTCCTGTAGTAGTCACTTCTATACTTAACCTGGATTTATTCCAGATTGTATGTTTGCAGAAATTTGACAATCCAGGAGAGGTGGGGCATATCTTAACACACTGACAGTGTGTGGGGGTCTCTGTTCTCATACATTTCAAAGACACCCCCCATCCCTGACTAACAGGCTGTCAGAGATTTTCAGTGTTTCCACAGCAAACACCATAGCTGACTAATCATCTTTCCCCATCTCTCAGCAACTGACCCTCATTTGAGTGAGCACAGTCTCAGCTCCCAGGACATTGTATCTTCTCTCAGGGTTTTCTTTTGCATATTTCAGTGCCCACTGGGTCTTTCCAGATCCAGGAAGTCCCACCATCAGAATCACCTGCAAGTAAAAGAAACAGGAATGAAATAAAAATGAATCAATTTTGTAAAATCCAACTTTCTTTAGAAAATCTTATATTTTCTGTTTTTTTTTTGTTTTGTTTTGTTTTTCGAGACAGGGTTTCTCTGTATAGCTCTGGCTGTCCTGGAACTCACTTGGTAGACCAGGCTGGCCTCGAACTCAGAAATCCTCCTGCCTCTGCCTCCCAAGTGCTGGGATTAAAGGCCTGCGCCACCAGGCCCGGCTTTAGAAAATCTTATATTTTCTAAAGAAGATATATATTTCCCCTATTCAAGTTTGAAAGTACATATCCACCACTCTCCTAAAGCATGAAGCCTATACTTGTGCATACCTCACATTCCTCTATGGTCTTGGGAGGGACTGCAGTCCGCACACGTTCCTCAACAGGCACAGCATGGATGAACACAAACTCTTCTGGTGGTGGGAAAAAGGGCTCCTCCTTCTGACCAAAGTTTAATTCTATGACACAATTCTTGCAAAGGACATGGGGTAGAAGAGCTCGATCTGCCAGAGACTCCTTGCTGATTCGGAATGCCACACCCAAGTCTTCTCCATTCTTGGAGAAGGAAAGCTCAACTTCTCCAGTCTCAAAATTCTACAAGGACAGAAGCAGGAGAGCGCAAGAGCAGGTTGATGGGTTTAAGGACAATGAAGTACTACCGCTTATTTACTTATTTTCTAATGTTAGGAGGATGGAGAGATGGTCAGGGTTAAAGATACTTGTCACCATGTATGATACCACAAGTTTGGTCCCTAGAGCCCACATAATAGGAGAAAACTGTCCTGACTTCCACATAAACACTTTGATATGCACCCTCTCCCACAAATAAATGTAGAAATAAAAAAAAAAAAATAAGTGAATGCTGGGGCTACTTAACATCTCAAATAACCAAGCAATGCATCAAATGTATAAAAGTCCATAGTTGGTAGGAAGCATAGCGAATCCTCTTAGGTTTTTATCTACCCTTTGCTACAAATTCACAATTTTCAGGAACACTCACAGCAAAACAGCCAATAACATCATTTTCCCCAAAAGTCTGGCCAAATTCCTCAAACTGCCCGTTTTCTGCCTTGAGTCCTCTTCCATCAAAACCATAGGAGAACTCATCTTCACCTAGAAGAGTCAACAATCAATTACCTACCTGCAATGTTTCCAGAGTAGGCAATATGGTAACAAACACAAACAACAAGTTACAAAATAACCTTACCAAGCTGTGAAGAGGAAAAATCCACAGACCACCCAACTCTGAGGAGAGAAACTTCTGGGCAGCCTTCTTTCATTGGGAGATTCTGAGTTACCTGGTCAAGTCAGAAAATGAATTCTTAGGGCTATGACAAATGCAGGTACAAAGTCAGAGTTACAAACATAAGATTCATATACAAATTGGAAAATAAAAAATTCTCAGCTCAATACTAGAAAAAGAATTTTTTTTTTTTAAAAGACTTATTTATTTATTATATGTAAGTACACTGTAGCTGTCTTCAGACACTCCAGAAGAGGGAGTCAGATCTTGTTACAGATGGTTATGAGCCACCATGTGGTTGCTGGGATTTGAACTCCGGACCTTCGGAAGAGCAGTCGGGTGCTCTTACCCACTGAGCCATCTCACCAGCCCGAAAAAGAACTTTTACTAAACCTAAATCAAAGTTTGTGGGCCTGGGACTATAGCTCAGAGATACAGCACCTAATGTATAAGGCACTAAGATCAATCATACCAGCACATAAAACAAAACAACAAAACAAAGTCGTAAGAGTCAATATGTTGTTCAGTGTTAAGGGTATGTTCAAGCAGGCTGCCCTTTTCTGAACTAATGAAATGGAGGATAGGAGTCTAATACACAGTTTAAATTAATACATGGTTTAAGAATGACTTACCTTGGCTTCAAAGCATACTTTTCCCTTTGTTACTCCATAAGTACTTCTTGCCCCAGACCAAAGGGTAGGGAATTTTTCTGAGAAGAGCGGCTGGCCTCCATATCGGTCTTTGCTTATTTGAAAATGTAGATCCGAGGTATCTGTTAAGATGATGCAACTGGTTTACTACAACGCTCAACACTGAAAAGTGCTGAGCAAACAAATACAAATACTGTCCAGGTACCTAAGCCACGAAATTTTACTCTCAAAAAGTCACTTTTATATCACTCCAGAGGCTAATGCAGGAGGATCACAAGTTGGAATCTAGCCTGAAATACACAACAAAGCCCTATCTCAAAATACAAAGCAATCTTCTTTATACATACACGTGTCCAGGTTCACAAGCGTCTGATCCTCCTCTTCATCTTTTGCTTCTTCTTCTGGAGGTGGTGGGGACTTTGAGCTACAGGTAGGAGGAAAGTAAATGCAGTATAACCAAAGCTACCTTCTTTGTGAGGTATTTGTGTGGCACTGTCCACTTTAAACTATTAGTGAATTACCAAATTCCAGCAGACAGCTTCTTCAGTCAATGAGAAAAGGGAATAGGAGTTTCCATCATAGGTTCATTCACTCTAAAACTTATGCCTATAAGGATCTAGTCCAGTTTTCAATCCACCCCTCCTTCCACACTGCAATCAACAATAGGAATACCAAAAGCAGAGCAGACACTCCCATCAAGGGAGTGTTTCCCTCACCGGCTGTGGTAAGCCTCCTCTCGGAATTCATAGTAAGCTCGGCCATGTTCATCCTTCTCATCCCGCTGTCTCTTTACCCCCCGCCGCTCACCATCTGAGCCTGCTGGTTTTGACTTTTCACTATCTTGGTCATCTCCTACAAAAGGGAGGGAAAGAAAATCAGTAGTTTTTATACTGGAGCGTACAATGAGCTCAGAACTAAGAGAATCTAAGTTAACTTTAGGAAACTGAGGGTATCTGATTGAGACAAAGTGATCCTATTATACCCATGTTTTATTTCCAAATTTCAAAATCACTGGTTAAGATGGGCGGGGGGGGTAGGGGTGGGATGGGATGGAGGGGAAACCACTATGGGCTTATTTAATTGGGCAATTTTTCCCATTCTAAATGTATCTATTTCAATCAAGCCAGCCTGGCACATCTCCCCACTGCTATGATAGAAAAGCATCCCTGAAATCTTTAAAAACCTTCATAGGTGAATTTCAATTCTCATCAGATCTGGGTTTATGGCACGTACTTAAGGACTACTTCCTAGCCCTTTTCAGCAGCTCCTTGACACGGAAGCCTCACATTTTCTTTAGAGACTACCTACCTTTTCTGCATTAAAATGCACAGCCTTACAATGGCAGGTATATTTTTAACAGGAACTTGAAAGTTACCAGAGAAATTCTTAGGTCACAAGCAAACCATAAATAACACTGCATCTTCTTACTGCATGAAATTTGGGGCAGGAAGGTGGTGTTATATATTAAGTAACATTCTTTTTTTGTTGTTGTTGTTGTTTCTAGACAGGATCTCACTATGTAGTTCTGCTTGTCCTAAAACTCATTATTTAGATCAGACTGGCCTCAAACACAGAGATCTGCCTGCCTCTGCCTTCAAGTGCTGGGACTGAAGGCCTGTGACACCAAACCTGACAGCAACATTCTTTACTCGGAGTAACACATGGAATTTTTCCTTAGGCTTTAATTTTTTGAAGGCTTAAGTGTTTTCAACAATTCCTTTAAAACATTCCCTTATTCTTCAATGCTTTTTATATGCTATCTGGGATAACACAAATTAAGGGTTATGTAATAGGACTTCAGTCCCAGGACATCAGACACAACAAAAACCCCAAACACTATACTTTGCATAAAATCATTGTAAAATAGATTCCAATTTCATAACACTAAGAGCCAGAAACAAACAAACAAAAAAACAAGAAACAACAAAACAGTATAAAAAACTGTAAGGCAAAAAAACCTACTTGAAAGTAAAACTCAGAAGCAGTTCCCTCCCCTCCTCTGATAGACACTCTATAGATTAGCTCTAACCATGCAAGCACTTCAAAAGGAGAAAGTCATTAACTCCTGTGGAAAGTTTCCACAAATCTACCACAAGGTTACTCAAATGGTCCACTAGAACCCCTCAATCATTTCGGCTCAGTTAGGAGCCTTAAGGGCACCAGTGTAGAGTAAGTTTATAAATATGCTTATTTACAGCCTGGACAGGAGAATTAAAATATAAACACACAGGGACAAAGTAAAAAGCCCCAGTCAAGTAACTAACATTCTGCTAAAATGTCACTAGACTAAGAGTTTCTCTTTGCTAGTTAATGATTAAACCCAACAGGCTCACACACTGTCTCCGATGGCTTAAGCAGGAGGAAGCAAGGTTAGATATCCAGAGTCTCTTTGAAGACTAACTTGGGTTTGACCGAGCCGTATTTCACGGACTGTTTATTGCTTAACATTTTTAAGGTTAGGAACGAACTGTCAGGCCTAAGCTTCCAACTGGTCTCAGGAGAGCGCCAATTTTTCGGCATATTTGCGGCTAAAGCTATTCAGCTAAAGAGGGGTGGGCACCAGAAGACTGATCTACAGGCAGCTCGAAAGCCACACACACACACACACACACACACAAACACAATTTCCATCAACACCAAGGAACCACGTTAGGCAGGAACCTCGCTCCTGCAAACAGTGGAAAGACAAGACACCCAAACCTTCAAAAAGATGGACAGCGGATGAAATCCACCTTCCCAGGAGAATCGCATCAAACAGCCACTAGAACAGTGCACTTTCGGGCAAGTGGAAACAAGGAATCAGATAGCGCGGTGCAGGGTGGGGTGCTGGATCGCAGACGCACCCGGCAGGTTGCAGCCCGGCTCGGCTGCCAGTTCCTCACCTTGTTCCTCTATGGCCTTGTCACCCGGTGCCTCGGATCCCGGAGTCTCGTCTCCGCTCCGTTCCTCCGGCCCGTCTTCCTCCCCCTTGCCGTTGTCATGCTCTTCGCCACCATTTACCCCACCTGACCCAGCCGTGGCCTCCGCCGGTGTGTCGGAAGATTCGGACTCGGCCTCCATGGCTGACGTCTCCGGGGGCTCCGGAGGCGGCTGCGCGGCCTGGCCCAAAGCCTGAGCAGGTGGTGGTTCCTCGTCTTCGTCCTCAAGCAGCGCCTCCTCGTCCTCCTCCTCCTCGTCGTCGTCCTCCTCCTCGTCCCCGCCCGGGCCTCCGCCCGACGCGGCCACAGGCCGAGGCTCCGCCTTGCAGGCCCCACCGGGCCCGGCCCCACCAACGCCGGCCTCGTCTTCCAGCATCTCAGCATCCAGTGCCTCCTGAAGCCGCTGCGCCAGATCCATTTTGAGGCCGCGCGAATCCAGGCCGCGCCGCTGAAGCTCCGACCGCAGCTCGGTCACTTTCAGCCGCTTCACCTCCATCGCCGCCGTCGCCTCCTCCGCCTCCCGCCGCCTCC
This sequence comes from Mus pahari, assembly GCF_900095145.1. Classification (NCBI taxonomy): domain Eukaryota; kingdom Metazoa; phylum Chordata; class Mammalia; order Rodentia; family Muridae; genus Mus; species Mus pahari. The sequence continues at coordinate 120,074,711 of NC_034590.1, read as the reverse complement.
TCCCCTGCGAACTGTCGACCGAGCCCGACCGCGCAGGCGCCGCCGCCGCCCGCCTCCGCCTCCCGCGCCAGCACTGAGCCCGCGCTAGCAAGCGCACGCACGCAGAGGCAGAGGCCGCGCTGTCTTCGCGGCGTGTTTATGTCGCCTTCCTCCTGCCCTGCCCCTTTCGGCTCACTGGGCGCAAAACAAGACGGCGAGGAGCAGCTTCCGACACACTCGGTACTCGACCGCGGGGGAGTGCGCGCCGAGGACGACGGAGTTCCCTTACTTCTCCTCCCTCCTCTCAGAGATCCAGGCCAATCAGCGCAGGCGGCATAACCGCGCAGCCGCACGGGGGCCTGAGTCGGGCAAGGCTGGCTGCGGCTCAAGTGCCTCGTAGCACGGAAGCGTGAGCGCGCTCCTCCTTCCGTACTTCAGTGGTCGGCTCTGCGCAGTCGCGCCGGAGTCCCGCCCACCTCACTTTACTTCCTGCCCGCTCCCAATTACCGGAGCACCCTAGGTCTTACTAGATGTCCTCTCTTGCAGATTCTTTGACTGCAATTTCTGAGACTAGTAACCGAAGCCAAGCTGGAAGGATGGGTGGTGCAGAGTTTTCGTAGCCAGTAGGGAAAGGCCTTTCCAGTACCAAGGGAGAGAGCGAGCGATGCCCGGACCTTTCTGGGCTTAAACATCTACCCAGCAACAGAGGCGGCTACCCCACCCCTTCCTTCTCTCATTGGCCAGCTTGAATCGTAGTCTATTGCTCTGATTGGTCATCCGATATCGTGCGGCTTTTTTTCCTATTGGAGAAGTGGCCGGGAATTTTTTTTTTTTCCGGGTTGGTCCGCTGGGGAGGCGGAGCCGGTTCTGCGGGATTACTTTTCTAGACTCGTTTCTGATTGGGTGGTATGACGCAATGCGCGCGCCCCCACTAGATGCTAAACTGCTGGCCGGTCTGGCCTCTTCCCTGTCTGTGCTTCTGCACTTAAACCCAATTCCTGGAGGAGTCTTCCGGGTTTGGGCCTCCGCTGTGGTGCGGTTGTTGGGCACAGTGCTTACGGCCTCTTGTGCCTCACCTGTGGACCGGAGACTCAGGCCTCACTCACTTCGATTCCTCAATTAGCAGCAGAACCATCAACAAATGTTTGTTGGATAAGAACAAATAAAGAGATTGGAAAGGAGCGAAGCCTTTTTGACTTGTTTCAGTTGTTCCCGCCTACTCCATCTTCTTCCAGGTCAGGGGGTGTGCCTCAGAGAAAGAAGGAAACGAATTTTGCGGGCGGTCACACACTTGGAACGTTTAGTCGGGCCTTTGGATTTCCCTAGAGTCTGTAATCACGCCGGGATCTCTTCTAATGGAACTCATTTGGTCTATGGCTTCGCTATCCTCACATCATTCTTTTTTTTTAGTTTGCGGTACTTCTGGAAACTGAAAACTACCAGGAGAATAGATGGGACTAGTAAAAGCAGCAAACCCCAAATCCCCGCGAGCTTCTTGCTTACGAAATCGATGCTCTAATCATTTATTGTGATCCCATACTACTGCTTCAGTTTCTCTTTCATTTAACAGTTCCAACAGTCATGGAGAAGCGCCTTCAGGAGGCTCAGGTATACAAGGAGGAAGGAAACCAGCGCTACCGGGAAGGAAAGTACCGAGATGCTGTGAGTAGGTACCATCGAGCTCTTCTTCAGCTGCGGGGTCTGGACCCAAGTCTGCCTTCCCCTCTATCTAGTCTGGGACCTCAGGGCCCAGCTCTCACACCGGAGCAAGAAAACATACTGCACACCATCCAGACCGACTGCTACAACAATCTAGCTGGTAAGTATGGAATTGGAGGGTGGGCAGAGCATCAAGACAATACCGCAGGGCCGGGCAGTGGTGGAGCATGTCTTTAATCCCAGTACTCAAGAGGTAGAGGCAGTTCGAAAACAGAGCGAGTTTCAGGACAGTCAGGGCTACACAGAGAAACCTTGTCTCAAAAAGCAAAACAAACAAAAAAGATAGAATCATCAAGCCCTGTGAACATTGGAAGATGTTCTTTTTCACTGCCACCTGGCTATTTAGCAGTGGATTGAAACCTGTTTCCAATTTGTAGAGTAGTCTAAAAGCAAGTGGGATTTGTCAAACCTCACCTGAAACTACTTCCTGGCTCTAAACCCCAGATATCTTGATTTAGTGGACCTAGAGTGGGACTACCAATGGGTTTATTTGGAGGAATGTTGCTAACACCTGTAATTCCAGCACTGAAGAAGTCCAAGTAGAAAAATGGCTTCCAGTTTGAGATCCAGACTAGCCTGTGATGTGTGGTAATACCCTATTTCAAACAAGTAAGAATAAATTGAAAAATGGAGATAGTCATAGTCCTGGGGATGTTTCGTTTAAAAAGGGATGGTTACATAGGATTCATAAATGTGACATTTATGACATAGAATGTCAGGTGTTTAGGTCACTACACATTGATCTATGTAAGTGTCACAACAGTTCTTTCAGATTAGTCTAAGGAAGTCATCAAGTATCTAGTAATAAGTTAAAATTATACCCAGACAAACAGCCTTAATTCCCAAAGCTTAAAGCTTCTTGCAAGATTCTGTGCCCTTTAAAAAACAGAAAATGCACTAAGGAATTTGCCGAAGATCACCTTTCTTAGAGAAGCCTTCAGTCACTAAGCAACAGTTTAATTTCACATATTCTCTAGCAGTTTCATTTCCTTCAAAGTATATTTCAAATTTCATTTGCTTGTGTATGCTTTCCACTTTGTGGTGCCCTGGCAGGACTTAATCATTGCTTGAACTCAGTTGCTCATCAGTAGAGATCAGTGAAGCCTTACATCCTAGAGTACTTTCCCTAAGCTGGTAAAATCCTGCCTCAAAGCTGGGGCCGGAAGGTAGAGCAGCACAATAGGATTGAGTATGTTGTATCTTATCCAGTGTCCTCACTAAGCTGTTAAACCAGATCCCTCCTCTCTAAGCTCAAAGACCTCTTCCTTTTAATGTCTGTGAAAGGGATTTCCTTTGTTTCTTGGGTTGTTGCTGGCTTTCCTACCTCAACCATCACTCCCACCCCTGATGGCTAGCATTACTGAAAGATATTTCTCGTGAAATCTGTTTCAGCACATGAAATGTCCGATCAAGCCTGGGGGTGGAGCACTTTATTATTTAGACTAAACAAGGCTAGAGAGATGGCCCAGGGGTTAGGAACACTGGGTGCTCTAGCAGAGGATCAGAGTTCAATTCCCAGCACCCACATGGTGATATACAACCATCTGTAACTCCAGTCTCAAGGGATATGACATTGCCCTCCCTTCTTACCTCCTCAGGCACTAGGCATACACATGGTTCACATACATAAATAGAGGCAAAACACTCATTAGAGTGTGTGTGTGTGTGTGTAAAATCATCAAGATGCTTGCCTTGTTCTCTTTTCTCTTTGCCTCTGGTTTAGTGTTTGATCATAGTCAGTGCTTGGTAAGTAGTTATCAGTTGAAATTTTGAAGCTAAAAATTACCTGTGGAGAATACCTCATGCCTGCTTTGTAGAGGTGTTATAGCAGGGATGGAAGCATAGTGAAAGCTTGTTAATGGCTTCATTCTACCTGAATCTCTGCCACCTGAACACGATTTAGTTACGTTTTATATTTTTAATTATACTTAATTCTGATAGCTGTAAAATAGAAAGTCTTTTCCTTACTTTTTTTACTTTAAAAAAAATACTTAATTTTTAATTATGAATAGTCTTTTTGTATGTGTCTGTGGGTATGTGCACTTGTCAGGCAGGTGCCTGTGATGTCCAGGAGAGGGCATCAAATTCCTGGAGGTGCAGTTACAGAGGGTTGTGAGCCATCCAATGCGGGTGCTTGAAAGCAAACGTGGGCCCTCTGCAAGAGCAGTATGTGTTCTTCACCACTGAGTCATCATTCCATCCCCTTTACTTTTATTTTTGGTGGTGGTGGGGATTGAACTCAGAACTTAAATATGCCAGACAGTCAGTCAGTCTACTGAGCCACAACCTTTCTTTAAGGTAGAACATTGCTTCCTCAAAGGCCACCCACAGTGACACACTTCCTCCAACAAGGCACCACACCTCCTAATGTATCTCAAGTAGAGTTACTCTCTGATGCCTAAGCATTCAAACATATGAACCTATGAGGGCCATTCTTATTTAACCCACCATACTGAGGATGACCTTGGATTCTTAATCCTCCTGCCTCTACTTCCCAATACAGGCATGCACCACTGTGCCATGTTAGAGTTATAAATAAGAAAAAAAAAGTATGGGACTGCAGTGATGGCCTACCAGTTAAAAAGTACTTAACTGCTGTTGCAGAGCACTTGGGTGTGGTTCAGCACCCACCCACCTAGCAGCTCATATAGTCATCTGTGAGTTTAGTTTCAGGACCTGACGCCTGTCATGATCACCACCTTGGGCTCCTACATGCATATGATCCACATTTATACACACACATATACACACACACACACAAGATGAAATAAACTATCGTGTATGCACATATACTCAAGCATGACATGACACACACACGGGTTGTGAATGTCAAAAGAAAACTTGTGTGAGTCACTTCTCTTTCCCAGGAATCAAGTGTAAGTCATCAATCTTGGTAGCTAGAGGCTTTACCCATAGGCTTTACCCACTGAGCCAGCTTGTCAGCCAGAACTTCTGTGTCTCTAGTTCCTAGATGAGGGTATGGATATAGGAGACACTTCAGCTTTAATTGAATAAATGAATGCTGTGAGCTGAGCAGTGGAATCTCTCTCATATATAATAAGCCCTCCTCCTTTTTCCCTTTAACATGGCCCATTAGCCTGTCTCCTCCAGATGGAGCCGGTGAACTATGAACGAGTGAGGGAATATAGTCAGAAAGTCCTAGAACGACAACCCGATAATGCCAAGGCCTTGTATCGGGCTGGAGTAGCCTTCTTCCACCTGCAAGACTATGACCAGGCTCGACACCACCTGCTTGCTGCTGTCAATAGGCAACCTAAAGGTAAGTGAGTAGGAACATAAAGAGATGAGCATATATGAAATTGTTAGTACAAAGAAGTCATCAGTGATTAAGATGATAGTGCTAATTGCTGTGTAATTGACATTACACACTGTATACATCAGGTATTGAACTATATGCACCATTCTCATTATTATGTACAGCTATTACAAATCAACAGAAAAATACTTCTTAAAGAAAAATAAGAGGTAGGGATGGATAGGTGTGTGTGTGTGTGTGTGTGTATGTCTTAGTTGGTACGCATGCACAAAGCTCTGATTTCAATCCTCAGCATTGCATATATAGTGGTGTGCATGCCTGTGATCCCAGCACTTGGGAAGTAGAGGCAAGAGGATAAGTGTTAGTTACATAGGGAATCTGAATATGGCTGGTGTATATATATATATATATGTGTGTGTGTGTGTGTGTGTGTGTGTGTGTGTGTGTATGACCCTGTCTCAAAACAAAACTTTCTCATTCTGGGTGGTTGCATGTCTTAATCCCAGCGCTCAGGAGGCAGAGGCAGGCAGATCTCTTGAGATTTAGGCCAGCCTGGTCTAAGTTTCAGGACAGCCAAGGCTATACAGAGAAACCCTGTCTCAACAAAACACCCCCCTCTCCCCCCAAAAAAAATACTCCATTGAAGTAGTACCCATGGAAAGGAAGTGCTAGTTTATTTAACTTTTTCAGCTTATTTTCTTTCTTTCTTTTTTTTTTTTTAAGACCTATTTATTTTTAGGTATACCAGTGTTTCACTACATATGTATTGTTTACCACTTTGTTGGTAGTGTGGACCTGGGAGAGTGGGGCCTGAAAATGAGGTCACTGAAGTCTTATTTAGTAGCCAACTGTACTAAGAGCATTAGACAATTTATACTCTGAGGGTTAAGAAGAATCACACGAGTGAGGTATTCAATTACAAGGACAAGCCACACAAACAAAACCAAAAACAAACAAGAACCATGTATTTTTCCATTGAGGCATATAAACAGTAATAGCCTGCTGTAATGAGTGATTTAACATCAGTTCACTCCTATCCACTGTACCTAGGAGGCGCACATTTTAAGAGCAGTTCCTTGTTTCTGGTGACATTGAGATCACAGGACTCTTACTTTCTTGGAGTTTTCTCACAGCACTCAGAATTCCCCTCACACAACTGCATTCTTGGACTGTGTCCCAACTCTATAGCTGTGCACCACATGTGTGCCTGGTGCCTTTGGGCCAAAAAGGCAGTCATTCAATCTTCTGGAACTAGAGTTACAGCCTGTACTGAGATACCATGTGGGTGCCAGAACTGAACCCAGGTCCTCTGTAAAAGGAGCAAGTGAGCCATCTCTTCAGCCCTAGGTTTTGTTTTTGTTTTGTTTTTTTTTGTTTTTTTTTTTTTTTTTTTTGGTTTTTCGAGACAGGGTTTCTCTGTGTAGCCCTGGCTGTCCTGGAACTCACTTTGTAGACCAGGCTGGCCTCGAACTCAGAAATCTGCCTGCCTCTGCTTCCCGAGTGCTGGGACTAAAGGCGTGCGCACGGCCTCAGCACTAGTTTTTAACTATTTTTAAAATCGATACTCATTCCCAGGAAGGAACAAGCAAGGTGGTCATGAAAGTCTTTGCTGGGGAGCTGTTGGCCCTTGATAGCTGTGAGAAGAGGCAGAGTTAGTTGTCTGTAATGAGGTGATCCCCTTGGAGGCCAGCCACACTTCAGGATAGGCCCCATTCCCAAGAGTAGTTGGACAACACAGACTTGACTAGATGGGGCTGAGGAAGAAGAAAACTCAAAACTTTTGTGGGGAGAAAGTCCGGGAGGGCAGAGATAGCAGGATAGATGTGGGAGGAGTTGGAGAAGAGGGAAATATGATTAAAATGTATTGTGAAAAAAATCTCAAAGAATTAACAAAGTATTATTTTAAAAGTACATAACATTTCCTGGGCAGTGGTGGGATATATATCTAAGAAAAGAATATATATGTGTGTGTGTCTATACATAAATATATACATATATATATATATATATATATATATATAGTGTGCACATAAATAAGTTTTCCACTTATATGGGATTTTTGAGGTTTTTCGGTTTTTACTTATTTTGTGTGTGGTGGGGGTTGGAGTGGTCACAGGCCACAGCATGTGTGGAGGCCAGGGGATGGCTTGTAGGAACTGCTTCTCTCCTTCCACCAAGTGGGTTCTGCTTGTCCGCCTGCTGGGCAGCAAGTGCCTTTACCTACTGAGACGTTCTGTTAGTCTGTGATTTTGTTCTTTTGAGACAGGGTTCTCCCTTCACTGCCCAGGCTAGCCTGCGGCTGCATCCCTAGTACCAGCCTCCCTGAGGAGTGCTAGCTTTACAGGGGTTTACCGCCTCACTCAGAATACTCTGTGCTCTTGTTTCCCCAGGAAAGAAACTATCAGTCCTGTCTATATCCTTAGGAATATTTATGCTTAAACAGGCATATGCGTTAATATCCCCTGTATCAGCTCTATAGGCCAATGGTTTATATAAACAAGCCTGTTTCTGCTTATTTTGCTGTATTATAGATCAAATGTAGGGTCTCGTGCCTGCCCTGCAAATACTCTACCCCTGTGATATCACAGCCAGTTTATTCTGTGTGTGTGAGATATCTACTACCACCCCACCCCTTTTCTGTTTTGCTGCTGGGAACTATACTCGGGACATTACACCTACCAGATACTGCACCCACGTCCTTTTAGTTAAAGTAACTAATTTATTTATTTTGGAGTTTTGTGGGACAGAATTTCACTAGAGCTCAAGCTGGATTGAACTTGGCCATCTGAATACTGACAATGGGAATTTTAGGAACTTTTTTGTTTCTTTTTGTTGTGTGTGTGTGTGTGTGTGTGTGTGTGTGTGTGTGTGTGTGTGTATAGGCAGGATCTCCTGTAACTCAGGCTCACCTCAAGCTCAGTTTGTAGCACAGGCTGGCCTTGAACTTCTGATCTTTTCCTCTACTTCCCAAGTGCTAGTGTAACAGGTATGTACCACTATACTAATTTAGGGGTTTTGTTTTAAAGCCCGTATCTTTAATAGAAAAAAGTGTTAATGAATCCCTATAAATGAACTTGATCATCGCTGTTCAGCCCGCTCTCCAGACAGGAGCTGACCTTTGCTTTAGATAGTATTTTAATCATTTAGCTCAGGTATCTCCAGGTGTGACCTAGAAAAACAAGCTACAGTCTGGGAGAATTTCAGATTTGGTACCCAGTTTTCAGTACAGAGGGGACACTGAAGCAGATGGCAGGTTCATTTCTTTATCATTTCTGTATTGTTGGTTTAATACTGAATATGGTGTCGTTCTCTATCCCCTCTGCCCCCCATTTTATTTATTTTTTTGACAGGGTGTCTCTTCTTTGTCCTGGATGTTCTAAAACTCACTATGTAGACCAGGTTTATCTCAAACTCAGGTCCAATTGCCTCTGCTTCCTCTGTGCTGAGCCTCCAAGTCTGGTGCTTTTCTTTTTTTTCATTCTTTTTTTTTTTTTTTTTTTTTTAAGATTTATTTTATGTATATGAGTATACCGTTACTCTCTTCCAACACACCAGAAGAGGGCATCAGTTCCCATTATAGATGGTTCTGAGCCACCATGTGGTT
>NC_034590.1:120055201-120065987 GCF_900095145.1 Mus pahari | reverse complement strand
CTGGCTGTCCTGGAACTCACTCTGTAGACCAGGCTGGCCTCGAACTTGGAAATCCACCTGCCTCTGTCTCCCGAGTGCTGGGATTAAAGGCGTGTGCCACCACTGCCTGGCTCCTTTTTTAATTCTTAAAGCCACTACTGGAAGCTAGAAGCAAAGGGACCCCAAACATAACAGTGTAATAAAATTTCTCTAAATTAAATGAGTGTTAAAGCCACTATGAGCTAATGAAGGAATAAAAGCCATTTGTTTTTATTTCTTGACTTATGCTGAGAGCCTGTAAGTTCAAGATCAATCTGGGTGATGCTGCTGACTACAGTTTTGTCCATCCCCAGATCCCCAGACAGGATTTCCCTGGCTGTCCTGGAACTCCCTCTGTAGACCAGGTGGACTTCAAACTTACAGAGATCTGCCTGCCTCTGCCATCTCTCCAGCCCCTTGTTTAATTTTAAGCTGGGTTTGGTGGTAGAAGCAAAAGAATCGGGTGTCCGAGGCCATTTTCACACATAGATCAAATTCAAAGTCAGCCAGGGCTACAGAGTCTCTTAATAATAATAACTCATAGTGGCATTAAAAATAGAATTTACGCCGGGCGTGGTGGCACACGCCTTTAATCCCAGCACTTGAGAAGCAGAGGCAGGTGGATTTCTGAGTTCGAGGCCAGCCTGGTATACAAAGTAAGTTCCAGGACAGCCAGGGCTACACAGAGAAACCCTGTCTCGAAAAAAAAAAAAAAAAAAAAAAAAAAAAATTTACTATAGTATGGAATAGTTGTGATATATTCAGGATTTGGAGAACTAAAATAACTAGGAGTCCATTTGTGTCATTATGGTCTGTCTGTAAATCTCCATTGTCTTTGAAGATGCCAATGTTCGGCGGTACCTCCAGTTGACGCAGTCAGAACTCAGCAGCTACCATAGGAAGGAGAAACAGCTGTACCTGGGCATGTTTGGTTAATGAAGAAAAGATATACTTCTCAACTTGAACTCAAGTGGACAAAGGCCCACTGGGGAATCTGAGCCTCACTCAGCAAAAGGAGTTCACCCTTTACCTCTGACCCAGGTGGATTTCCATTTTGTTTCCTGTTCTGCACAAGCTCTTTGCTCCTTAGACCATCTGCATCATTTATTGTCTGTCCCCTAGTATATTTGTATGGCTTCCAATCCATATTACTTGCCTTGAGAAATAACTAGAGAACATTCATTGACTGTGGGTGGAATCAACTGTATTTGTGGCATAGATTTAATGGGGTGTTATTAGATGTTTTCAGATACAGAGGGGAGGGCCGGTGAAGGATGAGACAGTAAGGATAGGCAGAAAGGAATCTTCTTTTGTTTCTTCAGATGCCTTTGTTTTGCTTAGTGGGATTTTTTTTTTCTTTTAATTATAAATTGAGCCCAAGTATATTTACATTAAAGATTTGAAATTAGCCAGGCAGTGGAGGCACACGCCTTTAGCCTTTAATCCCAGCACTTGGGAGGCAAAGGCAGGCAGATTTCTGAGTTTGAGGCCAGTCTGGTCTACAGAGTGAGTTCCAGGACAGCCAGGACTACACAGAGAAACCCTATCTCGAAAAACCAAAAAAAAAAAAAAAAAGAGAGAGAGATTTGGAATTAATCATTTTAGGGCTAAGGCTATAACTCAGTGGTAGAGTGCTCGCCTAGCACAAATAAGGCCCTGGGTTTGATTCCCCAGTGCTACAAAACCAACCAACGAAATAACAAGACATGACTCAAACTGTTATTTAAATTAATTTCTTATACTCCTTTAATATTTCAGACACATTCAGATTATTTTCCTCCATAAAAGTATCTTCTTTCTAGGCAGACATGGTGGTATTTGCCTGCAGTCCCAGCAATAAGGAGTCTAAACCATGACAATCACAAATTCAAGGCCAGCCAGATCTTGTCTCAAAATTAAAGGGCTGGAGATTACAGCTCTGTGGCAAAACCCTGGGTTTAATTCCCCTTTCTGGTTTTTGGTTTGCTTTGTTCCCTCCTGGTAATTTCTAGTCCTTGCTATTACTTGCATTCAGATCACTGACATAGTACAACTATTTGTCATTATTATTCTCTTTTTAAAACTTCTGGAATGAATGCCTGGGATACATGAAACCCTGTTTTTAGCTTCTAAATCTGTCCTTGTGCCAAGAAGGAACCCAAGTGCTTGTGAGCTTTCTCTGGGTGTGTGTATGTATGGTGCCGGAGCCTAAACCCACCTTGCACACTCGAGGCAAGCACCCTGTCATCAAGCTACACAGCGAGTCCCACGGTGTTTGGCTTTGTATTTCAGAAAGTTTCTCTGTGTAGCTTTGGCTGTCCCTGTCTTAATATTTAATAGATACATTTCTAAGGTGTGTTCACTTTTCTGAAAGACATTACTTTGTCTTCTTGAAAGTGTACCATAGGGGCTGGAGAGGTGGCTCAGCAGTTAAGGGCACTGACTGCTCTTCCAAAAGTCCTGAGTTCAAATTCCAGCAACCACTTGGTGGCTCACAACCATCCATAATGAGATCTGACTTTCTCTTCTGGAGTGTCTGAAAACAGCAACAGTGTATTTACATATATTTAATAAATAAAAAATAATAAAAAAAAGAAAGTGTTCCATAAAAAATCATGACACCACCTGTTTCCTCTTCAGCTGTCACTCTGTCTTGTAGGTGCTCAGGACCTTACAGAGGAAAGAAAGTACAAGGAAGGGAGTTTATTGCTTAGTGTCTTGGAAGCACCTGATAGAACCCTGAAGAAGCTATGTCACTCACGGGTGCAAATCTAGGGCTGTCTTGCCTCGCCTCTGGGCATTCAGCCACTGGTGGCTGGTCTGTCATTCTGTTCACCTGGATCCTCTTTATGTCATGGCTGACAATTAGTAGCTAAGACCATGTAGTAGGCCTCCACCTTTATAAGTAGAGATAATAAGCATGTGTCTCTAGCCATTATATAAATCAAAAACCAAATATGTTTCTTGGGGTGGGACCAACTAGCTTATTAATAATACCTAATACTCTATGCTTCTTTGTTCCTCCCCATAATGTAAATAATATATCCAACAAGATACAGAAAAAGCTTTTCTACCAAATCTAAAAAAATCCAAGGACAGAACTAAGAATATTTTATCTTCCAGACTTTTTAAACTGCTAAGGGTAGCATATGTCTGTGATTTCAGCACTCAAGAGTGCTGAGGCAGAAGGATTGCTATAAGGTCAGTCTGGGCTATATACTGAATTCTAGACTAGCCAGGGCTACCTAACAAAATCATGTCTTAAAAACTCAGATGGAAGCCGGGTGGTGGTGGCGCACGCCTTTAATCTCAGGAGGCAGAGATTAAATATCTCTTTAATCTCGGGAGGCAGAGGCAGGCGGATTTCTGAGCTTGAGGCCANCCTGGTCTACAGAGTGAGTTCCAGGACAGCAGGGCTAACAGAAATTCTATCTCGGGGGAAATGAAAGAAAAAAGAAAAAGAAAACTCAGATGGATCAAATCCCTATACTGGTTTGGCAAAATTTTGTCATAGTGAATCCTGTCACATTAAGTTAGAAACCCTTTTTAAGTTTCCACTCAGTAATTTTCCAGTATAAATCTCAATACTACCTCTCAATTATAAATATCCACTTGTCTAATTGGAGTCAATTAGGTCCAATCTCTGTGTCCCACTGTAAAACCTAGTTGCTGTAGTTCCTATGCCAAGACTGCCCGGAATGGTCTGTTTCCCATGCTTTTACAAATTAATTAAAATCATTGTCATCTTGCATGTTTTACTTCTTCAGAGCTGATTTTGCTTCCTGGCTGTTGTGTAAAAATTTGATGTTAAAGGAAGCTGTCTATTACCATCATTGAGGAAAAATAAAACTGATATTCAAAAATGCATCTTAGAAATTTATTTCACTGATAATTCCTCAGCCTCCCTAGCAGTGTAGACTTACTCTGCAGCTCTTATTCTGAAGCTCAGCGCCCAACAGGTACTTTAAATCAAATATTTGTTCAGTAGTCTGTGGAGGGAACAGGCTCCAGCTTTACCAGGCTTTAAGCATTTCCAACAAGATTTGAAGGTTCTAAGTGAAGAGGAAGTCTTTGTGGTGCATGTGAAAGGACACATTTGAGGGCAGTTTGAGACCCACCCTGTCATAGTTTGGCCTTAAATTCTATTTACATATTACATGTGTTAGTGGTTAGTTCATGTGCGGGTTGTTACAAGTTAGCTTTGCAGTAGAGCACTTGCCTAGCACTGCCCAAAAATTATTCTAAGATATTTTCATTTTTAATGTTTCTGTAGCCTTGCCTGCACTGGGTCTCACGGCAGCCCTCCTGTGCTGGCCTCCTAGGTGCTAGGATTATAAGCATGAGCCAGCATACCAGCTATCTTTTTTTATTTTATATACATTAGTGTTTTGTCTGTTATGTCAGTATGTGATGGTATCAGATCTTGGAGTTAATTGTAAGCTGCCTCGTGGGTGAGTGCTGGGAATTGAAAATGGGTCCTGGGCTGGAGAGATGGCTCAGCGGTTAAGAGCATTGCCTGCTCTTCTGAAGATCCTGAGTTCAAATCCCAGCAACCACATGGTGGTTCACAACCATCAGCAATGGGATCTGGTGCCCTCTTCTGATGTGTCTGAAAACAACTAGAGTGTACTTACATATAATAAATAAATCTTTTTTTAAAAAGATGTTTTATATAAAAAAAAAAAAAGAAAAGAAAATGGGTCCTATGGAAGAACAGTCAGTGCTTTTTTCTGCAGAGCCATCTCTCTAGCCCCATTAGCTATCTTCACACACTGGAACTTCCTAAGTTGCCCAGGCTAGCCCCATCTTTTGAGCTCAAATTAATTTCTGCCTGAACTTGCCAAGTAACTTCTGGCGAGTTCCACTCACCTGCCTTTAAAAATGAAGGTGTATTTACTTATTCATGGATTCTTTTTCTTTCTCCTCTGTGCTAGGGCTTTACGAATGTTAGGCAAGTACTTTCCCACTAAGTTATATTCTGGCCCTCTGACTTTTCAGTTAAGTATTGGCCAAAGGCTGTGACCTGATTAGCCCAGTAGTGCCCATTACTCAGACTGACTAGAGAAACTACATCCAAAAGAACATTGTTCTTTACTTTGAGGAACTGATGTTCTAAAGACAACATATTCTTTTTAACCCCACCCTCTACCTTTTAAGTGAGAAATCATTATAAAGCCTGCCCTTTTGAAGGCAGCTGATTCTTATAGGCATATTGATATTTACTGTAGGAAAGACTAGAAAAGGTACTCTACTTGCTTAGAATAGCTTTTACTATTTATATTTTGCCCTGTCTTGGGAGAAATTAAGGCAGTAATACATTTGCATAAACAAAATTGGGAGATAGTGTAAGGAATGTGAGCTGGGCTTGGTTGTATATCCTGTAATCACAGTACTGATAAGGCTAAGGCAGAAGATCTAGAGTTTCAGGCTAATCTGGTCTACATTGCAAGACCCTCTCAAAAGACCAAGGAGGTAGGCATAGTAGTGTATATGCCTATACTACCAGAACCTGGGGTGTTAAAGGCAAGTGGATCAGGAAGGAGGACAAGGTAATCCTCAGCTACTTACCAAGTTCAGGGCCGGACAGGTCTACAAGAGACCTTCTCTCCAAAACCAGAAGGCAGGGAGGAAAAGGAGTGACTGATATACAATTCACTTTTCATTCTGGGGAAGATGGAGTCCTCCTTTTTGCTGCCTCCAACTGCCAAGTAGATAGGACCACAGGAGCGGCTGCCATTGTACTTGTATTCAGCTTTAGAATTTTCTCAGCAGCAAAACAACAACAAAATCCACAAAAACCTCTTGCTTCCCATAGGGAGCTTTCTTTGGCCAAACCATCGCTGTTCAGCTCTGTCTCCTCCTATCTCAAAAACAGCAGTAGCTCAGTAGTTCTAAGTGTGAAAGCTTGTTTTAGTTTGACCTTTTTCAGTTTCCCTTCCTGTTTGATTTGCATTTAGGTCCTTGTGCGCAAGAGAGGATGTCTGTAGGGCACTGGCTACTCTGTTACAGCTCTACCTTCAGACTGCAAAGTTGCTTCATTTACATTCAGCTGTTTCCCCTCATCCCAGTCAACACTTCACAGACTCTAGGCTTTGGTTTTTTTCACTCTATTGCCTAGAACTACCTGTAAAACTTGACTGAGTTCTGGCTGGTGTTGTCACACTTTTACTTTCTTTTTTGGAATACTAAGGAACAAACCTAGGGTCTCAGGTTAGGTAAGCAACCAGTTTCCAGCCCCATACATTAGAAGTAAAAGTCTTAAGATTAGATGACTGTAAGATCCCCATGGGGTTTCCTTTCCTGCCTTCACTTTCTCAAGCATCTCTCATGGGTTCTTAGCTCCTGTAAAAGGCCCTCCCCACAGGGTATATTGTTTTCTCTCAATAGTTTCTTATTTTCAGAGACCTCAATTCAAATTCACAAATAGGCAAAAATTTCTAGTTATCAATACATGACACTTTGTTGATAACCGTGTCTGTTGTCATAATAGCCAACCAAAGACCATTCTCGGTACAAAGCAGAGGTGGCAAGGTCAGAGAACAAAACCATTCACTCAAAAGAACTAGAAAACTACTTCTGGGGCTGGAGATGTTCTGATTCCCCCCCGTTCTTCCAAAGGACCCAGGTTCACTCCTCAGCATGTACATGGTGGTTAACAACCATCCATAACCCAGGTCCAGAGGATCCCATGCCCTCTTCTGGTCTCAGATAACAGGCATGCATGTGGCACACAGACCGGCATGCAGCCAAAAACCCATACACATCAGAATACAAGCTGGGCAGAGGCAGGTGGATTATTGTGAGTTCAAGACCAGCCTGTTCTATAGTTCCAACTTCCAGGACAGCCAGGGCTACACAGAAACTCTATCTCGAAAAAAAAACAAGAATAAATTTGTATTTTGTTTTTTGAGATAGGGTTTCTGTGTGTAGCCCTAGGTATCCTGGTCTTGTAGACTAGGCTGTCCTCAGAGATCCACCTGCCTCTGCCTCCCAATACTGAGATTAAAGGCAAACTGTCTACAACTGCCCTGCTAATAAATCTTTTCTCTTGGTTTTTTGAGATGGGGTTTCTGTGTAACAGCCCTGTGTAATTCACCACTACATCTGGTAAACAAATAAATCGTAAAAAGAAGAAACAAAAGGCCAGTTGGTGCTGGTGCACGCATTTGATCCCAGCACTAGGGAGACAGCAGGCTTATCTCTGAAATCTCACCTGGTCTACAGAGTGAATTCCAGGACAGCCAACACTGTCATACAGAGAAACCCTGTCTCGAAAAAAAGAAACCAACTTCTACCTGCCTTGAACATTTGCTATGGATCACTATAACAAGCATATTGTCTGGAGTCACAAGCCAAGTTCAAATCCTAGTGTTCTCCATAACCAGCTCTATGACCCTGAACAAATGAATGAGTCCCAAGTCTCAAGTTTCTTGAAAGGAAAGGGAGGTGGGCCTAATATCCCCATGAAGTTGTCAAAAAATTAAACAAGCATATGAAGTGCCCAATCCAGCCCAGATCACAAGTTCAACTACAGCAACCCATGTCTAAGATTCCTTCTTTGTACTCTCTCAGTCTATGCCACCCTCTCCGTCTCACTTTTTGCCTCATGAGCAATTAGACCCACATGCTTACCCAATACAGGTGTCAGATAAAAGAACTAGAGGGCAGACATGAAGGCATGTAGACTTGTGGAAGAAACCAGCCAACACCAGTTCAAAGGGATAATTTCAGTGCTAGTTTTATGTTCCAGAATGTGGAATGAGCAGTTACACCTGGAAAATTCTCAGTGCCCTTGGAGAATTGGCTGACCTATAATGTCCTGCTTATCTGGCTGGGCAAAGAAAAGGGTAGGCACCTTCAGCTTGGGAAGAACCTTCATTCTGCCACTCAGGAGTGATGAGATACCTCCAGCCTTCTCTGTAGCCATCTAACAATGGTAAGAACAGGCTGGCACCAGTTCATGCTCCCCAAATGTTAATTTTTAGGACCAAGTGCAAATTCTTTGGGTGGACCTCCACCACCACTGCTATGTCTCTCTGTCGTTTGGGAGCCAGAGAGGGGCTGCACCCCTAGAATGGTGCTAGCCTCTGGATCTGGTTTGCTGCGTTTGGCCAGGTCCTCATTGTGAGCCTTGCGGATGTGGCGGTAGAGGTCCCCTGACTGTGTGTAGCTTCGTAGGCAATAGCGGCACTCATAGGGTCGCTCACGTGTGTGCACTGTGGCATGTCGCCTTAGTGTATAAGAACATGAGAAGGTCTTTCCACAAGTCTTGCAGGTGGGAACATCCTCTGTAAAATTCCCAAAGCTCCCTTGGGCTGCTTCATACTCAGGAGGAGGGTAGAGTGGTTCATGCAGGGCTGGTGGTGCGGGCAGCGGTGAGGTTACCAGCCCTCGATGATACTGCCCTGGACCTGGCAGCAGATGGTATGGTAGATGAGATTCCGGAGGCAGGAAGTGGTCACTTGGTCCCACCTCCTCTAGTCCTGTTGCCCCTGGCTCCTCAAAAGCCTCTGCCTGTGAGGGCTGTCCCCCATACATTGCTCCTCCAGATGGGAACAGCCCTTCAGAGCCATGGGGCTGATCCTCTGACAAGTCAGCCTCTTCATCAGAGATCACAATAGCTTCTACTTTTACCTGGACCAGTTCAGCTTCGACTGGGGCTGGAGCCTGGGACAGAACTGGGGCTGGCGCTGGGGGTGGGGCTGGCGCTGGGGGGTAAAAGCCTTGCAGTGGTCCTCCAGTATCCCTTGGTTCCACCACCCTCAGACTCTCAGGAACCACATCAAGAGGAGTCAAGGGCTCCACCGAAACTCCTGGAAGGCCAGAAGAGAAGTAGTTTACAGGAATGGTCTCTGTAGAGCTACTTGGGCTGGCAAGAGAGACGGAGACATCAGCCACTGGTGGAGGAGGTGCCCGAAGATGTGATGAGTCAACTTCCATGCTTGGTTGTGTGGTGTCTGCCCCACCAGACACTGGTGGCTCATCGACAGGATGAGCAATGGGTAAGGGAGTGACTGGACCCTTCCATTCCTCTTTGCTCCAGCGGGCTGACGGTTCAACAGATGCCAGTAAAGGCTGTGGGCCTCGAGAACTGCCCGACAAAAACTCCAAACTAGCAGGATTGGTTTCCTCTTCCTTCTTGGTACTGTCTGCCTCTGCCAGAGCTCGGGCCTGCAACCGTTGCTTACAAACCTTAACAATGTCATTCATGTGCAAGTAGCTGGCGGCTGCCAGCACATCTTCTAAAGGAGTGTCTACCCTAAGGGCCAGCTGACCAGCATACATAAAGTCCAAAAGCAACCCAAAGGCTGGGGCTGTGACAATCTCATTGTGAATACACACCAGATCCCTCTTGTCCAACTCCCGCTCCTTGTAGAAAAGCTGAAAGAATGGGCTGCAGGAGGCCAGCACAGCCCGATGGGCCAAGAACTGGGTACTACCAACCATCACAGTGCAGTCACAAAGGAAACCCTGAGACCGTTGCTCCCGCAGGCTCTGAAGCAGTTGCTGACTGTGTTCTGGGAACTCCATAGCACCCCAAGGAGGGAAGGGTGCCCAAGAAAGTTCCCTACCACTGGATCCCTGGGAAGAAAGGACAGTGAGTTAGGTAACTTCCATAGCAACCTCCACATCAGCCCTTAAATGGAGCTGGCCACCCAAGGCCTCTGGCAACATGCTGTTCCCCACCCCCAACCATGTTTCAGTTAACTACCCTTCTTTTAGCCACTATCCCACCCAAAGACCTGTTGGCTCCGCCCCCTAAGCCTAACCTTAGGAATCGTCCCCGCCCCTATTCGAAAAAAGCCCTGCCCCCGGAAGTCCCGCCTCCTAACCAGCCTGTGCTTCCTCGATTCTCTGCCGGTGCCTTACAGTGAGTCCTCCAACTAGGGCTGTCTTTTGCGCCCAAGCTTTCCCGGGCGATGCCTTCACGCCCCAGTCCCGGAACTTCCTGCGCTTCTCCCTCTCGCATTCCAAGGCTAAGGACTCCCAACGTAGGAACTAGCCGAGAAAGCTGAGCCCTCACCCACGACCTAGCAGCTACTAGGAGAGCTCCGCCCCTTCCCACCTCCGCTATCTTAATTGGCTCAAGCTTGCCCTCTCGTTGTGGATTGGTTCACTGTGAGCTACCCCGCCCCTTGGTAACCGGCTTCTCCAAATGGGCAATCCCTGCCATCGCTCAAGCGTCGAGGCTCACAATTGGTTGTTGCTCCTGTCCTAAACTTTTCTTCCTTATCCCGCCCTCTTTCCCTCAGAGACCTCAGGATTGGCTCAACTTCTTCACCTGTTTCCCCTAGGGAAATTACCCGCCTGGGTGGGGCGAGGTTGACACTGGCACTGTGTATTCGAGAGTATATAGCCTGTTTCTGCTGCGGACTGCCTAGAAGAAGAAATATAACAAAATGGTGTGATAGCCTGTAGGCCCACGTCTAGACCAAGCTCTTCCGAAACAGTGGGCAGTAAGCCACACCTCCCAAAAGTGCAGTTTACTCTTGCAGATCCGGTCCTCGAAAATTACAGGATGCGCCACTAGTTCAGGCTCAGTAGTGGTGCTAGTAACTACCTGTAAGTCCATGAAGATGATGGACTGTTCTGTAGGCAAGCCCTAGTAAGGACAGGAATGGGACAAAGTCTAAGGATATCTGTGTTGTTAAAATCTCTTCCCTAAGGGCGACTGGGAGGGGGGCTGCGATCGTGATGTAGTCAATAAGTAGAGAAATAAAAATAAAAATAAAAACTTCTTTTTCTTTTTTTTTTTTTTTTTTTTTTTTGGTTTTTCGAGACAGGGTTT
>NC_034590.1:120046571-120055164 GCF_900095145.1 Mus pahari | reverse complement strand
TCACTTTGTAGACCAGGCTGGCCTCGAACTCAGAAATCCACCTGCCTCTGCCTCCCGAGTGCTGGGATTAAAGGCGTGCGCCACCATGCCCGGCTAAAAACTTCTTCTTTAAGGTCCCAATGATAAACCAAGGTACTATGCCACTAAAGTTCACCCTTGGGCTCCTGAGAATTTATTGGCCTTTCTTACAGAGCCTAGGTGAGGGGTTACTTACAGGAGTGTGGGTGAGCCACTTTAGAAGTCCCTGGCTGAAGTGTTTACTGTGTGTTCCTGTAGCCATATAGATGGAGCTCCCTCCCCTAGTCATTCTCCACCTATATAATTACGGGTGTGTATATATACACACACCCAGCCCGGGAGATCCTGGGGTCTTGTGCAATTAGGGAACTGGTTGAGGGAAGTGACTGGATACCACAGCCCCTCATCCTATAAGGGAAAGTCAACAGTCAGCAAGCACAGCTGAGACGGTCTTCTGCCTGCAGACCCAGCTAAAGTCCTGAGGATGATGGTAGTTTGCCTCCGAAGATAGTCCTGTATGGTCTTATAATACACATGTGGTTGTGCATGTCTACAATATGTTCAGGAGGTAGAAGACAGAGCATCAGAACTTCAAGGCCAGCCGGAACAACAAAGTTTCAGGACAGCCTGGACAGCATAAAACCCATGTGTAGGTGGTGTGCTCTTTTAATCCGAACACTTGGGAAACAGAGGCAGGCAGATCTCTGAGAGTTTAAAGTCAGCCTGGTCAATATAGTGAGTTCTAGGCCACCAGAGCTGCACCATGAGTCCCTGGAAATAGTTCCATGACTGGAGTTTTGTTTATTTTTTCAACTTAGCTACTTCTTGTTTGCTTGAGAGGATTTCCGCATGTAGCACAGGTTATCCTGGAACTTGGGAGTGCTCCTGCTGGAATTGTAGGCAGGCCAATGATGACTAGTACTGAAGAAACATTTCCCCCACCTTTTCTTTCTTTTTTTCTTTCTTTCTTTCTTTCTTTCTTTCTTTTCTTTTCTTTTAAACGACAAGTCCTCACTTAGCACAAGTTGTTCTCATATTTGCTCTTGTAGCCAAGAATGACCTAACACTCCTGGTCTCTCTGTTATCTGAGTCCTGGGATTTTGAGTGTTCATCAACAGGAACAACCTGAATAAAATGTTCAGAGTCTGTAGATGCCCAGAGGAAAGAGCTGTATAGTGATCACTGTCTCTTGTCTACCCTAATTAAATGCAAATTATACGAGATTTTTCAGGAGTGTGTACATACGCTGTCACTCCACACCAAACATCACTTTGTGACATGAAGTCCCAGGTGTTAACTTGAATTTTTTCAAACGCCTATGTTTAACGATGGTTCTTCTTCTCCTTCTCCTCCTTCTCCTTCTTCTTCTTTTCTTTTTTTCGAGACAGGGTTTCTCTGTATAGCCCTGGCTGTCCTGGCGCTCACTTTTGTAGACCAGGCTGGCCTCGAACTCAGAAATTCACCTGTCTCTGCCTCCCAAGTGCTGGGATTAAAGGCGTGTGCCACCATGTCCGGCTAAGTGATTTCTTTTTAATTATGTGTACTTAAATAATGTATGCTAGCAGTGTGTGAGTATGAGCCTATGAATGCTGGTACCTTCTGAGGCTACGAGAAGATTTCAGGTCCCCTTAGAGCTGGAGTTGTGAAATGTCAGATACAAGTGTTAGTAACTGAACTCAGGTCCTCTTCCAGAGCTTGATTTTAACTTTGAGCAACCTCCCCAGCTGCCTAGCTTTTATTTTTATTTTACAAACATGGGTGTTTTGCCTGCATGTGTGTCTGTGTACCTCTCACATGCAGTGCTGAAGGAAGTCAGAAGAGGGTGTCAGTTCTCCCTGAACTGGAGTTACCAAGATTGTGAGCTACCCTGTGGGTGCCGGGAATTAAGTCCTGAACCTCTGCAAGAGCAGCAAGTACTCTCAAGGACTGAGCGATTTCTTCAGGCCCCCAAATTAAAAAAAATAAAATAATAAGAATTTTTGGGGGCTGGAGAGATTGCTCAGTGGTTAAGAGCTCCGACTGCTCTTCTGAACGTCCTGAGTTCAAATCCCAGCAACCACATGGTGGCTCACAACCATCCATAATGAGACCTGACGCCCTCTTCTGGTGCATCTGAAGACAGCTACAGTGTACTTAGATATAATAATAAATAAATCTTTAAAAAAAAAGAATTTTTTTTTAAATATGTGTAAATGTTTTACAGGATTGTATACGCAGCCCAGGTTATCCTGGAACTCACTTTGTAGCTGTGGCTTAGCCTTAAATGTAGAGATCTGTCTGCCACTGCAGGGTTTAAAGGCATGTGGCAAAAAATCAGATCTAAAATAACCCACTTTTTTTTGGTTGGTTTTGGTTTTGGTTTTGGTTCTTCGAGGCCGGGTTTTTCTCTGCAATCCTGGCTATCCTAGAACTTGCTTTAAGTAGGTTGGGAGTATGAGGGCTGGTGGGCAGGTCTGAGGGGCGGGGCTTCATGTATCCCCGCCCATGACGTTAAGACTCAATCAGATCTGCGGAAGCGACCGCAGAGAAGTGGTGGGACTTCTGCAAGTGCTTCCGGAGAGGTCCCTGCGTGGGGAGTTCTGGGCGCTGCGGTTCAAACTAATGCAGAAGATGTTTTATCACGTGAGCTGGATGCGGGGTAACGGTGAGGGGCAGTCGCAGGAGGATCCTGGAGGCCCGGAAGGGCGGACTGGTCGCCCCCTGTCCTCAGTGTGGCTGGCTGAGTCTCCATCTTCCTTTCTCTGCAGATTTCCCTGGAGCACGAGATCCTCCTGCACCCACGATACTTCGGTCCAAACTTGCTCAACACGGTGAAACAGAAGCTGTTCACCGAGGTGGAAGGGACCTGCACTGGGAAGTGAGTTTCTGCTTCACAGGGCGGTCTGCAGAATGCACGCACAATGACGCTACCTAACTCCTTCTGTCAGGGCTTGTCGCTTACTCAGAGGAACCCTTTCACCCCTCTAGGCACCTGAAGCAGCCAGTTTTTGCCTGTTTTGGACACTCGGAAAAGCTACTAAACAAAATGTTCTTCCCTTATATGAGATCAGACCGTTATTATGCAAATGTTTTTGAGTTTTGAGATAGCCTCACTTTGTGGACCAAGCTGGGCTCTAATTCGGAGATCTGCCTGCCACTGAGTGCTGGGATTAAAGGCTTTCATCACAACTCTCTGTCTTGTGATTTTTGAAAGACCTGTCTCAGCTTTGACCCTGGCAAGTCCTCCTGCCTTAGCCTACGTGGTACTGAGAGAATAGGTGTATGTCAGACCTTCTTGGGCATTTACAGTACAATGATGAGAGCATCATTTAATATTTCAGGTGCTAATCTGTGTCCTGTCTCTTCTTGATCATTGAGCCATCTGAACAGAGTTTCTGTCACACAGAGAGACTCCTATTGCTGGTGGCTTTTCAGAGGCTCTTCACATAGCTATCTCGTTCATCTCTCTTGCAGATATGGCTTTGTGATTGCTGTCACCACCATCGACAATATTGGTGCGGGTGTGATCCAGCCAGGCCGAGGTTTTGTTCTTTATCCAGTGAAATACAAAGCTATTGTTTTCCGGCCCTTTAAAGGTGAAGTTGTGGATGCTGTGGTCACTCAGGTCAACAAGGTACGAGTATTATTCATAGAACGGTTATGGGGTATTTCCTAAGGTGAGGGCTCAGTCCCCAGTCCACTTACTAGTTGCTTTAAGTCTTTTGTTGTTATTAAGATTTATTTTATCTTAGTTTTGGTTTTTCTTTTTCTTTCTTTCTTTTTTTGTTTGTTTGTTTTCGAGACATGGTTTCTCTGTATAGCCCTGGCTGTCCTGGAACTCACTCTGTAGACCAGGCTGGCCTCAAACTCAGAAATCCTCCTGCCTCTGCCTCCCAAGTGCTNCCACCACCGTCCAGCAGTTTTTGTTTGTTTGTTTGTTTGTTTGGTTTTTCGAGACAGGGTTTCTCTGTGTAGTCCTGGCTGTCAGGGTTTTTTTCTGTTTTTTTTTTTTTTTTTTTTTTTTGAGACAGGGTTTCACTGTGTAACCCTTGCTCTCCTGGAACTCACTCCATAGACCAAACTAGCCACCTACCTCTTCCTTCTGAGTGCTGGGATTAAATGAGCCACCACCACCCAGCAATTTATTTTAATTTTAATTATGTGTACTTGGATGTTATCTGGTGTGAGTGTGAGCCCATGAGTGCTGGTACCTTCTGAAGCTTCAAGCGGGTTTCAGGTTCCCTCCTAGCTGGAGTTGTGAGACCCTGCATATGGATGCTAGGAACTGAACTCAGGTCCTCTGCAAGCACTGTTATGCACTCTTAATTATTTAGCCATCTTCTCTTCAGTCCCTCAGGTCACTTTTTGGTTCTTCACTTTCCTTACCTGTCAAGTAATATTTCCCATCTAACTTAGCTGGGGGTGTCTTCTGAATTAACATCAATAGTCATGCTACAATAGAAGCCTGAGATGACTAAGTTGTTACTGTTGACTGATAGCATGCAAACTACCCCCTGACTCTTTCTTTCTCCACTCTCCTCTCCAGACCTAAAGATCAAACCCAGGGTCTTACAATTCAGCTAAATTTCCAAGCCCAAGCCTTTCTTCGTTTGTTTGCTTTTGTTTTTTGAAACAGGGTCTCACTATGTAGCCAAGGCTGGCCTTGAACTCACTTTGTAGATCAAGCTAACCTTAAACATACACAGATTTGCCTGCCTCTGCCTCCTAAGTGATAGGATTAAAGGCTTTTGCCAACTTGCCTGGCTGTGTGGATGTCTTGTCTTGTCTGCATGCATGTTTCTTTTCTTTTCGTTTTGTTTTTTTTTTTTTGAGACAGGGTTTCTCTGTGTAGCCCTGGCTATCCTGGAACTCACTCTGTAGACCAGGCTGGCCTTGAATTCCTGCATGCATGTTTGTGTACCACACATGTGCTTGGTATCCAGAAGAGGGGTGTTGGATCTCCTAGAACAGGAATTAACAGGAGGTTGTAAACTGCCTTGCAGGTTCTGGGAACCAAACCTGATTCCTTTGGAGGAGCAACTAGTTTTCTCAACTACTTGAGTCATGTTCTTGCTCTCCCCCCAGCTCTTTTTAAAATAAAAGCTGAGGTGAGGGGTCCTGGTATGGTGTTTCAGGCCTGTGGTTCTTGCACTTGGGAAGCTGAAGTAGGATTGATGTAAGTTTTAAGCTGTCATGGGCTATAGAGTGAGATTCTGTCTCAAAAAAAATAAGGATCTGGGCTATTGTTTGGTGGGTAAAGTGTTTCCTGTGCAAGGATCAAGACCTGAGTTCTGATGCCCAGCACCCTTGTAAAAGCCAGGCTTCGTAATATGAGCCTGTAATCCTCAAGGCCTTCAAGGTTAGGTAGTGTAATTTAGTGTACTTAAAAGCTAGGGGTTATAGCTCAGTGGTTTAGAATACCTGTTGGTACTATAGGACCTGGGTTTGACTCCCAGCACCTACACAGGGGCTCACAATCTCTGTATCTCCTAGTTCTGCAGGATCCCAACACCCTCTTCTGGCTTCCATGAGCACCGCATGTACATGGTGCACAGGTACATGTGAGGGCAGAATACTCTCACACATGAAAATAATGAACAAAAATGTAAAGAAATGAAAGACTACAGAGAGGGAAATGAAAACAAATGCTACAATTTAGACTGTTAGAAAACATGAATAATATGATTAGAAATAGATAAAGATGCTCCAAAGCCTTTGAAGCAAGATCATTCATTTTCCTCCTAGGTTGGACTTTTCACAGAAATTGGGCCTATGTCTTGCTTCATTTCTCGACACGTAAGTCTGGGCATCCTGGGGGGAGCCAAGGAAAAGAAACTGGTCGGTCCATGACGACCATCTATTGATGCAGCCGTTTGAAGTGCTAACCTTTATGTCAATTTCCTTCTAGTCCATCCCTTCAGAGATGGAGTTTGATCCAAATTCAAACCCCCCTTGTTATAAGACCATGGATGAGGTGAGCGAGTGTGGAGGAGTTGGCGAGAGGGATGAGGGAAGCCATACTGAGGCTGGGTCTGAGTCTGCTTGACCCACTATTCTCTCCTTTCCACAGGACATTGTGATTCAGCAGGACGATGAGATACGCTTGAAGATTGTTGGGACGCGTGTAGACAAGAACGACATTGTGAGTCTCTTGTTTGACTTCTTTTCTTGCCTGTAGCCCAGGCTGGCCTGCAACTCATGAACCTCCTGCCTCTGCCTCCTAAAGAGTAGGAATATAAATAGGCCAGGCTCGTCATTTGCAGCTGAGAGCTGTGGCGTTCTCTTTTCTTTTTTTTAAAACATCACTATTTTCGTATTTTATAAAGTTGTAATATTTATGTGGATGTGTGCTGGGCATACACACTGGCCACAGCGTGACACTTAGACAGCTTTCAAGTTCTCTTGTGCTGCTGTGGATTTGGGGGGTGGAGGTCAGGTCATCAGGGTTGTGTAGCAAGCTCTTTCACCATCTGCACTGTGTTACTGGCCCAAGAATTGCTAACCTCTTGCCACCCACAGTTGTTGGGGATTCTGGGCTCTTTTTCCATGAGGAGGGAATGGATGACAAAGCTTGGGGTTGGGGTGGGCCTTGCCTCATCTTCCTCTCTCTTTCCTCCCACAGTTTGCCATTGGCTCTCTGATGGATGATTACTTGGGTGAGTGACTGACATGGCTGCTGGGACTGTTCCTGAGGAAGGGATGTGCGGGAGACGGGATGGCTGTAGGATTTTTATGTCCCAGGCAGAGACATAAGAAGTTCTCATTCTGTTTCCTGGAAGTCCATGATACCTGTCCTTAGGGTGGGAAATCTTTGGTTTTTGGCTGCCTGGGAACTCGGTGTCTAACTGATACGTTCTTTTCTGATTTCATAGGACTCGTGAGCTGAGGGAGGGAACCTCTAGCTTGGTTGGATCCTGATTTAGAAAGTGTGACTTTCCGACTCGAGTTCAGCACCAACTTAACTTTCCTACCAGAGGTTTAATCTGGCCACTGTTAGGGAGGCTGTTTTCTTCCCGCTGAGCTGTGCCCTGAGATTTTATTCTGTGTTCTAACCATAAACATGTCCTTGGTTCTCATGAAAATGTTGTCTTCTCTTGGTAGGAATTAAAGCTGTTTTTTATTCTATTTTTGGTTTGGTTTTATGCTTTATTTATTTAATTATTTATTTTAAGATTTATTTATTGGGCTGGAGTGATGGCTCAGAGGTTAAGATCACTGACTGCTCTTCCAAAGGTCCTGAGTTCAAGTCCCAGCAACCACATGGTGCCTCACAACCATCTATAATGAGGTTTGGTGCCCTCTTCTGACAAGCAGGCAAATATTCAGGCAGAACACTGCACATAATTAATAAATAATCTTTAAAAACATATGTATTTATTTTATGTATGAGTACACTATAGTTGTCTTCAGACACACCAGAAGAGGGCAGGAGATCCCATTACAGATGGTTGTGAGCCACTGTCTTAGTCAGGATTTCTATTCCTGCACAAAAAATCATGACCAAGAAGTAAGTTGGGGAGGAAAAGGTTTAATCAGCTTACATTTCCACATTGCTGTTCATCACCAAAGGAAGTCAGGATGCAGAGGCCATGGAGGGATGTTACTTACTGGCTTGCTTACTCTGCCTTGCTCAGCTTGCTTTCTTATAGAACCTAAGACTACCAGCCCAGGGATGGCACCACCCACAGTGGGCCCACCCACCCTTAATCACTAATTGAGAAAATGCCTTAGAGCTGAATCTCATGGAGGCATTTCCTTAAAGGAGGCTCCTTTCTCTGTGATAACTCCAGCTTGTGTCAAGTTGACATACAAAACCAGCCAGTACAACCTCCATGTGGTTGCTGAGAATTGAACTCAGGACCTCTAGAAGATCTGTCAGTCCCTGTAACCACTGGGCCATCTTTCCAGCCCCTATTTTTGTTTTGTTTTGAGACAGGGTTTGTCTGAATAGCCCTGGCTGTTCTAGAACTCTTATCTAGACCAGGCTGGCCTTGAACCCGGAGATAAGCCTGCCTTTCACTCTGGAGTGCTGGGATTAAAGTTGTGCACCACCTCCACCCAACTTGAACTAGAACTTTATTATTGTTGTTATTGTTTGCTTTTGAGGTAATTTCTCGTCTAATTGTGGCTAGCCTTTAATTACTGTGTATTCTAGGCTGGCCTTGAATTTCTGCTCCTTCTGAATCCACCTTCCAAATGTAAAGATTGCAGGTGTGTGTCACCATTCCTGTTTTTTTTTTTTTTTTTTTTTTTTTTTTTTTTTTTTTTTTTTTTTAAGGGCCATGTGGCCAATTGCTGAAGGATTACATCTTACAAAATATGGCCCCAGTGTTAATTATGTTGAATTTCAGAAACTCTTAAAAGCTGATGCTGTTTGGTGAGGTGACTCATGTATATCTTAAAGCTTAGCTATAGGGAGGCAGAAACAATTGGGTAAGTTCCTGGCCAGTCAGGGCCACACTGTGAGACCCTGCCTCAATAGTAAGTAACAACAGAGATGGGGCTGGAGAGATGGCTCAGCGGTTGAGAGCACTGACTGCTCTTCCAGAGGTCCTGAGTTCAATTCCCAGCAACCACATGGTGGCTCACAACCATC
>NC_034590.1:120043232-120043351 GCF_900095145.1 Mus pahari | reverse complement strand
CCAGCAACCACATGGTGGCTCATAACCATCCATAACAAGATCTGATGCCCTCTTCTGGAGTGTCTGAAGACAGCTACAGTGTACTTATATGTAATAAATAAATAAATCTAAAAAAAAAA
>NC_034590.1:120042318-120043094 GCF_900095145.1 Mus pahari | reverse complement strand
TCTCTCTTTTTTTTTTTTTTTTCCCCTTGAGACAGGGTTTCTCTGTATAGTCCTGGCACTCACTCTGTAGACCAGGCTGGCCTCGAACTCAGAAATCCACCTGCCTCTGCCTCCCAAGTGCTGGGATTAAAGGCGTGTGCCACCACTGCCCCGCTAAAATGTTTGTAGTTGTAAGCCCACTCCACATAGTGAGATTCTGCCTCAGAAAATAAAACAAAATGTTCTTAATTGAAATTTTGATAAAATTGTAGGTCCAGATTACTACCACACCTCCCACCTCCACTTGTTAGGGTCTCACTGTGTGGTACTGGTTGGGCCTGGGAATCACAGAGATTTTCTACCTTCTGCCTTCTGCCCTTGGCCTGTGCTACCATGCCTGGCTTTGATCTTTAAAATCAGTAGTAGGGAAGTCTAAAGTTAGGATACCATCTGCTATAATGTGGTCCCAATGCTAATTAGGGAAAAAGGGAGGGAAGATAAGCTCTTTCCAGGGTGAAGTGGAAATTTGTTAGGCCTGACACCTGTGTGAGCTCTTACTTGGTTCCCTAGGAGACATGACATATTGCTAAGGACTAACTTTCAGTGTGGGAAGCCTGTCCTTGAGACTGCTCATCTGTCTCAGGCATGTGCAATTAGGGCTCAAACCTCTGAAAGTGTAAGTATGCTCACTAAAGAGTAGAATTCTGGGCTGGTGAGATGGCTCAGTGGGTAAGAGCACCCGACTGCTCTTCCAAAGGTCCGGAGTTCAAATCCCAGCAACCACATGGTGGCTCATA
>NC_034590.1:120040212-120042307 GCF_900095145.1 Mus pahari | reverse complement strand
AAAAGAGTAGAATTCTTTGTATGTAACAGGATGCCTTAAGATAAAATGTAGGCAGGGCTTGCTAAGGTTACCTGGTACAGCTCAGAGGCAGTAGGGGCCTTATCCCTGAGCTCAGGCCACTCTAGCACTAGTAGTCTGTTCTGAGGGTGGAATGGCTTAGCACAGTGATCCATCCCAGATAGCAGCCACAGTAGCCACTTTTTTCCCTGTGGTAATGTCGATCTCTTTACTGCCTTCCTGAGCACCTGCCTCTGCCCCAGTTGGGAGTAAATAAACCCCAGACAGATTATGTACAGCTTTACCAGATCTGATAGCATCCCGCCAGGTCTGGGTCTTCTTCCAGCCTGTCCTACCTCCAAGTGGCCAGTGGTTTGTCCAGACATATAAATGTGAGCAGCCCAAACGCTACTGACTGAGCTGATAAATTAAGACCTCTGGAAATGGCCTCTCCTTCATAGCTGCACAGACACTTCAGTGTGCAAGCATGGAAACCACACCAAACTTCAATATAACTGGAAGAGACTTAGCAGGGTCACTAGCCTCAGGTGGTGTTGTCATGGCAACCCCAGTTCCATCCATCTGGCTTTTTTTTTTTAAGCTCAGTCCTAGAGGATTTTCTTTTCCAAGAGGCAGCAGCAGCAGTATCAAAACCTCAGAGAAAGAGGGGTGGATGTGGATGGTCATGTTCTCATGCAGGAAGCTCCTCTCTGGAGTTAAAATAAAAAATAAGGGCTGGAGAGATAGCTCACTGGTTAAAAGCCCCTGTGCTCTTGCACGGGACCTGAGTTCAATTACCCTCATAACTACCTGTTGTTACTCCATCTCCAGGGGATCCAGCTAGTCTGGCTTCCTTGAGTAGTCTGCTCATGTGCACACATACATACCTACAAATAAAAAATAATAGCAAATAAATCTTGGGGCTGGAGAGACGGCTCAGGACTTAAGAGTGCTTGCTCTTCCAGAGCACCATTCTCAGGGGATCAGATGCCCTCTTCTGACTTCCTTGGGTACCAGGCACATGCATAGTGCACAGATATACATGCATCAAAACACATATAAAATCAATCCTTAAAAATTTTAAATTAAAGCTGGGCGTGGTGGCACACGCCTTTAATCCCAGCACTCGGGAGGCAGAGGCAGGTGGATTTTTGAGTTTGAGGCCAGCCTGGTCTACAGAGTGAGTTCCAGGACAGCCAGAGCTATACAGAGAAACCCTGTCTCGAAAAACCAAAAAAAAAAAAATTAAAATTAAAATTATTCTTTAGGGGCTGGAGAGATGGCTCAGAGATTAAGAGCACTTACTGATCTTTCAAAAGATCACAGTTCAATTTCCAACACTCACATGGCAGCTCACAACTGTCTGTAGCTCCTGTTCAGGGAATCTGACACCTTCACACATACATACAGTCAAAACACCAGTTTAACACCACTGTAGTGGCTATTCCTGGTTGTCAACTTCACTATATCTGGAATGAACTACAATCCAGAATTGGAAGGCTCACCTGTGATCCCGATCTTGAGGCTTGGAGATACAATTTTCTGACCTGGCTCTTGGCATGGAGATCTTGAGGCATAGTGGCTATGAATCCCAGGAGACTAAGGCAAAGAGATCTCTGAGTTCAAGGTCATCTGAGACAAACCAAGTTCCATATCCAGACTTGGTGGCACACACCTTTAACCTGGGCCACACCTTTGGCTACATCAGGACATTGGAAGAAGGGAGATTCTCTCTTCTTCTGCTTCCCTCGTGGGACTGAGCAACTGCTGGATCCTTGGACTTCCATTCACAGCTGCTGCTGACCATTGTTGGGAGTTGGACTACAGACTGCACATCATCAACAAATCCCCTTACTATATAGAGACTGCCCATAAGTTCTGTGACTCTAGAGATCTCTGACCAATACAACCAGTGTGTATAAAATAAAAAATAAACTGAGGGTGTAGGCTCAGTGGCAGAACATTTGTCTATCAAATGCAAAGCTGTAGGGTTTTTATTTTGTTTGTTTGTTTTGTTTTTTCGAGACAGGGTTTCTCTGTATAGCCCTGGCTGTCCTGGAACTCACTCTGTAGACCNGGCTGGCCTCGAACTCGGAAA
>NC_034590.1:120039849-120040201 GCF_900095145.1 Mus pahari | reverse complement strand
TTTTTTCGAGACAGGGTTTCTCTGTATAGCCCTGGCTGTCCTGGAACTCACTCTGTAGACCAGGCTGGCCTCGAACTCAGAAATCCGCCTGCCTCGGCCTCCTGAGTGCTGGGACTAAAGGTGTGTGCCACCATGCCCGGCCAATATTGATCCTCCCACTTTCATCCCCCCAAGTGCTGGCTAGTTCATGTCCTGCAAGTACTAGACAAGCATGCTACCAAGTGAGTGGTATCCAGCTTTACACAGGACTGGTGAGATGGTGAAGACAAGTAAAAGAGCTTTGTTGCTTAAGCTCAACAACCTGAGTTCCACTGTTGGTGCCTATAGGAGCATCAACTCCTCAAAGTTGCCG
>NC_034590.1:120023439-120039653 GCF_900095145.1 Mus pahari | reverse complement strand
TCCACCTGCCTGTGCCTCCTGAGTGCTGGGATTAAAGGCGTGCGCCACCACTGCCAGGCACTCAAAAGTTGTTCTCTTATTTGCAAGTACAAGCACACACACAGAATTAAACTTTTTTTTTTTAAGATTAGAAACTGGAAAGCCGTAGGTACACACCTTTTATCCCAGCAGTCTGGAAGTAAATGAAGGCCTATTAGTTCAAGGCCAGTTTGTTTTATGCGGTGAGCCCTAATTCAGTGTAAGCCAGGAAACACACACACCTGTTAGCCAACCAAAAAGAGCTGTTGCTTTAAGAAGCGCCACTCACGTGACCAACGACGCCTTAGTGCCTTTACCCGCACTTACACACTGGCCAATCTTGAGATGGAACGCCTCTTTGGTGGGCGGAAAACTCAGGAGACGGCCACGGATTTGCTCCGCGTATGGAGGGCGGAGCCTGGGCGCCGAGAGAGGGAATTACTGTGAGCCGGTGAGTAGAAGCGGCCGTCCTTTCCCAGCAGGCGCCTTCCCAACCCCGGAGTCTGCAGGTGAGCAGGTCCTGCCAGGACCCAGGGATCGCTTCCCGCGGTGGGCTGCTCACCAGCCTCGGAGCCCTCGGGACCCCGCCCCCTTCGCCGAGCACGTGACACAAGTTCTGTAACCCTTGACCTCCTCACTCGACCCCACACCCTTTGGAGCTGGGATGGAGGAAGGTGGGTGGGAGGATGCACAACCTAGAAGCTCTTGGAGATCGGTTCCCATGCCTCCTGGTCAGGAGGACTTGGAATTGAGGGTGTGCAGGACAGGAGACTAAGGAATAGGAGACCTTGGTCACAGACCGGATTTTGTGAGATCTTAAGACAGGGCTACATAATAGAAACTCCCTTCTGGCTTTCCACTTGTGCAACACTGAATGCTTCCATTTTACAAATGGGGACACTGCAGTGTACTCATCCAGTGGTGAGTCTAGTGGTGGGACTTTAAATCTTTGGGCTACAAAGCCAGGCCTAGTTCAAACACAAGCCTACTTCTCCTGAATATATTATCCTGAGTCCAATTACAACAGTGTTTGAGAACCTGCAATCTAATTACTCAGTGCTTAGTGTTTGGTCTTGGACAGTTCAGGTAATCTCCCTGAGCTAAAACTTCCTCAGCTTTGTGAAACAGACAAATGTGTACAATTATATATCATTGTTAGTGAGGATAAGATGAGGTCATATAATGCTACCACCTGGGGGCCACGGGCATTTATGTGTTTAGAAAAATAGCTGTGAGCCGGGTGTGGTGGCGCACGCCTTTAATCCCGGCACTTGGGAGGCAGAGGCAGGTGGATTTCTGAGTTCGAGGCCAGCCTGGTCTACAGAGTGAGTTTCAGGACCGCCAGGGCTACACAGAGAAACCCTGTCTCAAAAAAAAAAAAAAAAAAAAAAAAAAAAAAAGAAAAAAAAAAAAAAAAAAAAAAAGGAAAGAAAGAAAGGAAAATAGCTGTGCTGGATAGATGGCTGAGCAGTTGACTAGTCTCCTGGAGGACCCAGGTTCAATTCTCTGCACCCTCATAGCAGGTCACACCTGTCTGTAACTCCAGTTCCAGGGGACCTGGCACCCTCACACAGACATATACATGCAGGCAAAACACCAATGCGCATAAAAGTGAATAAATCTTAAAAACAAAACAAAACAAAACAAACAAAAAAAAAACTATTCATGGCCAGAAGTAATGATCCATGTCCTTAATTCCAGCACCCGGGTGGGTTGGGGGGCAGAGGCAAAAAGATCTCTGTGAATTGGAGGTCAGCCGGGTCTAGAGAGTTCTAGGACTGACTAGACATTGTCTAGAAACCAAAGAACAGCTATCCTTTTTTTTTTTTTTCCCAGCAAGTGTTAATGAGGGCATAGTATGTGCTGACCCTGCTGGAGGCCTGGGATGCAAAGGTGAGCGTACAAACCATGGTCTTTGCTGTTGTGCAACTTACAGTCTACTGGGAAGCTGCATGCTGATCCCCCAGCACCCCTGTAAAAAAGAGTGGAATTGATGGTAAAGAGCTGTGTTGGGTAGTTATAGACTGTTCCAACCTAAGGTGTCATACATATTAGGAAAACTCAGTTACTGAGCTGTATCTCCAGCCTTTTTTTTTCTTTCAGGATAGGGTTTGTCTGTGTATCCCAGACTGTCCTGGAACTTACCCTGTAGACTAAGCTGGCCTTGAACTCAGAGATTCACCTGCCTTTGCATCCCAAGTGCTGGGATTAAAGGTATGTGCTACCACTGCCCGGCTCTAGCCTTCTTTTTACATTTTATTTTGAGATAGCCTAGTTGTTAGGGTAACCTTGAACTCACTTCCTAGTTGAGGTGGACTTTCAACTATTATTTATCCTCCTGCCTCATAGCTGAAGACAAATGACAAGGACAGTTATACATCCTGGGAAGGCCTCCCTGACATTCAAACGGGGATCTAAGGAGGGAGTAGGTGATGGGTCACTGAGTCAAAGAGATTTGGAGAGAACAAAGAAGGGGCAGTGTCAAAACAGAAGAAATAGAATGGCCTGAAATAAGAAAATAGAGGTGGGCATGGGTGGAAGTCTAGAACACAGGAGCAGAAAGTAAGGTTTTGCAGACAGATGCTGGAAAGGCACAAGCATAGCCTTCCCATCATGGGCCAGTATCTTTATTACAAAAGCAACAGGAATCATTGGGAGGATGGCCATGTGGGCTACATAGGTTGCTCACTGGTTCTGGAGATAAAGAATGAGGAACCCTTGCTGGAGTCCTGGGAGCATTCCTGGGTGTGTCATCTTGGACTAGGGTTGTGCTATGCTGAGCCTCTGGGCTCTGTCTTTGTGTCTTATAAAGCAAGATGAGCAGGCATGGTTGAGATGAGTGGGCATGGTTGAGATGAGCGGGCATGGTTGAGATGAGCGGGCATGGTTTGAGATGGTTTTGCTTGCCTCACCCTTGGAGGAGTCCCAGATACTGGGCAGATTTTCAACCATGCTTTTCCACTTGCAGCTCCACTGGGGCCATGTCAGAACGAGAGGAGAGGAGGTTTGTGGAGATCCCTCGGGAGTCGGTCCGGCTCATGGCAGAGAGCACAGGTCTAGAGCTGAGTGACGAAGTGGCCGCTCTGCTCGCTGAAGATGTGTGCTACCGTCTCCGAGAGGCCACACAGGTGTGCTGCTCTCAGTCCCCCTCCTCCCTCTGATCTCTCCGTTACCTCTTCCCACACTGGCACGCTCAACAACAAATGTGTGTCAGGTACCGTGTACTTTGAGGTCAGAAGACAGTGTAGGCCTGTGCCTTTTAGAGTCTCTTTCTAGCCAGTGAGGTGTCTAGAAAACACTTACTGGGCACTTTCTCATGACACTTCCTCACAGTGTCCTGCTGCCTCGTCAGGATAGATAGTGACACTCTGCCCATGAGTCACTGAGGCACACGGCGAGAACATGACATGCAGAAGGTGTACAAAAACTGAGTTGGAAACACAGGCTTTCTGATTGCTGGTGTGGGGTTCTCTGTCTTTTCAGTCTAACCCATTTCCCTTGGGGGTTCTCACGTTTGCTCCCTGCCCTCTGATTCTGGATTCTGTTCCTCCCCTCCCAGAATAGCTCTCAGTTCATGAAACACACCAAACGAAGGAAGCTGACTGTGGAGGACTTCAACAGGGCTCTCAGGTGGAGCAGTGTGGAGGTCAGTGGGTATGGCCATCAAGGGCCCAGGGGATGTGAAGCCTCCTCTCCTGTTCAGATCAGGGATGGTAGTGTGATGAGACGTAGGGACAAACACCTAGTGCAGCAGACCAGGTGCTGGGCCCAAAGAGTGGAGAGGCCCATGGGTTCCTGGAGGTTGGGGAAAGTTTCAAAGAAGAGGTAGAGCTTGAGCCAGGTCTTAAAACATGCTGAGGAAAATGAGCTTGATGAAATGAAAAGGCATGCTGGGTAAGGAGAGAGCCTGAAGAAACTTGGGGATGTTGACCTGTCTTGGTATAGATCTGGGGCAAGGAGTTGAAGGAGGAAGGGTAGTATGTCTTGAGAATTGTTTGGGTGTGAATGGGAGAGACTGGCACCTTAGCAGAGGGGTATAGACCCCTTACAGTTATGGGAGGTAAGACAACCTAGAACCTTGACCCAGTGAACCACAGACAGACAGCTCAGATCCCCAGGCATCTCTGGCTTCTGGGGACGTGTAGACTCCCCTCCAGTGAAGGCTTTATGCTCTGGATCAGGAGAGCCGAATCCTGGCTCTTTCCTTCACTGAATTCACCCTGCTTGTCAATTCTCTTTCTCCTCAGGCTGTGTGTGGCTATGGGTCCCAGGAGGCATTGCCCTTGCGCCCTGCAAGGGAGGGTGAACTCTACTTCCCAGAGGATCGAGAAGTGAACCTGGTGGAGCTGGCACTGGCCACCAACATCCCCAAGGGCTGTGCAGAGACAGCTGTCAGAGGTGGCTGCGAGGCTCCTTCCTGGGGTTAGGTCAGGAACTGGGTGGTCTGAGTGGTGCTGATGGGCCAACTTTCAGGTAGGGCAGAATTTGGAGGGGTAAAACCCCAGCTGACATTCATCTGTACCATCTGATTCTAGTTCATGTCTCCTATCTGGATGGCAAAGGAAACCTGGCGCCTCAGGGATCAGGTAAGGCAGTGTGGATAGTAAGGCTGTCTGGAAGAGCGTAGGCTGAGCAGAGCGTCAGAGAGCTTGAGGCTGATCCAGGGGAAGCTTGAGACTGGAGCAGGAATCTGTGAGGCAGAGGGTGGGTGGGAGTAGATGGAGCTGAGACCCATGGGACCTACCTGATCAGAGTGTAGCAGGAGCCTGTGCCTGCTTGCTCTGCTTACATGGATTCCTTGTGGGTGGGTGGAGTTCTGGTCGGAGGGCAGCAGCCTCCAGAAGGCTAGGCCTCCATCTTTGACTACTTCCTTCCTGTCTCCTCACAGTGCCCAGTGCAGTGTCTTCACTGACAGATGACCTGCTCAAATACTACCAGCAAGTGACACGGGCTGTACTGGGTGATGATCCACAGCTGATGAAGGTGAAAGAGTGAGCCTGACTAGGCATAAAGTGAAAGTTTTAAAACTTGAGATATTTTCAGCTATCTGGTTCCTGTCCTCCATAGGTGAACTAGTTACGATGGGGGAACCTGTTCTTCAGTGGTATGTGTGCTCTGAGTGGTCTCCTGCTATGCCAGTCCTGACTCCTTTATATTAGAAGAGTAGAAACCCTTTCTTGGGCCGTGGGCTTCTAATGATTGTGTTCCCACACCTTCAGTTGCATTCCTTTTTCTGGGTGTCCATTGATCTGGAACCAGTTGAGGTATTTATCTGGATCTGGTAAGGAAAGGAGAAAAAAATAGAGGTCCAGGCCAGGTGCCCCTAGGTGCTCAGCCTGGCATGTTCTACAGACTTAGTTCCTGGGCTGGTAGCCACTGCTATTGGTTGAACCTCTGGATACCACCCATGGTCTCTCTTCTGTCCGTGGCCAGATGAGGGCTGCTGTTGGCTCAATCAGGTTACCTTTCTGTGTGCAGTTTAGACATTCCATCTTCACATTTCTAGCTGCTGTTACTTTGTTTAAAAAACTAGGACCATTGCCAGCATCCATTGCTGTCCCCAGAACTTGACTGGTAGGCTGCCCCTTGCATTGACCAGCATGTGCAGAAGTCTGGATTGGAGTCCCAGCACTTGGAAGCAGGAGTGGTGGCCTATAATATTCGCACTGGCTGGCAGATGGCAAGTGCGAAGTTAGCCTACTTTGTAAGTCCCTGTCTCGGTATACAGCAGAACCCAGGGAAACAAAAACTTACCTCTTGCTTTGCTTCTTGGTCACCTGTAGCTAGCAGCTGTGGGGCCTGGGAGCTAAGCCCCTCTTCACTTTCAGATCCTTATCTAGAGAAGGGTCCAAGTCATAGCAGTTTATGCACTCTATGTAGGTTTGCCTGGAACTCTGTATTCGGGCTCAGCTGACCATGAACTCAAGAGATCTGGCTGCCTCCTTCCCTAGAGTGCTAGCTGCCCAGCTGTTTGCTTTTTTCGGTTTGTTTGTTCTTTTCAGGACAGTTTTTTGTTTGTTTGTTTGTTTCTTGGTTGTCCTAAAAGTTGCTCTGTAGACCAGGCTGACCTTGAGCTCAAAGAGATCCTCTTCCTTTGCCTCCTGAATGCAGGGATTAATGGAATGTGCTATCATCGCCTAGCTGCTTTTTAACTTTTTTTTTTTTTTTTTTTCTAGACAGGGTTTCTCTTTGTAGCCCTGGCTGTCCTGGAACTCACTCTGTAGACCAGGCTGGCCTCGAACTCAGAAATCCACCTGTCTCTGCCTCCCAAGTGCTGGGATTAAAGGTGTGCGACATCACGCCTGGCTCAGAATTTCTGAATCAGGGCATGAACATTAACATGGATCCTAACCTAGCCTCCAGAGTGGTAGCTTCTCCTTTATTGAGGTGGTTCCTTTCAGGTTGCCCTCCAGGACCTGCAGACAAACTCCAAGATTGCAGCACTCCTGCCTTACTTTGTTTATGTGGTCAGTGGGGTAAGTGATCAATTCTCTAGCGAAGATGACCCTTCTCTGTTTAGGGCACATAGCAGATGCTATCAGAATCGCAAGCTCTTGCCTCTCCATGTCTCCATAAGCCATCCACTCCTACCAACAGGTAAAATCTGTAAGCCACGACCTGGAGCAACTGCACCGACTGCTGCAGGTGGCACGGAGCCTGATACGGAACCCACACCTGTGCTTGGGACCCTATGTCCGATCCTTGGTGGGCAGCGTGCTTTACTGTGTCTTGGAGCCATTGGCCGCCTCCATTAACCCTTTGAATGACCACTGGACTCTGCGAGATGGGGCTGCCCTTCTACTCAGCCACATCTTCTGGTAGCCACTGGGTTCAGACTGAGCAGAGGGTGGGATAGCCTACAGTTGTTTGGGTTGTGGTAGTGAGCTGTATGAAGAAGCCTTTGGATTTTAGATTGTTAAGTGTGGAACTTCTCGTTAGCCCCCTAGCTGGCATGCCATGGTACAGTTATAGATATAGCAAGATATTAGTCTTTTGTCCCTTGGATCCTGGGCCAGTCACACCTGGCAGCCTGTCTCAGAGATGTCTACAAATGTTCAACTCTGTGTGTGGTACTTCACTCTCTTTCCTGACTTGCTCCCCCAGGACTCATGGAGACCTTGTAAGTGGCCTCTATCAGCAGATTCTGCTCTCCCTGCAGAAGGTCCTGACAGACCCTGTTCGGCCTCTCTGTTCTCACTATGGGGCAGTGGTAGGGCTGCACGCTCTAGGCTGGAAGGTGAGGACTCTGGCTTTCCCACAGATCTTTGAGAGTGGCTATAAGTGTTACAAAACTGTCATTCATGTGTATTTTATTGTAAAAGTGGTGTGTGTTTGATTCTCCCATGTTGAGACCTTGCCTTAGGCCCTGATTATTGTATACCTTCCTTGACTATATGCAAATGTTTTCCCTTCAGAACATTTTCTTTTTAAAAATTCCTGCCCATTTCATAACACCATGTTAGGAAATACCATCAGTTTCTTTGTTTCTCTCCTTTTCTCTTTTGATTTTCATTTATTTGAGACAGTGCTTTGTTTTATAACCCTTACTGGCCTTCATCAGTTTGTGATCCTTCTGCTTTAGGCACCACATAGCATCAGTTTCTGTTGTATATTTTATAGCAGATAGGAACTTAGCATCCATAGAAATCATTAGCTGATTATGTGTCTTAATTCTGTTAATGTGACTATGTCTACTGAGCCACTCTTTAATTGGAATAATTCTATTTGTTTCATTTTATATATATATAAAACATATATATATATATATATGTTTTATATATATAGGGAAATGTCAGGTGATCTTGACTGTGTCATATTTCCATTTTTTTTAAATCCTCACAATCTTAGGGTGCTTTCATAATTGTTCTAAGGAGAACCAACACAGTTTATTTCTGCGGTGATGCTGCTATAGTGGTGTCTTCTTAGGGTTGATCCTTGTTGGTATGCAGAAATATAGTTGGTATGTGTGTGTGTTTTAAGCTCAGGGACAATTTTAGTAGAGTTTAAAAGAAAACATCTTAGGACTGGCAAGTTGTAAATCTAAGAAGCTGCCCAGAGGTGGAGGTTGAAGGAAAGAAGAAAAAAAAGCCATGTCATTTGAGCTAAACAGGGAAGGGTAGGCAGCCATAAGGTGGGAGAGGGGTTTTAAAGAAGGAGTGAGAAAAAACATCTAAAAATAAAAGCGACAAACCAACCCCCCCCCCCAAAAAAAAATAAAACAAAAAACAAAAGTGTTTTGCCATACGACCTTAATCCCAGCAGAAGCAGGCAGATCTCTGAGTTTGAGGCTGTCCTGTCCTACAGAGCGAGTTCCAGTTACACAGGGAAATCTTCCTTAGCCCCTAACCCCCTACCCTTCACTGCTGGTATTAAAGGCTTGAGCCACCATGCTTGGCTTTTTAAAAAACAAAAACAAAAACAGGGACTTAAAGTGAAGGCCCAGGCTGGCCTCAGATTTGGAACCAAGCTCCTGACTGCTAGAGTTACAGACCCGGACCTCAAAGTCTACCTACTTTACTGTTAAGATAGCTTTGCTTTTTATCCACCAAGTGCACTTTATTGAATCCACTGTGGACTGATGTGTGAAGGTAACATTTGCATATGCATAGGGTAAAGGGTCAAGGCCTCAGGCTAAGGGGAAGGCCAGAAGTGAATAGTGGAATACAGAGCAGCTAGATCCAAATGTGGCCCTCTTTGTGAAAATGAAAGGCTATCACAGAAGTGGTAGAGAAAATAATGATGCAGATCCATAAAGATGCTGAAGATCATAGAGTTGATATTCAGGCACTTGACAGTGGAGGCGAAGGCCTGGGCTCCAGTCACATCGCCCACCATCTTCCTGTCCCTGGACTTCACAGAGTAGGCATAGGCAATGAAGCCCAGGCAGCAGGTGTTGAAGAAGAGTGTATTGAACAGGGACTAGATCACATGGCCAGACACAGAACTCTCTGGGTGTGGTGATCACAGTGGTCCTCACAACAGCTGAGTTGTTGAGGAGTTCCCCCAGGTCAGTCACCCTTTTTGATTGTCTCATAGCTTGGAGGAAGTCCGACATTGGTGGGCAAGAAGGCTCATGGTATTGACTCTGGAACAATCGTCTGGAGGATGGCTGCCGCTAAGATAGCTTTTCTGAGTATAGTAATGTCTGTAAATCCTAGCAGGATGTTTTGATGTCTTTCAGAGTTATTTAAAATATAATCCCTATTTCTTTCAACATTTTCCCCAGGAGTTTGGAAAGCATTTTCAAATGTTTATGCTCTGGATGAGTGACCCTAGTCTACCTTATATGTCAAACCCATCTCTAATGTCATTCATTGTCTTTGTTAGGCATGTTTTGCCCCCAGGTGATTACACAGTTTAAAACTGTACGAAGTCATATGTGGTAGTACACTGCCTATATAATCCCAGAGTTTGGGAAATGAAAGGGAATTCTCATGAATTCAAGGCCCAGTCTGGGCTCCCAGTATTGTTTTTATGTGTGTGGTCTGAACTCAACTCTAATTAATGAGAACACCACTTTCTTACTGATTGTGTTTACTAGCAGTCTGCAAACAATTTCAGTGTGGTAATGATTTAATTATGCCTAAATAGCTTATAGTAAATGTCAGTAATGGGGCTTTTTTATATTGCATGTGTTTGTATGTTTTGATCCCTTATGCTTACCAAAAGCTTAGATCCCAGAGACGTGGGATATCTCAATAAGGGAAAAGAAGGGAATAGAGGACTGAGTCCTGTCAAAACTTGAGTGGATCTTTTGTGGAATAGGGCACAGAAGAGGGCATTTGGAACAAGGATGCTTGACTGCATTCCTTTGCATTCCAGGCAGTGGAGCGAGTCCTCTACCCACATCTGCCTACTTACTGGACAAACTTGCAGGCAGTGCTGGATGACTACTCCGTATCCAATGCCCAGGTCAAAGCGGACGGGCACAAAGTGTATGGAGCTATTCTGGTGAGTTGCCAGTCCCACCTTCTCTTTCCTGCAGCTTAGCAGATTTACTTTGCGATGGCGCCTGGGCCCAGGTTCCTCTTAGCTCTGTTTATAGGTGGCTGTAGAACGACTACTGAAGATGAAAGCTCAGGCAGCAGAGCCCAACCGCGGTGGCCTCGGCGGGAGAGGGTTCCGTCCTGCGGAGGACCTGCCTTGGGACAGTCTTCTCCTACAAGAGTCTCCCCCCGGGGGCAGCTCCGAAACAGGTTTTGGGTCTGGTCTCCCGCCGCCGTCAGGGGTTGCGGGACCAGAGGACCCTTCTTCCTTGACCCTGGCAGACATCTACCGTGAGCTATACTCCTTCTTTGGTGACAGCTTGGCCACTCGCTTTGGCACTGGCCAGCCTGCTCCCACCGCCCCGCGACCACCCGGAGACAAGAAGGAACCTGCGGCTGCCCCGGATTCGGTGCGGAAAATGCCGCAGCTGACTGCCAGCGCCGTGGTCAGCCCTCAGGGTGACGAAAGCCCGTGCGGTGGGACTCTCGCCGCCGCCAACGCGGCCTCGGAGAGTAGGCCGCTGCCGCGCGTACACCGGGCGCGGGGCGCTCCTCGTCAGCAGGGCCCCGGCGCGGGAACGCGAGACGTCTTCCAGAAGAGCCGCTTCGCGCCCCGTGGCGCCCCACACTTCCGGTTTATAATTGCAGGGCGTCAGGCCGGGCGGCGCTGCCGCGGGCGCCTCTTTCAAACTGCTTTTCCTGCACCCTATGGGCCCAGCCCCGCGTCCCGCTACGTGCAGAAGCTGCCCATGATCGGCCGGACCGGCCGCCCGGCCCGCCGCTGGGCGCTCTCCGATTACTCGCTGTACCTGCCACTGTGAGGCTGCGGCGCCTCGGAGAATAAAGCCACACCTGGAAGTGACGTGTCTGTGCTCGTGGGCGGGGCTTGGGCGGTTGGCTTCCTGGTAGCCTGGGCGCCATGGCGCTGTCCTGGTTGCAGCGAGTTGAGCTCTTGCTCTTCACTGCCGCCTTCCTGTGCGGGGCTCTGGCGGCCGCGGCGCTGACCCGGACCCAGGTGTGGCTGCGGGGGTGGGCTGGCCTTGGGGTCCGGCAGGCTTGCATAGGGGGTTGGACGGGGTGACTACACCGGACTAGGGGCTAGAACGTTCCAAAGTTTCCTCCCCAAAGGAACTGGACAAGCTTCCAGTCCAGCTTCATACGCTACTAGGGTTTTGAGGCACACAGGCCGTCTCTGCATCCATCCAGTAATAGGAACATTTGTGGAAAAAGACAAAACTTAGTGTAGCAGAGAAGATCGTGACTGTAACACAGTATGTGAAGTGAGGAAACATACAGCTATGTACATTTGAGTCTTGATTGCTGCTGGGTAGTCTTGGTGAGTACTTTGAATCACTATAGGAGTCTAAAACACCTACTTTTACAGATTAGAAGAGTTTCTTGTTAAAG
The DNA here is from genome assembly GCF_900095145.1 of Mus pahari. Lineage (NCBI taxonomy): Eukaryota > Metazoa > Chordata > Mammalia > Rodentia > Muridae > Mus > Mus pahari. The sequence continues at coordinate 120,028,242 of NC_034590.1, read as the reverse complement.
GACGCACAAAGTCAGCGTTTACTTAGAACTATTGCTCACAGAGAAAGGCAAAACTTGTGATTTTTTTTGGGTTCCTTATATTTATAACCCTTTGAATTCTGATCCTTCTGAGCCCTGAGATTTTGTTCGCAGCAGATCCATCAGTCTCCCCATTCACCTCAACTTGTGAACAGGAACCTGCATCTCAGGTACTGAACTGAAATGGACTATAACAGTTTCTCTCCACAGGGCTCCTTTGGTGGTAACTGTCCCTTGTATGGTGTGGCTGCACTCAATGGCTCCTCTCTGGCCTTGTTAGGTCCCTCAGCCCCTTCCCTCTGCTACTTTGTGGCTGGGGCTTCAGGCATCCTGGCACTCTACTGCCTTCTGCTTCTCTTCTTCTGGGTCTACAGCAGCTGCATCGAGGACTCCCACAGGTGATTGCCCTACTGATGACCAGGGGCCAAGGTGAGATGAGTCCCACCCCAGCCACAAAGCTCGTTCTCTCTTCCTCAGAGGTTCTATAGGGCTGCGAATTGCTTTGGTCATCTCAGCTACAGCCATCTTCCTGATCTTAGTGTCTGCCTGTATACTTCGATTTGGCACCAATTTTTTCTGCAATTCCATCATCTCCTTGAACATTACAATTAGGTAATGGGAGAGGGAGGGAACTATCCTTCTGTAGGGGACAGGGACTATCCTTCTGTAGGGGACATTTAAGTTCCTACTTTATCCCCTTCTTTTGGCCCTCGTCTCTAAGGACACAGTTGTGCTTAGAGCATGTCCCCTCTTTCTCATGACTTGTTTCTTTAACCTCACAGCTGCTCTGAAGCCCAGAAAATCTCATGGACACCTCCAGGAACTGCTGTGCAGTTTTACTCCAACCTACACAATGCTGAAGTGAGACACAGGGATATGCTAAGATTAAGCAACTGTAGCTTAAGAGTGTTCACCATGTAATGTGCTTGGCTGTACTTGTCACAAGCTCAAAGTAGCTATGGGGGTTGTCACCTTAGTCTCATCAGACAATGTTGTGTGAGTAGTATTGGATTGGAGACAGCTTCCCACCTCATACTCCTGTTCTCTTTCACAGACCTCTTCTTGGGTGAATCTGATATTGTGGTGTCTGGCTTTGATGCTCCAGGTCATGCAGTGCAAGTTTAAAGCCACATCATACCAGCCCCAGGAGAGGGGTGACCAAGAGTGGAGCTCTGAGACCGATGCTCTTGTTGGGCACCACCAGTCTCACTCCTGAAGAATACTCAAGTGCTTTCTGCAACCAGAACCTCCATGCCCAAGTGCTTTTAATCCTGCCTCTGTACAGCCTTGTTTATATTAGAAACCTCAGTTTTCCCTCCAGGAGGGAAACATTCAAATAGGCCACGTATGCTTTTTCTCCTTAAGCTTTTTTGTACCAAAATAATATATTACTTTTCTTCATCATGGCATGGATTTCTTGATGTGAAACAAATATGTGGGAGAGAGGACAGAATGATGGCTTAGGTAGGCATGTATCAAGCCTTTTGGAAGAGATTTATTGGCTGTTAGTGAATTCTGGGCACCTTTTTATTGTCCTGGTAGTCTCCTCATCCCTAAGGGTTTTGCATTGTCTGAGAAGGGTAAGCCATTTTTCACAGGCTCCGGTAGACACCCACAGTGTTATCAAAGAGTTGAGTGTTGGGAAAGTGTCCAGCTTTGTCCAAAAGGAAGTAGAAGTGCCGGCCTTTGATTTTCAGAGGCAGCATAGCAGGAACTTCACCTCTGTGAGCCATGCAGGAAATCTGGTTCAAGGGAACTGTGAATCGGGTACCCAAGCCAAAGGGGGCATAAGTGGTCAATGTCACCTGCTGCCCTCCTGCAAGGAGCATGACTGACCGCACAGATCGGAGTGAGTAGAGGAGACCAGCACCAAGCACCAAGACTCCTGCAGGGAAGCAAATTGGGGTAAAAGGTTATACAGACCCCCCCCCTTAAAGTTGAGTCAAATCACTGTAATGGAAGTTAACAGTTTTGAGCAATTATACTCTAAAACTCTGTGTTCCTAAATCCATTTTCTTTTCTTTTCTTCTTTTTGAGACGGGGTTTCTCTGTGTAGCCCTGGCTGTCCTGGAACTCACTTTGTAGACCAGGCTGGCCTCAAACTCAAAAATCCGCCTGCCTCTCTCTGCCTCTGCCTCCTGTGTGCTAGGACTAAAGGCGTGCGCCACCACGCCCGGCCTTTTTTTTTTTTTTCTTTCCCTTAAAAGAGAGGTAGCTAGGCAGTGGTGGTGCACACCATCACTAGGGAGGCAGAAGCAGTTGGATCTCTGACCCAGGCTGGTCTACAGGGAGAGTTCCAGGGCAGCCAGAGCTACACAGAGACTGTGTCTTGAAGGACAAAAAGACAGGGTCTATTATTCTACGCCGGCTGCAAGCTTGCTATGTTCAACAACTTTTAATTTATGATCTTCTATCCAAATCCAGATTACATCTGGATGTCATTATATATGTTTAAGCAGTGTTGGGGGCTAAACCCTAGACCTCATGCATACTAGGCAAGCACTCTTAGAAACTAAACTGAGGGCTGGTGAGATGGCTCAGAGGGTAAGAGCACCCGACTGCTCTTCCGAAGGTCCTGAGTACAAATCCCAGCAACCACATGGTGGCTCACAACCATCTGTAAGGAGATCTGATGCCCTCTTCTGGTGTGTCTGAAGATAGCTGCTGTGTACTTACATTAAAATAACAAATCTTAGAAAGAAAAAAAAAAGAAACCAAATTGAACCACGTTCCCCACCCCATCGACATTTTTATAGATGGCCAGCTCTACTGTTAAACGGAAAAATTGCGTTCGTGGCTTCAAAAGCCTGCTCCTGGCTAGTGTGAGGGGCAGATCTTGGCCTACAGTATGCAGGGTGAGGGTGCAAGGCATTCAGGGACTTAATTACACCACACCCATAACGTGTGTCCCACTTACTTTTTTGGAAACCCCTTTTTGCTAAGTGAGCGTTTTTCTTACCGCCCCACAGCAATCTGGAGCCCAAGCGCTTACCCATCGTGCCGCAACCAACAGCTAGCCCGTAGCGCCAGAGTGCGGAGCGCAGGTCCAGGTAGCCCCGGTTGGAAGCCTCCGCAGGTATTCGGCTCAGAGGTCTGGACAAGGCTGCAACAGCCAGGGAGGTCCAGAAGATGCCCTGACCCGCACAGAACAGTCCAAGGATGGGAAAGAAGCGGCCCCGTTCGTGCTGGAAAAGCAGCACATCCCGTGGAACCCCATTTTGCAAATACTGGGGCACATTTTGGGACCACAGGGTGGACAAAAGGCGGCTGACACACCGCGGCGGCCGAGACGCCACCATGGCGGCGCACTTCCGTCTCCGGGGCGGGACTTCCTATCTCGGGCGCACTTACCCACCCCTCCTGCATTGAGGGAAACAAGCCAGTAATGGGACACAAACTACAATATCACTCTTTATCTTAAAAAGTAAAGGGAATCATGGGGTTAAGTACACAGAGCACCTAAGTCCTTCGGGTAGTTTAGTGTCAGCTCTACAAAGTAAGCTTTGGCTTCCTGGCACCATGAGGCTCAATCTTCCAGAAGTCTTCTCTAAGTCTTCCAGAAGGTAGGAGAGGAGGATGAAGCAGCCCTTCCTCCTCAGTCACAGTTACAGGGTGGCCTTGGGCTGGACAGGAGACGGCAGATGACAGCCAGACAATATTATCCAGGGGCTATTTACAGGGGACTTTTCTTGTGATCATTTCATAAACGCTACTTCTGGAATCTCTCCCTTGGTCTGCAGAAAGATAAAATGTAAGTAGAACCAGGCACCTCTTTCCCACGTTCCCTGCCCAGCTCCTGTGACTCCCTGGCGGTCCTGGCATTCTCTATGTAGACCAGGCAAAATTCAAACTCAGAGATCTGCCTCCCAAATGCTGGATTAAAAGGCAAGCATCACCACACCTAGCCTTCATCTAACCCTTTTTAAAGGCTCAAGAGATCCATTTTCAGCTACAAAAAAATTCCTATACTTTACCTTGAGATGAGTGAAGGCCTGAGCAGATCTGGTGTAGTCCCAGTTATTGTCTTGAAGGCACCTGGAGTATGATTAAAATAGAAAGCCACATGAGAACCAAAATGCAGTCACCAGAATCCAACTCAGAAAGTCACTAATGTTTTTCATTAAGTTTACACAGGGTTGCACCACTTGTACAAATGAAACATAAAATGTTTACCAAAAATAACCAATGTGCAGTTTGACACTGGAAGGATTTACACGGTTTAAAAACTACATTCCAGCTGGGCAAAGCAGTTCAGGCTTTTAATTCTATCACTCTGGAGAGGCTGAAGCAGGTGGGTATCTCTGTGAGTTTGAGGCAAACCTGGACTACAAAGTGACTTCCAAGCAGCAAAGGCACAGGAGAGACCCTGCCTCAAAAGTGACAGAACCATAAATAAAGAGACTTTGGTACTAGGCATGCACCTATAGTCCTGGCTCCCCTGGAATGCGCAGGATTTACTAGAATCGAGGACTTGGTAAAGAGTTGAAGCCCAGTTTTGACAACTTAGTGAGACCCTGTCTCAAAATGAATGACAAAACATCAAAAAGACCAAACAAAACAACAACAACAAAACTTGGCAGCCAGTACTGATGGCTCATGCCTTTCATCACAGCACTTTAGAGGAAGAGGCAAGCAGAGCTCTGAGTTCAAGGCCAGACAAATACACAGTAAGACCATGTTTCAAAACCATCACCTGTCCCAGCACTTGGGAGGCAGAGGCAGGTGGATTTCTGAGTTCGAGGCCAGCCTGGTCTACAGAGTGAGTTCCAGGACAACCAGAGCTAC
>NC_034590.1:120013986-120022979 GCF_900095145.1 Mus pahari | reverse complement strand
TTTTTTGAGACAGGGTTTCTCTGTATAGCCCTGGCTATCCTGGAACTCACTTTGTAGACCAGGCTGGCCTCGAACTCAGAAATCCGCCTGCCTCTGAAGTCCAGGTTTAATCCATAATTCCAACTGGGGAAGAGGGGAGTCATAGGTAGCTGAGAAGGGGACAGAAAACCTAATCTTCATTTGTACTTTAAATATTTAAAAATAACCTATGCAGAATTCTTAGTAGGAATCTTTTTATTAAAGTTCTATAATTCATTGTCAGGCCATCTGTTTCCTCTTGGTCCTATCTGTAATCAGCACTCACTTCTGAGACCACTCGAGGTTCATGCCAGACCGGGTAGAAAATGCTTGCAACATTTCCTGCTGTTCTGGGGAAAGCATGGGTACTGGGCTGGAGGAAGGTGTGGGTGCAGGCATGGCGAAGGCTCTTTGGACTTCTTCAGGGCTGGCATTCCGCACAAATAATTCATCATTTACAATACATAGCCTTGAGAACAAAAAACATCTTAAATAAATGGACAAATAACCTCATCTTTCTACATTGTCTCTGTTCTCAGTTCTGTTTAAAAGCCACATGCCCCTCTCCTGTTACCTTTTATCATTTATTCTTGACTATAGACTAGGTATTTAGGAGGATTATCTTACAAACACACTAGAATTATATATTTACTCTCTAACATACTGATAGTTGTTATTCACTTAATACACTTCTATTCCTTGTCTGCAATTTCGAAAACTACCTGAGGAATATCTTTACCTTCCAACTATCATATTGCTTTCCTGGGATTGAAAATAATACCCAAACTGATAAGCTGAGTACTTACCCTGAATTGCTGGCAGGAACAGCAATGAACGTTCTTGTGAAAGCACGTAAAGAATCTCGAGACTTCCTATCCACTGCAATGAAAATGAGGAGCAACAATGGCTCCTTATAGTCACTCAAGGTGATCTTCACAATTATCACTCACATCATGGTATTTGATACAAAGAACCCTAACTTGGCCAGGTAAGGATAGTTATTTGGTCATAAGGGAACAGAGGTGGGATAAAGGGACATATCAGGGCAGGGAGGATAGTAACAGAACTTTCTGTGTGCTATAGGAAGTGAAACAACTTAGAAAGTGTTAGCCCATTGCCTGGCAAAGTGTCTGAAGTCATTTCACTTCCTGAAGTATTACTATGCAAGAGTATTATGAAATCATCTAACAAAACAGAAAAAAAGAATGCATGATTCAAAGGTACTGCAACCTTCCCAGACCAGAGAATTAACACAGGGGTGGAAATGGACACTTCTGGACTCTTTCAACTACACTGTTATGGTCCCCAGACAGATAAGACATACTGCAGATAAGACAAGTGGAAGAGTTTTAAGGCCAAACCAAGATGGACTGGCAAAATAGGAAGGAGGTCAGAGAAGAAAAGGTGAGAAGATTGCTTGGAAAGTAAGATACCGAGAAGGTTCAGAACTAAAAATTCTTACCTTCCTTGAAGACTCCGTTGACAGAAAAACACAGTAATGTGCTCTGAAAGAGAAAAAGCACCAGAAGCATTGGAGGTTCCCAATCAGAGCTTGAGCCTCCTCATGCAGTGAATGCTGAGCCCATTATCCACCCCACTCTGGGCTTCTGTTAGGAGAGAATATGCACTTACTGTTTGGGCACTTATATCTACCACAAAGGAGTTAATGTCATGTTGAGTTTTGGGTAGCTCATTGAGGAAGGCAACGACATTAAGACGTGTATGCTTTAAGAGCTGGAACCGCAGGGCTGCAAGCAAAAGGAAGAGAAACCAAGGTTAGAGCACATCCACACTGGCTAGCTCTACTGATCGCTTCCCATTTGGACTGCTCACACAATGTACTTACTGGGATCTTTAAGCTTCTTCACATTTCTGCTGTCTTTGACATATTCAGCTAAGTTGTTTCTGGAAAATAAGAGGGAAAGATGGTGGTGGTCAGAACAGTGGCCTGTATCTCCCACAGAATCCTGTGGTTCTGGATAGGTTCTAACATGTGACACTTACCGGACAGGGTTCTGAGAGTTGGAAGGAATGCTTAGCGAGCAACAGGCGCCATCATGGTAGGCATCCAGGAGACCCTGGCGTTCTCCTGAGTCATAAATTGCATAGTACCTGTAAAGAAAGTTAAAGAGTCTGAATTCTGTGTCTGGAACCAAAAGGACACACCGGTAAGTATGCATAGGCCAGTCATTATCCCCAGCATTAAGGCATCCTGGGAAACTCACTGCTGTAAGAAGTGCAGGACAAGACTCTTCAGGTTCTCTGTTCCAAAATAGCTTCCCTGAAATCAAACAAGATATTAAGATCACAGGACCAGTATGCGTCCCACTCACAGTTCTAAGTCTAACCCCAATTCTGACCTTGCAGGGTGGTAACATTGTAGGGGCTTCGACATCAAAGGTAATTGGAGGGGGTAGCTCATGGCCATCCTGTGAAAAGAAGTGAATGTAATATGAGAAACTGAAGAAAGACTGGATTTGTGAGCATACAGAAAAGCTAAAAGAGTGTGCAGGGATCCTATATAAACATTGTCCACGGGCTTTTCTATTGATTACCACTGTTAGCAGATTCTCAAACAAATCTACACACCCACACTGGTGGTCACAAAACAAAGGCAAAACCTTGGTTGTCCTTGTTATTGAGAACTAAATGTTAGACTTACCAGGCGTAATAACTTGGGAAATCGTTCGCGAATGGCGCTGTCAAGAACGGGACAGAAGTGAGTGACGCTTCAGAGCCATCATGCCTCCTGGGCTGCTCTAGGAGCAAATACACCAAAAACCCAAGGAACAGCCCATCCCATCCTGCTCGTCGCCTACTCCTCCCCAGCTTAAAGATGGGGACAAGAACCCCCATTCCCCTCCTCACCAGGGGCACCCCTTCTTAATTGCCTTGAAGGCTGGCTTTGTTGTCTCGCTGCCTGATCCCGAGTGCCACAGGAGGACACTCTCGGCCCAGGCTTTAAGCCTAGGGCTGCCTTCCCCACCTTGTCCCCCTTACCTTCCACCTACTCACCTGTGCAGCCCCGGGAGGAGGGAATGGGGTTGGAGCCCAGGGGCTCCGCTGCCTCACCAGGTATCCACCAGTTCTGCCAGGTCTGGCCTTCGCCAAGACCAGAACACACCACAAGTATGGCACAGGATGTTGGGGCAAGGAGATGAACAAGACAGGGCTCAAGGAGGAGGAGAGAAAAGAGACCAAGGAAAAGAAGAAGAGAAATAGAGAAAGGTAGGGCAGGAAAAAAAGAGAGATGGAGAGACAAAGAAGAAGCAAAGCAACAGGGACAGATCTGAAGGCAGAGGCATTCAGAAAAGAATGGCAGAAAGACAGACCTCTTGATACAGCCCTTTCCTTCAGCTGCCCTTTTCCTGTGGTCCCAAGGTAGAAATGGAGAATGAATCCTATAATGATTTAGAGTTGCTGTTGGCCAGGTCTCTGTCTGCTCTCTGGGTCCCGGTCTAAGCTGGGCGTGGGAGGTAAAGCCGCCATGGGGCCAGGAGACCTCCCTCAGAAGACATGAGGGTTCAGGCCTCTGCCGAGTTGGGGGGGTGAGGGTCTGTGCCCCACCTCAGTTGGCCCCCAAGTTCTCTCCTGATGGCCCCTCTGCGACTGTGCCTGTCTTAGGTTGTTCCTTCCCTGAGGAATCTTACCCGTCTCTGGCTAACCAGCCATCCTCCGGGGCCAAGCAGGTTGAAGTAAGTTGTGCGAGTGAGGGAGGGGCCGTGCCCCTGACAGGGTCATTTCTCTGTCTCCTTGGTAGCAGATGCCCCTGTGGCCTCCACGCCCAGCACTTGCCTTGGGATCTCCTCGCCTGCTGGCGGGGCCCTGGCTTTGATCACATCTTAGGGAAACCCAGGTTTCTTCTCCAGGAAGGGCCCAGTTCACAGCACTGGGCAAGAGAGACCACTAGTATGGTACCAGCCTCCAAGAGGCATCAATGTCAACATGGGCAGGAAGGACCAGGCCACAGCCTTGGGTAAGTGGATCATGAAAATAAAGAGTCCCTCTTGGTAAAATGGCAAGAGGGGACTTATGAAAGGACAAAGGAAGGTCTGTCTCAGTAGACAGTCCATAAGAGAGGGCTTTCTCACAGCCTAAGTACACCAGGCTTTTGGCTGAAGACAAACACACAGGTAGTGCATATATAAGACACCTCCACATCAGAACAGAAAAGGGGAGGTGCTCTTCCTGGAATAACAGGTAGGGAGATTCTAGAAAAGGCTGTGTTCAAGAAGGAGAAAGGCCAGAGAACTAGAGAACAGAAGTCAGGCGAGAAGAAAGGAGAGATTTGGGACAGAGCTAGGAGACATAGACAGGCAGAAAGGAATACGTGATCCTCCTCCCAAAGGACAAGTGGTTCCAGCTCAGGGCTGCATGTTCTCCTGTAGACGGGCACTGGTCAGGGTGCATTAGTTCAGCCTCCCAGGGGGTGAATGTCCCCAGGAGGGGAGACAGAAGCTACAACTGACCTGATATAGGTGGACTGGTCTTGGAAGGTGTCACACATGGGGTTTCTGTCAAGCCACAGCTCTTCCAGCTTCAGCCCTTTTATCTTGTCTAATTCCCGCTCAGACTTCAACTGTGAAGGATGAGGGGAGGGTAAAAGGGAAGAAACAGCCCTTACCAAGCTTAGCAGCTGGATTCCCACACTTCAAAATACTACCTAAGTTTGCTTTCTTGCTTCCCACTACGGCCAGTCAAACTCTCCTGGCCCTCCACTATCACAGAAATACAGCCAGGAGTCAGTGTGATGGCTCAGTGGGCAGAAGCTCTTGCCTCATAAGCAACAAAGCCCAAGAACCCACGGTGGAAGTAAAGAACCAACTCCCAATATGGTCTGACCTCCACTCCATAATCAGTTAACTATTAAAACAAAGCACCCCTAGATATCAGTCTTACTTCGTTTCCAGAGAGATTTAGGGTCTTTAGGTTCGGCGCCTTCTGCACAATGCTGGACATATCATCCAGCTTATATAGCCTGTTGCTGCTCAAGTTCAAAGACAATAGCTAGGAACAGAACAAAGTTTAGATTTGTTACCATGGGGCAAATCTGTCTCTCATCCTATCCTACCCATCTCACCTTGATTTTTTTTTTTTTTTTAAAGATTTNTTTATTTATTATATGTAAGTACACTGTAGCTGTCCTCAGACACTCCAGAAGAGGGAGTCAGATCTTGTTAACAGATGGTTGTGAGCCACCATGTGGTTGCTGGGATTTGAACTCCGGACCTTCAGAAGAGCAGTCGAGTGCTCTTACACGCTGAGCCATCTCACCAGCCCTCACTTTGATTTTAAAAGCAAAAAAAAAAAAAAGCTTCACCTCAGGGATATTCTCTTCAATGATCCGCAGGGTGGCTGCCATACAGTTGCTGCGGTTTAAAACAACATCGATGTTCTGGGCCACCAAATCTGTAGCAAACAGAAAGAATAGAAAAGAAAGTCTGAGAGGTCTTGCCCATACCAGTGTTATAAAGACCAATTGTTTCCCATCTCCATTTAGTCAGAACCACACTGCTGTCAGTCATACCTGGGTCTGAGCGGAGCCCCTTGAGGTCAAGTGCTTGTTGGTTGCCATCGTATCGTTTGCTCATGATCAGCTAGAGGAAGGAAAACAAAGGGTTTAGTCATCACTGATGGAAAGTTTGTTGGACCATGTCACTTGAGCCAGACTTACCTTGAGCAGCTCTACTTGTTCGGGCTTTAGTTCATTCTGTACAGTGTGGGGTGGAGCAGAAGAGTTGATGATGATAGATATCTGAAGAGAAGACAGAAAGGCAAGGACATACTTGAGGGCAGCCTAATCACCAGCACTAAGACTTAGGCCCTTTTAGTGCATCAGCACCAACTGTGCCATGTCAGGCCCTCTGTCCACATACCCTTCTGTTTTCTCGATCCTGGATCTTATGGTTGACAGCCTTTAATGCAGAAGCAGTACTGGCATCTTCCACAAAGAACTGGGCCCTTGTATTTTCATAGTGAAACTGGAAGAAGGAAAACAAAGAACATTCGATTTGGAGTCCACAGGTCCTTCCACAGCCTTTCACGTCTAACTCTGCCTTACCTCAATGGGGTTGAAGGGGACACTGCACTTGCTCTGAATCATGCTCAGAAGCCACGTTTTGTCATACTTTCTACCATAAGGAATCTGGAAGTGAGAGAGAAGGGTACACATGTAACCAAGCCAGCATATTTCAGTTTTCCTTTTATATTTTATGCCAAGATTGAAAGTATTTCTAGTGCTTAATCAGAAAGCACGCTTAACGTGGCATGCATGAGGCTGATAGAAGGCATTTAGCATGCGTGAGGTCTCAGAGATAGGAAGCATGCTTACACGCATGAGGCTGGTAGAGCCCTTGTATGCTAAAAAAGCTGGGTTTTTTTTTTTCTCTCGTAAAGAAAGGAACAGGTGTATGGTTTCCACTTGAGATACAAACATTCCTTAACTCCTTTCCATATACTTATTACTCCTGGCAAGATGTCAGACAACATGGCTACATATCAAATGTATTAATTCTAAAAGTCCTAAGATAGTGTGTTTTATTTGTCCCCCAGAGACTCCATAGTCTCCTAGAATCACTCTTAGCTTAAGTGTTAGGCTACACCCCGACCATACTTATCAGATCCCCTTTCACATGTCCCTTGCCTATCCTCCTCATCTGTTCTTAGATGCTCTATGACACTCATTTGCGGAAAGACTGGATTAGTATGACACTTCACTGTTGAGTAAATGTTAGAGAAAATGGTTCGAGGAGCTAGAGACAGGTATGAAAACACTTTCATTGAGTCTAGTCCTGTTTCCTGAATCACCTATTCTTTCAAGTACTCACTGTAATCTTGAACCAGTTCTTGGTGGTCCCATCTTGACTGGTGCCAGCCCCTCCTCTCTCTGGAGGAGCTCTGTCTCTCCGTACAGTAATATGAATTCGATCTCGATCATGCCAAGCATCTCCCCGACGGTTAGGCCGGTTGGTATAGGGGTTGCTGTTGGGAAGCAGAATTAAACTTCCATAAGCACTAGGGAAGATGACCGGGTCCTGCTAGTGAAACTACAGCTACTAAATTGGTTCTGCCAAGTATTACTTTACAACAAGGTAAGACCAGACACAACAAGGTAAGACCAGACACAACAAGGTAAGACCAGACACAACAGACACAATAGGGCTACATCATTCAGTGGGTCACTATTCAAAACAGACCAACTGGTCACTTACTATCTTACTCGGGGGCCGTCCTGGGGATCATTCATTGCTACATCTCCATCATCTTCCTCAAACCGAGAAGACCGTATACCAGAACCACCTCTTCCAGACCTACGATTCCCCTCACATTTCCATCGGAAAGGTCCCCGGCCTTTCTTTCTTCTTTGAGGGAAACTAACACGGTCATCATGCTCTGGATTTGGAAACAACACAGAAATTAGTAAATGCGTGAATGGTCTAAGTTACCTTGGTGTGAGCACCCTTTTCTAGTACTCTGTACTCTTGGAAAAAAACAGATACGAACTACAAAGGTTCCTTTAGAGATACCTACGCCCCAGCCAGAGCAAAGAACTTTATTACATCCACATCGTGAACAAGTTATTGGAAAACTATAGAAATGTTGGGAAATAAAAGGGTCGAGAGGCCAGGTAGTGCTAGCACATGCCTTTATTCCCAGCACTTGGGAGGCAGAGGCAGGCGGATTTCTGAGTTCGAGGCCAGCCTGGTCTGCAGAGTGAGTTGCAGGACAGCCAGGGCTATACAGAAAAACCCTGTCTCAGAAAATAAATAAACAAACAAACATACAAACAAATAAATAAATTGGCTGAGAATGTACCCTGTCAATAAAAAAAAAGCAATAAATAAATAAATAAATGGGCCGAGAAAAAAAAAAAAAAAAAAAAAGGAATCAATCAATCAATCAATCAATAAATGGGCCGAGAATGTACCTCAAAGCGCTGGACATATGACTTACCACAACACCACCACAAGGTTTCTCTGTGTAGCTCTGGCTATCCTTGAACTAACCGTACACCAGGCTGGCCTCTAACTCAGAGATCCATTTGCCTCTGCCTCCCCAGGTGCTGGGATTACAGGTGTGGGCTACCACCTCCAGCAAGATGACTTTTTTCTTTTTATTCTTTTCTTACATAATACATTCTGACTAGAGCCTCTCCTCCCTCCACTTCTCCCAGTCTTCCCTCCCCACTCCCCTCCCCCCACCCTTTGTCCACTGTTTTTGTTTCCCTTCAGAAAAGAGCAGGTATCCCAGTGATATCAACTGAACATGGCATAACAAGATGTATGGCATAGTAAGATGCAATGAGACTAGACACAACCTCTCATATCAAGGCTGGACAAGGTAACCCTGGAGGAGGGAAAAGGTCCTAAGAACAGGCAAAATAGTCAAGACATCCCTGTTCCAATAGGAGTCCTACAAAAACCCCTAAGCTAAACACTACAACATACAGGCAGAGGACACAGTGCAGACCCATGTAGGCTCTGTGATTGTCACTTCAGTCTCTTGTGAGCCTCTAGGAGTCCTGCTTAGTTGATTTTGGGGACTGAATTCTCCTGGTTTCTTTAACCGTTCTGATTCCTACACTTTTTCCTCCTTCTCTTCCTCACAGTTGCCCAAGCTCCACCTTGGACATTGGTCTCCGCATCTGCTCCCATCAGCTTCCGTGCTAGGGCTAGTGATTGGGGCTAGTCATAATGTTCTTAAGAAAACTAGCTGGGGGGGGGGGTGCCTGGAGAGATGGCTCAGTGGTTCAGTGGTTAAGAGCACTGACTGCTCTTTTGAAGGTTTGAGTTCAATTCCCAGCAACCACACTGTGGCTCACAACCATCTGTAATGAGATCTAGCGCCCTCTTCTGGAGTGTCTGAAGACAGCTACAGTGTACTTAGAAAGAAAGAAAGAAAGAAAGAAAGAAAGAAAGAAAGAAAGAAAGAAAGAAAGAAAGAAAGAGAAAGAAAGAAACAAACAGGGCTGGTGA
>NC_034590.1:120008051-120013917 GCF_900095145.1 Mus pahari | reverse complement strand
GAGGAACTGGCCTGGCAGTTTGTCAAAAGAAAGAAAAAAAAAAAAAAAAAAAAAAAAAAAAAAAAAAAAAAAAAAGAAAGAAAGAAAGAAACAAAGAAGAAAACTAGCTGCTTTTCTAGAGGATCAGCTTTGAATCTCACTACCCACTATACTGCACAACTGTCTGTAGACCTCCACAGGAACCCCAAGCACTTACATAGTACACAGACATACAAGCAGGCCAAACACTTATATACATGAAAGAAAAATCAGAGTTCAGTAATAGAATGCTTGCCTATCACAGTCAATGACCTGGCTTTTATCCTCAGTATCTCCTCAAAATAAACAGACAAGCAACAAAAACAGCCTTTTTCATTTTAGTGTTAGTGGTCCATGGTTTTAATACCAGCAGGAGAATCCAGATTTCAAGGTCATTTACAGCTACACCCTAAATTAAGATCAACCCATGCTACATGAGGTCTTATCTTAAAACAAAACAAAGTTTAAAAGGCAGAAGGGGAGAGTCTCCCCACAAGTTCATGAGCAACTTTAACTAAACTCAGCTTAGAGGCTGGAAAGATCACTCAATGGCTAGAGTACTTGCTGCTCTTCTAGAGGACCCAGAATTGGCTTCCAGCACCCACACAGTAGTTCATAGTTGTGCACTGGGCATCAAAGCTTACCAGATTCTGGAAAGTGTTCTTAAGCAATGAGTCTCCATGAATATACTCTTGACCCTTTTATTTGTCAATATTTCCAGATTTTCTAATAACTTGTTCCTGATGTTTATGTTCTAGAAAGAGAGCTTTCCTTTGGCCAGGGCTCTGGTGTCTGTATGGAAGTTGACTTTGTAGTTAAGTACAGGGAATCCAATACCTTCTTCTGGCCTTTGCAGGCACCAGACATACACAAATATATATGTAGACAAAATACTCAGACACAGTGAAAAAAAAAAAAAAAAAACCTTAAAAAGAAAAAGTAGGGGCTGGTGAGATGGCTCAGTGGGTAAGAGCACCCGACTGCTCTTCCGAAGGTCCGGAGTTCAAATCCCAGCATGAACCACATGGTGGCTCATAACCATCTGTAACAAGATCTGACTCCCTCTTCTGGAGTGTCTGAAGACAGCTACAGTGTACTTACATATAATAAATAAATAAATCTTTATAAAAAAAAGAAAAAAGAAAAAAGAAAAAGTAGGGTTGGAGCCAGAGCTGGGCGTGGTGGTGCACGCCTTTAATCCCATCACTCGGGAGGCAGAGGCAGATTTCTGAGTTCGAGGCCAGTCTGGTCTACAAAGTGAGTTCCAGGATAGCCATAGTTATTCAGAGAAACCCTGTCTCGAAAAACCAAACCAAAGAAAAAAAAAAGAGTAGGGTTGGAGAGATGGCTCAATGGTTTAGAGCAATGGCTGCTCTTACAGAGGTCCTGAGTTCAATTCCCAGCACCCATAGTGGTTCATGACTATCTATAAAGGAATCTGATGCCTCCTTCTGGCATGCAGGTGTACGTGCAGCAGAATACTTATACATTAAGTAAATTAATTAAATTAATAAACAAATATGTAAAAATAAAAAGAGTAATGAAAGGTGAATACAATCCCAACACATTGTGTACATGTATAAAATTACCCCCCCCAAAAAAATCCCTTTAGAATTTAAAGAAAAAAGAAAAACAAAAACCACCCAGAAACCAGATCCTACAGAGAAGAATAAAATGTGGAAGTGTGAGCAACCCCAAAGTATAACCAGACTCCTGAAAACCACCTAAAATCTGCCACTTGCATTTTCTTTTGCTTATGTGTACAGTTGATGGTCACAGAGCCAGATGTTATGGCCACCACCTGCAGTCCTGGCAATTGGGAAATGGAGGCTTTAATTACACAAAATCAAAGCTATCCTGGGCTACATGAGATTCTATCCCCAAAAATAAAAAATTATTACAAGTAGGACATATTTAAAGTCTCCTAAAAACAACTACCATCTCCTGCACTTGGGAAATGCTAGTTTCTTTGAGGAAAAAATAGCCTGCAACTCGAGGGACTTCTAGATTCAGGGTCTGGGGCAGGTTCCACGGTAGGGAATGTTCTTCAATATAACCATTGTTCGAAGCAGGAGGATTCCAGGTTCCAGATAAGCTAAGACCCTGCCTTAAAAAGGGGAAGAATCCAAACATAGTGGCCCATACCTTTAATCCCAGACAGTGGCAGGCAGAGAACTGTTGAATTTTGAATGCCAGCATGGTCTACTCAGTGAGTTCTACAACAGATAGAACTACTACTCACTGACACACTGTTTTAATAAATAAATCAATAAACAAACAAACAAACAAACCAAGTGTAGTATTGACTGTTTAAGAGGATTGGAACTACACAGAGTTCAAGGCTAGACCAGGATTGAGACCTGTCTCTATTAGTGTGTGGTCTGCATATATGTAGACAAAACAAATAAAAGGAGGGCTGAGGATACAGCTCAGTTGATTAAGTGCTTGCCTATCCTATCCTTCACACACACACACAAAGATCACCCAGACTGAGGCTGAGGCAGAATTTGAAACTTCAAGTCAGTCTGGACAACTTGGCAAGCCATCTCAAAAAAATAACAAGGGATGGAAATAGAGCTCTGTGGGAGAACAGAAGGCCTGGCACACTACGTGTGCAGTGGGGGATGACCTGGAACCTCTGATCCTTTTACCTTAAACAGTGCACTACTACACTTGTTCTATTTGTTTACCTTTTTGCCAGGCCTTGAGTCCAACCCTAGGACCCCACCCCCACCTCCAAAGTAAAAGTCTATGAGGCAGGCATATGACATGCCTGCCTGTAATACCGAACTTGGGAAGCTGACACAGGGAGACTGACTGAGGCCAGCCTGGGATATTAGGGCTGACCCTATAAGGGAGAATCAGCCTTCCCTAGGGGTGAACTCCCTAAATGGTTATCCAATCCCAAATAGTAAGCTTTAGAAACAAATACATACACATTAACACTAAATGAACTCTGCACGTTGGATGAATTTGGGGAGAGAGGAGACAATGGGAATGGCTAGAGGAAGGAGACCAAGTAATTATATTTGAATTAAAATAAAGGCTTAGCTATTTTTCAGGCCTGGATAAATCATCAGTATTACACAAATACAAAAAAGGTTTATAACTTTCAAAGAAATCCTCCTAATATCTAGCATCCTCTAAACAATGATCCTCACCAAGGGGCCCTAATCAAAAGGGATACATTAAGAGACAGTGAAACTATGGTTCACAGAAAAAAATTCCCACTCCAGTTACTGTGTTCTAGGCACTTGATAGAAATGATCTCATACACACACACACGCGCACACACACGCACACACACGCACACACACACTTGGGAGACAGGTACCCACATGAAAGAGGCGGAAAACAAGGCCTTAAAGTTTAACTTACTCGGGGTTAGCACAGCCAACTCCAGATTCAAACCTCAGCTGTCATAGTGTCCTAACCACCACAATGAATTAACAAGTCAGGATAGGTGTTCCGACTAGAAATCTGGTAAATAAGCAGCAAGCTACAAGAACAGACTGATCGTATTAAAAATAAAAATAAAAAAAATAGGGCACCAGGGTAGCCCACGACCAAGCCACTACTGACTCACATTTAAAGGAAGAGTCGGGCCGCCAAACTGAACTGACAGGCATCAACCACCCTCAAAGTTGAAAGGAATCTTGTCACCCCACCCCTGAGCCACAGGTTCTCCAACGCCAGAATCCGGGCCACTCTGAAGCCCCTGGGTCCCGCGGCGCCCCGCGCCCCCTGCCCGCGCGGCCACCGCTACCTACGGACGTAGGGCTCCTCGCGGCCTCCCGCCCCCGGGCTGAGGCCTAGGCCGGGGCCGCCCACCCCAACCCACCGCGTCGCCTCCCGGCCCGAGGCCCCGCACTGACCGTTGTATGACTTCCCTTCGTCCGCCATGGCACAGGCAGGTACAGGGGCGGGTTCAGGCGCAGAACCTGACGCCACCAAACGCCAAGGAGCCTCGGCGCTCAGGACAGTAGCTCTCCTACGACCGGCGCCACCGCATTTATCCGGCGAAGCACGTCGCGCGCCGCCGACGTCCCCAGGATGTGGGCGGTGCCGCGGGGGACGGGAACGCGCTCTCTGAGCCTGCGCAGAAGCAGGGCGGCTGCTCGGAGGCGTGGCCAGGCCTTCCGAGGCCCGCCCACGGCCGGAGCTCCGGCCCGATGGCCTTTCGGCCGGCCCCGCCTTCCTACTTCTTCACTGGCCGGGCGCCTGAGCTAAACCTTCTGTTTTAGCACTGAACTCAAGAGGAGCAGGGACGAGGGCTACACTCAAGAATGGAGACCTGGCCTCTGAACGGGAGTAACGGCTCACAGTCCCTGCCGGTGGGATTCCGGCAGCGAGTAAGTCGCAGCTCAGTTCCTTGCCAGCCGCCGGCCTATGCCCTCTTAGCTTTTCTCACCTCCACGACGGATTATGACGAAATAGAAAATTGGAATGTAAGCCCCACTGGAGCAGGAACCTTAACTAATGCGCAACTTTTCTTCCTCCAGCACGCCTGGCACAGTATCGTGCCCAGTGTGAAACCCAAGTGTGAATTAAACGAAATCCTGTCCCTTGTAGGTCTTTAAATTGCCTAACGAAAAAAGCGTCAGAGCCGGGCGGTGGTGGTGCACGCTTTTAATCCCAGCAATGGGGAGGCAGAGGCAGGCTGATTTCTGAGTTCGAGGCCAGCCTGGTCTACAAAGTGAGTTCCAGGACAGCCAGGGCTATACAGAGAAACCCTGTCTCGAAAAAACAAAAACAAAAACAAAAAAAAAAACAAAAAAAAAGTGAAAAAAGCGTCAGGCCGGGTGTAGTGGAGCTGGTCTTTAAACCCAGCATTTGGAAGGCAGAGGCAGGCGGATCTTTGAGTTTGGGGCCAGTCTGGGCTCTCTAGACAGCCAGAGCTATGTAGATATCCTTCCTCAAAGAAATAAAAATAAAAAAAATAAAAGCTTTAGTCTCAGTATCACTTTGTCCACTACATAGATAGGGAACGCTACATAGACCATCTCAAAACAAAATCTGGGATCTAGTGAGCCTTAAGCCTTGATCTTCACTCAAGGCCCTAGCTGTCATATTGAAGCCTAATTGGTAAATAGGGAAAGTTGGTAGTTTTGGTTTTTGTTTTTTGAGACAGGGTTTCTGTATAACTCTGGCTGTCCTGAAAATTGCTTTGTAGACCAAGTTGGCCTCAAACTCAAGAAATCCACCTGCTTCTAACTCCCAAATGCTGACTGAAACTTTTTAATGTCAAACCTAAGAGCTCTTCTCGGAAACTTTTGGTGTGGCTAGGACTATTACAGCCTCAGATTTCTTGGCTATAGATGCCGCTGTGGGAGGGGGAAGGAGATGGGGTGCTGGTAGGCAGTGGAGCATGACTTTAATACTCATCAGGAAGGACAAAAAAACTCACTAACTCCCTTGAGGGTCTGTGTTAGGTGGGTCGCCTCCATTTTGCAGTGGTTTTGCTGAGGATCTTCGAAGGTACCAAAAAGTTGGGTACAAATTTGAGCTGGGCACAAATTCTCTTCTCCCAGCAGTAGAGCTCTTGCTTACTGAGGTCAAAAATCAGAACCAAGTGATTTGAAGATACAAAACAGGCTCAAACTGTTGGGTACTGGTCTTGGAAGTTGCCACCCAGTTATGAACCCACTTAGCTCCACTCCAAAGGAAAATTCTAATGAGTGCTGTTGTACTTGGCTACTCGCTTCTAGGAGGGAGTTGTGGGTACAGAGCTCCAAAGCTACCCTGCCTATCAGTAGGGGCCCATCATAGTCACCGACTTAACCCTTTTGGTTCTGGTATTGAGCAATGGTTAGCTTTCTGCTGAAGTCCATGACGATTCCCCCCCCCC
>NC_034590.1:120004524-120008021 GCF_900095145.1 Mus pahari | reverse complement strand
AGAAATGACATCAACACTAGTGAGGCTGACAGTCTTGCTGTAATTGGGTGGAAACAGGCTGCAGCATGTTTGGCATATTGAGAGTCACCAGTAGCCAAAGTCAGGTTTGTGCAGGCAACTGTAGGGCTCAAAGCCCCCTCACCTCACATGGTGAGGAGAAGGTGGCAGTCAAGTTCTAGCTGACCCAGATGATGAAGTTGGTCCCTTGGATAGTATTACCTCCTTGCCTCTCAAGAAGGAAGGGCATTATCTCCTCTGGCTGCCAGTTACCTTTGGGGGAGGCTGGTATAGGCTTATAAAAATCTCATGGTGGAGACAACCTCCCCCACTGGCCCCTAGCTGGCTTCTGTTCCCAGCCACTTCACAGCGGAGTCCAAATCCAGAACCAGTGTGTTTCATGGGCCTGAGGGTAGGACAGAGTGGCCAGAGACAAGGGTGGGGAATCAGGGACACCTGGCCATTCTTAGCAGTTCCAAGGAAATGGCCTTCTTCCAACCACCTTGTACAGGCTCAGTGGCAATAGTAGTCACCTGTCCTCCCAGGAGGGTCCCAAGCCCTCCATGGAGTGGCTCAGAATGAGGGAGGACGGTTCAGGCAAGGAAGACCACAAAGATGATGAAGAAGACAATAAGGATGAGGAAGATTTTGACCATGAGCCACCGATTGGAGGTGACTGACTGGAAGTACTTGAGGATCTCTGAATGGGCTGCCTCAACATCCAGCTGGGCTCCATGCACATTCTCGTCGATCCTGAAAACAGCCAGGAGACAAAACAGAAGGACACTGGGTTAAAAAGAAGATTGAAGACATCCATTTATTGATATGGAAAGGTGATCACAATATGTGGAAGTAAAAAGTTTTTCATACTGTGTACACTCTTATGTGTTTATACATATATATATATATATATACACACACACATACACGCTGGAGTCCAGGCTGAGAAAATCCAGGCCTTTTACAGTTTGCATCTGAGAGCCATATAGTTCTTTGTTGAGAGCTGAGTTGCCGCCCTCCTTCCCAGGGCTGTTTGACATCCTCCCTGCCAAGACTGCTCTATCTCCCTCCTCCCAAGACTACTGTCCTAAGCTGACACCTCAGAGGATCCGGGACTCTGAGACTAGCTGCCCGGTGTTCTGGAGTAGTGATGCCCAGACTCTGAGAAAATCACAAGAAGTTTCAAGTCTGCAGTCAGCATTCCCCCATTTGTCCTTCACTCTGTTTCTTGTGATCGTTTCTCAACCCCTCCCCATTCCCCCTCACAGTGTTTATAACCAAACATTCAAGCCGGCAATAAACGAAGCCTTGACAATTCTTTGCTTGGCTTCCCTCTTCTTTCCCACCTATTTCACCTGAGGTTCGTGATCCCCCTCGACCCACGGAATAACTTGTCCCGTGGGCCGGGAAACACACACACACACACACACACACACATACACTCAAGTTTTTTGCGGGTAGTAGATCATGCTCAACTCTAGCTTTAAAACGTTCTTCCAGTTATTAGCTTATGATTATTTAACCAATCTTCCACATCTGAAAATTGAGATAATTGATATAAACCCTATCTCCTTTCATGAAGTCTCAATTTTCAGTGAATTAGATGAACTTCCAATCTATGAGCACCCCAAATGCTGTTTTACTAACATTTCTTATTTTGTTTGTTTTTTTGTTTTTTGTTTTAGTAATGAACATGTATTACATTGTGCTAATTGGGGGTGGGGGGAGTTCAAACCATTAGTAAGAAAATCCTGGTTGGAAAAATCTTAATATAGACAGGAACTCAAAGGACAACACAACTCTTATAACAAAAGAACATTATCTTGGAGGAACAACTCCTCAGAGGAAGGACAATTTTGAAAACTTACTAAGGCAAATGAAACCTCCAGCCAATCTACATATGCAATCCTAAAACCCAAATATAGTGGCTGGGTAGATAGCTCAGTAGCAAAGTATTTGCTTGGCAACCAAGAGAACCTGAATTTGAATTCCAGCACACACACAGTAAGCTGGCTACAGTCTTAACTGTGGCCATAACCAGAGCACAGCAGATAAGGGTAGAAAGTAGGAAAGAGAGCTGAAGAGATGGTTCAGTGGTTAAGAGCACTGACTGCTCTTTCAGAGGTCCTGAGTTCAATTCCCAGCAACCATATGGGTAGCTCATAACCATCTGTAATGGGATCCGATGCCCTCTTCTGGTATGTTAGAAGATAGCAACACTGTATTCACTTAACATAAAATAAATATTTAAAAAAAAAGTATCAAAGAGCTAGGTTTTGCTGGTTGAAAAAAACAAACAAAAAAACACAAAACAAAACCAAAACCAAAAACCAAAAACCAAGTTAAGGGGGAGAGACACTACACCTCAAAGAGAATAAAGTAGTTAGACATGGTGGCACATTCCTTTAATCCCAGCTCTTGGGAGGTGGAGGCAGAGGCAGGCTAATCTGAGTTTGAGGCCAGTCTGGACTATAGAGTGAGTTCCAGGGCTACACATAGAAATCCTGTCTCAAATTTAAAAATAAATATATTTTTTTAAAAAAGAGAAAAATAGAGTAATAAGATGACATCTGATCCTTCCTCTGGTCTACACATGTTCATACAACACAACACACACACATGCCTTGAAAAGAATTTAAAACCCAAGTACCATCCTATGTCACAAGATGTTTCAGACATCGTGGCCTGCATATAAAAGTGTGACAATCCACCAGGATTGTGCTGCCTACTGACATAAAAGTTATTTGAGCTCATATAACTATTCTGTATATGATAAAGTCACCTAATGACAGCTGTCAGACATGGCCCTATAATGCATGAAACACACCTCGACTTTTGCAAATGGAATCTGTGGTATAGAGCCCCTCTAGGAGCGGAGGATAACTTATGTGGGGGGTCTGGCACTCTGGCTAGAAATAGAGAGGAAGAGCTGGCCAAGGCGCTGTAAGCTTAAGGTTCGGTGAAGACAAACATAAGGATTTAGTTCATCTCAGCGTCTTAAATTCAGAAGCCTGAATTGTGTTCTTTTTTTCTGCTGTGTTGGAGAGGCCAAAGTATGAGGTTCATAGCTTTTGGCCATAATTACTCATAACTTTTTGAGACAGGTTCTGTATAGCTCTGGGTCTTGGAACTTATTACCTACACCAAGCTGGTCTCAAACTCAGAGGTCCACCTTTGAGTGCTTGGGGTGAAAGTCATGTCACCATGCCCAGCCCCTCATTACTTTTTTTTTTAGTGTGAATGCATTTAGTTTTGTTTTCTAAAGAATTATTTAATATATATGAGTACACTGTCACTGTCTTCAGACACACCAGAAGAGGGAATCAGATCCCATTATAGATGATTGTGAGCCACCTTGTGGTTGTTGGGAATTAAACTCAGGACCTCTGGCTGGGCGTGGTGGCACATGCCTTTAATCCCAGCACTTGGGAGGCAGAGGCAGGCAGATTTCTGAGTTTGAGGCCAGTCTGGTCTACAGAGTGAGTTCCAGGACAGCCAGG
>NC_034590.1:120000470-120001609 GCF_900095145.1 Mus pahari | reverse complement strand
TTCTTTGGTTTTTCGAGTCAGGGTTTCTCTGTGTTCCCTGGCTGTCCTGGAACTCACTTTGTAGACCAGGCTGGCCTCGAACTCAGAAATTCGCCTCCCAAGTGCTGGGATTACTGCCCGGCGATTTATATATTTTCATTTCATGTACATTGGTGTTTTCTCTGCATGGATATCATCTGTGTGAGAATGTTGGATCCCCTGTAACTGAAGTTACAGACAGTTGTGAGCAGCCATGTAGGTGCTGGGAATTGAACCGAGGTCCTTCAGAAGAGCAGTCAGTGCTCTTAACCACTGAGCCATCTCTCCAGCACCTCAGGAGTTTTCAACATAATGAACAGACCAACTTCATAAGAACTGTAATTGCCCTTCTCAGGTTCACCGTCTTTCTGCTCTCTAAACTCAACTTTTTTTCACTCTGACTTGTGGAGCACCCACATCCCTCAGCCTCTACATATTTCTCAGGCTGCTACAACACTAACAACACTAACAACACTGACATCTTCTGCTGCTGACATTTAAAATCAACTTTTAAATGCCTGATGCCTGCGCTGGATCTCCTAGAACTAGGGTTAAATATGGTTGTGGGCCTCGAGAGATGGCTCAGTGGTTAAGAGCACTCAAAGTTCTGAGTTCAATTCCCAGCATCCACATAGAAGATCACTGTGGTCTGATGCCATTGTCTTAGTTTGAAGATGTACATGCAGAAAAAATACCCGTAATATATAAAATTCTAAAAGTAAAAATGAATAAAATTAAAATGATTGTGAAACACCATGTGGGTGGTACAAATTGAACCTAGATCCTTTGGAAATGGATCAAGTGCTTTTAACTGTTGAGCCACATCTCTTGAAAAGTGTTTGAAATAGAGCTTAACTACCCTGGCAAAGCTGGCCTTGAACTCCTCGGTTCAAACAATACTTGAGAGTAGCTGTATTTCAAGGTCAGCACACTGTGCTCCCTTCTCAGCTGTTGATTTTTTTTTTTTTTTTACATTTTTATTTATTATTATGGGCTAGGAGGCACAGATGTGGTAGTCACAAGACAACCCTGTGGTGCTGGAATCCCCACCTTTCTCTGGTAGTAGTTACCATTCTCGTGTTACTAGGTGTGTGCAGGAAATGCCTTTACCCGATGAGCCA
>NC_034590.1:119990740-119998960 GCF_900095145.1 Mus pahari | reverse complement strand
AAAAAAAAAAACCAAAAAACCAAAAAAAACACACATTCAAAACCCCCTAGATTTAAATCCAGCTCTGAATAGATTATTTGATCTGAGTCTCAGTTTCCTCATCTGCAAAATGCAGCTAACAATAGTTGCTTTTCCAAAGGCTGGTTGTGAAAATTAGAGAGAATGTAACTAAGTACAAAAAGTCAGACTCTGTCATTTTTCTGATATGTCTGCATTTACCCCTATGAGAAGGCACAGGGATTAAGTGTAGATCATAAAGTTTCAAAACCAGGTTTATCCTCTGAGATAACGCACAGCACCATTCTGGCAGCTCGGTTCTCCCACTCCACTCCTGCCACCAAACCCAGAAGAACTTAGCCCTTAGGCTTCCCATAGTACTACTAACTTACCAAGGTTGTTGGGGGCAAGAGGCAGGGCGGACACTGGTGCCCTGGAGAACTGCTCCCGACGATTCCTCTGCTGTTTCAGATTCTGATATTGGGGAGAAATGCAAAGATCCTGAGTCCCTGGAAAGTGGGTATGTTGACCCCATACTAGATTCTTACCCACCTACACATCTCACTTACTTCAGTCCTCACTTCTAAAACTGATTTGAAGTCATTGGACATAGAAGCCAGTTTTGACTAAAAGGCAAGGACAATTGGGTCAAAGAATGCATTTTGTTATTCCTCTCCTCCCCCCTCCATCCCCGAGGTCCCACCTGCAATGAAACCACAATGGTGTTAGAATGGGTCTGTAGATGCCGGCCGCTCTGGCTGCCCTTGGCCCTCACAAAATCTTGAAGCTGAGCAATTTGTTTGTTGAGGCTATTGATATCCTGGTAAGAGACCAGAAGAAAAGCTTTAGGCAGGGAGTCTTCAGTCATGAAGACTGTCTCTGGGAAGAGCCTATGGCCGTCTCTGGCAGGGAAGTCAAGAGGAAACCGGCTAATGGTGTAAGCATCTAGTCAGGTCAGAAAGTGACACTAGACTTTTCCAGCTCTGTTCATTCCTTACAGAGAAGTCAGAGAAGGGAACTTGGGGTTTTACCATGTGTAAACAAATGACTGGTCTGTCCCCCGCCTTCCTGCTCTACTTCACCCTGTGAGACCACAGAACCCTTTCTTTTCTTCTTTTCTTTTTTTTTTTTTTTTTTAAGTTTTTCGAGACAGGGTTTCTCTGTATAGCCCTGGCTGTCCTGGAACTCACTTTGTAGACCAGGCTGGCCTCGAACACAGAAATCCGCCTGCCTCTGCCTCCCGAGTACTGGGATTAAAGGCATGCGCCACCACGCCCGGCTTCACAGAACCCTTTCAAAGGCAGAACTTCTGTACCTACAACATGCTGACAGAGTACCTGAATATATTACTCAGGAAAAGGCAAAAACCACTCGTTTCCTACACGCATCAAAGAAGCAAATTTTTACACAGAATTACTAATATTGCAAAAGACTTATTGCTATGACTTATTTCTTCAAAGTAATAAATATACAGTGACTTCCTATCATGGCCTATGTGTCACCTACATTCCGTTCTCCCCATGAGGGCAAAGAAAATTTATCTCGATATACTATGACTCAGGAAAGTACCAGATTGGAAGGCATCAAGAATATTGAGTATAGGGGCAGGACAGATAGCTCAGTGGTCAAGAACTCTGGCTGCTCTTCCAGAGGTCCTGAGTTCAAATCCCAGCAACCACATGGTGGCTCACAACCATCTGTAATGAGATCCAACACCCTCTTCTGGTGTGTCTGAAGACAGTGACAGCATACTCATATACATTAAAATAAATACATCTTTAAACACACACATACACACAGGAAAAAAAATAGTGAGAATGAGAACTGGAGAGATGGCTCAGAGGTTAAGAGCACTGTCTGCTCTTCCAGAGGTCCTGAGATCCCCACATGGAGGCTCCAAACTATAATAAGATCTGGTGCCCTCTCCTGGCCTGCAGGAATACATGCAGACAGAATCCTTTATACATTATAAATAATTTTTTTTTAAGGTGAGGGGCAGGTATAAGGGCCAGCGAGCTGGCTCAGCAGATAAAGAAGCTTGTTCCCATGGTTCAAAACCTCAATTCAACCCCAGGGACCCACAACTCCACATGCATGCCATGACACTCAGGCATCCACCGCCGATAACTCAAATGTAACTTAAAAACTTTTATATAGTGAGTAAGAGAAAAATACTTGATAAAATCTAAGCATTTCTAGAGACTTTCTAAGTAGACTAAACCCCCCTCCTCTCCAGACCCCTGGACTCACTTTTACCTTCCCCGAGTTTCTGATCCAGATGCACTTCTGGGTTTGTTTGCCATAATAGCTCCTTCCCTTGGGTTCTAGCTTAAGTAAGTACTATTTCCCACACAGGAACTCAAGATGAAAGCTGCTAACCTCTCACCAACTCCTTAGCATACCTATCATAAGGTCTACAATACTGACTGGACAGGTAAAATCTCCTGAGAATCTACTAAGTGCTTACTGTATACTCAGTACTAAATCTAATATAGTAAAAGGCCTGGGGGTGTGGAGCAGCAAACACAGGCCCTGTGTTTCTTTCCTTGTACCCAAACAAACAAACAAACAAACGAAGCCCATTAACTGCTTTTTATTTATCTACTATTTAAGCTTCTTGCATAAAAATCTCTCTTCTATTTAACTTTTTTTTAAAGATTTATTTATTATATATAAGTATACTATAGCTGTCTTCAGACACTCCAGAAGAGGGCATCTCATTACAGATGGTTGTGAGCTACCATGTGGTTGCTGGGAATTTGAACTCTGGACCTCTGGAAGAGCAGTCAGTGCTCTTAACCTCTGAGCCATCTCTCCAGCCCTCTATTTAACTCTTAATCTATTCTTTCATGGTCACATCTCCTTTGCTGCTTTCTCCATTTTAGTAAATGCACTACCATTCACCAGATGCCTAGCTAGTCACGGTGGGATTTTATACTTAAAATCCCACCTGAGGCAGGTGACCTGTGATGAATGTAAGGTCAGTCTATAAGTTACAGAATGAGACTATTTTGTTTTAAAGATTTATTTTTAAGTAAATTGATGTTTTGCCTGTATGTATGTCTATGTAAGGATGTCAGATCCCTAATGTACTTGGAGTTACAGACAGTTGTGAGGTGCCATGTGGGTGTTAAGAATTGAACTCAGGTTCTCTGGAAGACCAGCCAGTGCACTTAACCACTGATCCATCTCTCAAGCCCCAAGACTTTACCTTAAAATACAAACAAATAGGCTGGAAAGTGGGCACTTACTACTTTTTTTTTTTAAAAAAGATTTATTTATTTATTATATGTAAGTACACTGTAGCTGTCTTCAGACACTCCAGAAGTGTGAGTCAGATCTTGTTACAGATGGTTATGAGCCATCATGTGGTTGCTGGGATTTGAACTCCGGACCTTTGGAAGAGCAGTCGGGTGCTCTTACCCACTGAGCCATCTCACCAGCCCACTTACTACTCTTGTATAAGACACAGATTCAACTTCCAACAACTATCTACTGCTACAACTCTATAGAGTATCCAATGCCCTGTTCTGGTCTCACAAGCATCAGACATACAAAACACTCATACATATTTTTTAAAAAATGTTTTAAGCAGATGTGGTGGTGCACATCTTTAATCTCAACACTTAGGAGGCAGAAGCAGATAGATAGAATCTTTGAGTTCAGGGCCAGCTGGGTCTATATAGTGAGACCCTGTCTCAAAAACAAACTTAACAAAAAACCTCACAACTCTGAATTCCCCTTTTCCTCACAGCCACTTTTGTTTCTGTCCAGTATATATTCTAAATACATCCATACCATGTCCATTTCTACCTTGTGTACCCCAACCACCTTGTCTACTCTCAAAAAACCTCCAAGATCCTCATAATCATCTTTCTAGTCTGCCTTCCAAAGCCCTGTTGCCTAAACAGTGCCCAGTGTGACCTTCAAAATCAAAATCAGGGTATTGTCATCGCTCTGCTTGAAAAATCAAGAGCTTATCACACAACTTAGACTACACCCTAAATGCCTGAGGAACTGCCTTACACAGGACCTGTCTGGCCACTGAATCCTACAGTATCCCACTCCTGTGCTCTTCTAACCTGTGGTACACTGCCCACACCTGAGACTTTTCCTTTGCCTACGCCTACTTTCTAAATGGCATTCCCACTTCTTGGAATGCATTCCCTGCAGATCTTCAAATGAATTGCTTTTCCTCACTACTGAAACATACCTCAAATATCACTTTACCTACACCAGCTTGGATCAACCAATCCAGTGGTCTTGGCCTTGAAAAAGACAGTGTCATTGGTTGACAGAAGCAAACAAAAGATCCTCACAAGATTTGCCTTACTGCTATGACAATGACAACTCAGAAGTTAGGAATTCACACAAGGTCACAATCCAAGTGGGTGACAAAGCCACTCCAAGTTCTTCAGAATGCAGTGGGACAATGAAAACTGAATCAAAGAAAATCAGCATTGGTATCTGCAGGGTTTGCAACAAGAGTCCCAGAATTGTCCATTCTGCCCTTGGGGCAAACTGAATGAAGCAACACAGAATGCAGTGGGATAGTTTTTAAGTGGTAAGTAGTAATAGCCCAATAGTAATCTAATACTCTCTTACATCACCATAGCACACCTTAAATGGGGTCTACTCTTTGGGAGACCAGCACATTTGTATTAGTCATACCAGCTGCCTTCTTAGCATCTAGCCCATCCCATCCACATTCCAGATCAAACTCTGTCCTCCAGACAATCAAGATGATTCTACACTCATTATCCAAGTCCACAATACTCCTTACAACTAGTCACTCAGTTAAACAACCAACTTCTTGCCAGTCACTCATCTAGGCCAACAACAGTCAGGCTGGACACTACTATAAGCATTTGTGATATACATGTGAACAAACAGAGAAAAATCCTGGGCAGGCATGGTGATACATGGTATAATCCCTATGTTTGGGGCGCTGAAGTAGGAGAATCAAAAATTAAACACCAGGATGGAGCTATGCATGGTAGGCATATGCCTTTAATCCCAGTACTCAGAGAGTAGAGGCAGGCACATCTCTGGGTTTGAGGCTAATCTGGTCTTCAAATGGAGTTCCAGGACAGACATGGATATATAGGAAAACCCTGTCTTAAACAAACAAAAACACCAGCTTGGGCTATATAAGTACAGTCTCAAAACCAAAACAAAGAATCTGCTCCTGGGCTATCTGTATCTTTTGTTCCCACTTTTTTTCTTTTTCTTTTCTTTTGGAAAGTAGAAGGGATGGAGGGAAGAAACAATCACAGTCCAGGCTGGCCTCAAACTCACAGAGATCTGTAGCTTGCCTTTGCTACTTTGTGGGTTTTTTTCCCAGTCTTCCTCACCCACCTCCATAACATACACATACTCCATTCACCCCATCAACTAAATAGGAAAGAAAAAAGGGAGAGGGGAGAGAGAGATCTGTGAACCTAATTTCTTTCTTTCTTTCTTTCTTTCTTTCTTAGTTCTAAACTCCCCTTGAAATAACCACCAATGGGCTGGTGAGATGGCTCAGCAGATAGAAGCACTTGACTGCTCTTCCAAAGGTCTTGAGTTCAAATCCCAGCAACCACATGGTGGCTCACAACCACCCATAATGAGATCTGACGCCCTCTTCTGGCACATCTGAAGACAGTGTACTTATAATAACTACCTGCAGCTGGCAAAAACACACTTCTGTTAGAGCATGAGGCAAATCACAATCAGGTGCTACAGACAATCGGAAGCAACCCCACATACCTACGCCTGGTATTAAAATGAGAACATTTCTACCACTATAGAGATCCACCTGCCTCTGCCTCCTGCGGCCTGAGATTAAAGACATATGCCACTACCTGGCTGAATTTCTGAATATGGGCCCCTCAGCCTACCTCTATATAAGCTGAGTCCAGCTCAGCTTTTATATCCTTGGTCAATCTTTCCCAGTATCCTGCTTCATTAATCATTTTGTAAGATATTTTCTATACTAACACCTAACCTCATTTTAATCCAAGGCTTTTGATGCTGGGTAACTCTCAAGGAAAATGAGCCCTTGAAGACAATGCTCTTGCTTCACAGTTTCATCAGCATCTAGAACAGTGCTTTATAAATATTAGATGATCCTAAGTGTCTACTGACTCAATGGAGGAACAGGGTGTTTGGACATGGGTCTAGATACTTACCCTGGGGATTCATGGCGATGGAAAATGATGGAAGTAATCTAATTAGAATGCTGGGCTCTCCTGATGGCTAGCAGCTCACCTGTTTGATGATGTATGTTAGCTCCTCAATTTCTACTGCTTTATCATCAAAGAGGGACTTGCGCTTTGCCACTGCAGAGACAGATGAAACATTAGGACAGGTGAGGGTAAATAGCAAGGCTCAAAGAGCTAGGATGACAGTTCAGTAGTAGAGACACTTGCCTTAAGGTATACATCCCTGGTTTAAATCCCCAGCACCATAGAAAAAATAAAACAAAACCTCCATGAGCCTCACCTCCTAGTACTATGTTTCACTGTCCCACCTAGGAAAGGCCTCCCAAACACTCACAGATTGTTAGCTTCTCCAGCTTGGCAAATGTATTGCTGAGATCTTTCCCAATGCGCCTGCAAATGACCATCCGTGAGGAGGTTGTGGGTAAAGGGCAGGAAAGAAGCTATTACCATAAGCTCCAACACAACCAATTCCACTCAGCCAAACACAGGCAGATCACCCCACCACAACACCCCTCTCAACTCACCTGGCCATGAGGGTAAATTCACTGCACTGTCGGGCTGCATGCAGAGCCGGTTTGCTTGTTTGGATTCCATTCTGAATTGTATCAAAAAGTTGCTACTTTAGTTCTGGAGTTCTGCTCACTACTTAAGCTCAGCTTTTCACTGCCCCCTCACATAACCCACTAAACACTCTAGCGCTGTTGACGTCAGACAATCTACATTTATCAGTGGTTTGTAGCTAAGAGAAAAATTAGATGTAGGTTTAAATCCTGACTCATCGTTTGTGATATTTATGGCAAATTAAAGTATTCTTAATTTCTACTGAAGACAATTCCTCCTCTCGTACTGATAAGATTAGACTATCTAAGAGTTGTAACGTAAGTTTAGACAACTAGCAAACAAAACCTAAGCATTAACTAAATGGGCTCACGCCTGCCTTTCCACTCCAGGTCCTTACCTGACGGCTCTGCAGCGACTTGCAGGCAGACTGGAACTCCTGGGTCCGATCCCGGCAGGACATGGTGTCGGGAGGGGAGGGGACCAGGGCCACCGGGGTGGGCAAAGGAGTGCTGTCACTGCTGCTACTGATAGCAGTTGCAGGGGACAGAACCTGTGTCTTTGAGAGACCCAGGTAGACACCCTGATCCGTGTTCTTAGATCCGTAGCGTTTCCGCGGGATCATCGAGTCGCATAACCTCAGACTGTTGTGGAGAGGAGAATGTCATTCTCCAGACAGCCTCCTTTCCCCAAACTCTCCCCTCAACTAAAATCCTCAGGCCCTTTCCCGTATTTGACAGACTTTGGAGCCCAAGGCCACCCGCAGACCCTGCACCCTGGACACGGCGAGAACGGTCAGCTTCCTCCACACCCAAGGCGAAACCTCCTCAGATTCTCCTTCCAACTTGGCTGTGACTGCCAGAGCTCCGGCCGGCCCCCCCCCTAAAGTCGAGAAAACAGCCACAGCCTGGTCCTGCGGCCCTGAACTTCCAGGCAGACCTTTGCAGTTAGCCCAGGTCTCGATCCTACCCTTTGGTATACGTGACTTCCTTCACTCTCTCATAGAAAACAGCAACCGACCTCCAGAGGTGGGCACACTTCGGAGGGCGGAGGGGGAAAAAAACCCTATTAAAAGTGTTTATTTGAAACAGGAAGTCCCACCTCCGTCAAAGTTCCGCCTGTTGGAAGGCTGCAGCCACTGATTGGACGGGGCAAAGTTTTCCCTTAACAAGACCTTTCCTGATTGGACAGCGAGGTATTCGCTTACGCGGAGCCGCCAGCAGGACTTACCCCTGGCTCCCTTCCCCCCCTCGTCAAGCCGCTTCCCGGAGCTGAGCCGACCGACAGAGGCTGGACTCCTACTGAAGCGAAACCCTACCTCTTCTGTTTCCTACCGCCACCACCACCGCCACTCTTCCCAGGTCGTTGCTGCCTCCTCGCAGGACTTGTAAGCAGTGGAAGCCGGGCCAAAGAACAGGAGCGGCCACGTCACCTAGACGTACTCCTAACTCAGTGACGT
>NC_034590.1:119980151-119990444 GCF_900095145.1 Mus pahari | reverse complement strand
ACTTTTTTTTTTTTTTTTTTAGCCCAGAGACCGAACACACCCCTACCGTGCAAACTCGACTCCGCTCTCCTATTGGTTAGACTGCCGCCGCGGCCCCGCCCCTGAAGAGCGAGAACAAATCTGGACCGGCTGGATTAGAGGCGCCTTAAAAAGCCGGTGGCCTCGGAACCTTTAAAGCTGGAAGCCTAGGCCTAAGTGTTTTCAGCAGATTCGCAATATTAACTTTATTCTCTGGATGTTGGGGAGGACTGAGACCAGGGTTGTAGTCAGCCTTTTTCTGGTTCCTTGTGGCTTCCCTCACGTTTGTGTTCCTGCATCTGATTGCCTGACCGCGAGGACCCCCGGCGGCTGAACATCGATAGCCTGCGCCACAGCACGGTGATCAGGAGACTTTCGTTAGATCTTTGTTTCCGGCGGCCTGAGTTGTCCGCTTCGTTGCCTACAAGGACCACAGGATCCACTTAATTCACTTCTGCTCTCTCCAGCCCCACCTCTGAAGCAGTCCCTTTGGGGCACCTCCGGCTCCCATTCGGGGTCCTGACACCCGTTTTATCTAGTCCTACCTTCCCTGCCTTCCTCTGTTACTTCATCCCTTCCTTGCTCATCCGAGGTCCGACGGTTCTTGTCCTGACAGCAGCCCATGGCCCCGAAAGGCGCAGGACTCTGCCACCTTCCCCAGCCAGCTTAGCTCTGGGCCTAGCTTTTGTGACGTCAGGTCTCCCACAGCTAGGTAAGGGAACCCCTCCCACCTACAAGGTCCGTTCTCCCATCACAAAAGGTCCAGGATCTTAGTAGGTGTTGGGTTGTTTATTAACAAAGTGAGCAAGGGGCTTCAAGGACTGGTGGATCCAGGCCGCTTCTTTTTCTTCCTTCTTTGGGGAGCACCTTGTGTCTGGTCCAAATCAGGGAGCTTCCGCTTGGCAGCTGCCTCCAAAGACGCCCAAAGTTCATCTGTCTCTGTGTCTTCTGAGGGTACTTGGTTGGGCTCTTGAGATTCTTGGGGCTCATCCTGATGGTCAAGAGGGACATTCAGGAGTCAGGGACAGGGAAAGAACCAATGCCCTTGTGCTCTGGAGGACTTCACCCTTGGCAATAGCCTGTAAAGGCTTGAGGACTCCTCAAGGAAATTAAGTTACAGTAAAGAGAAAGCCATGGCCTGTGTTCTAGCTGCTTCCTGTTCTCTCCAGAGAATCCCTTGCCATCATGCCTTTGGCTCCAAAATTCTCACACCTAACTAGCTGCTCACCTCCCAATTATCCCGGCCGGACAGGAGAAGGCAGTTCAGTTGAGACTTGAGATAAACCTGTAAAATAAAAGGGGTTTTTGAGTCCAGATAAGCTGAGACAGGAACTTCTTTATGTGGGGCACAGGAAAGGGGAGAGGTTCCAGAAAAAGGTAAGTTAGAGGGGCGACTGCCAAAGGTTTAGGCTCTCACCTTATGCTCTAGCCCACGTGGATTGCGGATCCTGTGTATCCTCAAGACTCTGTCCAAGCCACAAGAGGCTAAGAGGGGCTTCGAAGGGTGACACTGCAGCCCACGAACACTACCTGCAAGTCCCTTCAGGCAGCCCAGTAGTCGCCCTGGAGAAGGGTGTAGGGCACCGGTGTTAGCTAACCAGCCATTGAATATTTAGTTACTGTTCAAATCACTTACATTTCAGTACTTAGTCCTCAGAATAACCTAGAAACAGGAGTTACCAATGATACTTCAGTTTTATAGGCAAAGAAACAGACACAGGAATCAAATAACTAGTCCAAGGTTACAGAGTTTTTAGTGAAATGAGAACTTGAACCCAAAGAGTGACTGTGACACTGACATGGCTCAGTAACTCTCTCAGTAGTGACCTTTCTCTTTGCCCTCTCCCCTTCTCAAGTAACCCATGGTCCATTCACCTTGCCGAAAATCAATTTCTGCCAGCTGCCCATGAGTGTTCCCAACGATGACGGAACTAAGGAGGATACCAAAGAGGGGGCTCAGTATGACTTCTGGATCCATTCCAGAGCACTTTCCCTTTCCCTCACCACTCACTTGCCCTCAGGAGTAAGGGTCATAGCTGTCAGTGGGTACTCTCCATAGGTGGCCTCTAGGACCGGCCGGCGCTGGGGGGAGACTGGATCATAGACACGGACCTAGAAGAAGACTGGAGTATCACAGGAGTATCCTTACCCACAGTGCCCCCCCCCCCAATATCTTATTTATCATTATCCATTTGAAGACTATTATTTTGTTTTTTTTTTTTAAATATTTATTTATTTATTTATTTATTTATTTATTTATTTATTTATTTATTTATTTATTATATGCGAGTACACTGTAGCTGTCTTCAGATCTTGTTACGGATGGTTATGAGCCACCATGTGGTTGCTGGGATCTGAACTCCGGACCTTCAGAAGAGCAGTCAGGTGCTCTTACCCACCGAGCCATCTCACCAGCCCCTATTTTGTTGTTTTAAGACAGGGTTTTCTCCATAGTCCTGCTTGCTGTGGCTTTTGTTCTGTAGACCAGATTAGCCTCAAGCTCAGAGATCCACCTGCTTCCCCAGTGCTGGGATTAAAGTGGGCACACTACCATGCCTGGCAAGATGGCTTTCTCATTTGAGGTCTGTACTTAATCTCATCTCAGAATACTGGGGAAAGGGCTCAGGAGCCCTCATAAGCATAGTCTTATGGACAGTGGAGGGATAGAAAAGCGAGAAAGTGGTGAATTTCAAACAGGAAAGCTTCATCTTTCTGAGGGAGCAATGGGGAGTTCTTCCTATGTTATGAGCAAAGGCCTAGCACCTATATCAGACTTTAATGTCCAGGACTATATAAATGACAACAGTGACCCGACCCTGCCAGAGTCTCACAACTTCAAATGGAATAAGCCACAAAGATCCCTAGCTAAGCCCTTACACAAGACTGGTAGAGCTGAGACATGAAAGGGGTCCCTAAAGCAAATCAGACTATATGAGGACTACAAAGTTCCCTCTATGGCCATACTAGCTGGACTGTGCCTAATACTGTCAGACCTCATGAGCCTGCTTAGCACTCCATGGAAGGGTTATATAATTGTTTTGCAGCCAACCTGATGTTCACCCTGTGGAACCTCCTGTGGAAGGAGCACTCCCTTTGCTTCCCCTTCTAGGCAGGAGAAATAGAAACCCAGAGCTCAGGAACTCCACCCTAGAGTGCAGTAAGGAGAGAGGAGCAGGCTCAGCCATGGCTTTGTTGACTAAGAAAGTAGGAGCTCCTTTGAGAACCCAGGACAGAGTTACACCGTGGGACCTACCTACTCTATCAGGAGACACTTTTTTTTAAAATTGTTTTTCTGAATTCAAGCTACTTCAATCCAAAAGTAAAAAGAGCCTTACCTGGTGGTACCCTGTGCATGTGACAAGTTTCTGTGACCCAGGGAGGAACTGTATATCTTGGTCCCAAATAGGAACCCGGAGATCAAGCCAATCATTCCGCACCTGGTGTGGAAGGTACATATGGGCACAAAGTTTGGTAAGCCTGACCTGTTTCTTCCAGTCCTCCATGCCCCAAAGCCCATTTAGGTTAT
Organism: Mus pahari; assembly: GCF_900095145.1. Lineage (NCBI taxonomy): Eukaryota > Metazoa > Chordata > Mammalia > Rodentia > Muridae > Mus > Mus pahari. Next base: position 119,986,900 of record NC_034590.1, on the reverse strand, counting down.
GATCACTGTCGGTGGCTTTCACTTCCCCCAACCTCAAACATAGCATCTCCCCACCCTTCATCACTCACTCACATTTTTGGCCCTGAATACAGGCTCCTCAGATCCCTGTAGGTCCCATACTTTCAAAGCATTCTCTTTCCCACATGTGGCAACCACATGTGTGCGTGTGGGATCTTGGCGCATCCTACACACTCCAGGACCCACCTTCACTTCCAAGAGCTGAAAATAACCAGAGATTATCTTAATCTTTCCTTTACCAAATTCCCCATCAGACTCCTACCCCAGCTCCCACCCTTCCCCCACCGGGACAGGTGAACCTTACTGGGTCAGAGGGTGCCTCGTTGTCATCTTCACACCAGACTCTGAGGATCCCAGAATCCACACATGTGATAAGGGTGCTAAAAGCAAGGGAGGGAATATTGGGATTTTACAAAGTGTAAGCCAGGTTTTATGGTGCATACATACCAGTATGGGAAGTAAAGAGGGAACCTGGAATTCCAAGTCAGTCTGAGCTACACAGTGAGTTCAAGGTCATCCTGGCTACATGAGATACTAAACAAAACATACATACCTTCCCTCCCCCAACCCCCAGCAATGAGCAACCCAGCCCAAACAGTGATGACATAAACCTCTTCCCTGGAAGCCCAAGCCGTTTCCCAGGCTCCGCACACAATCTTTTATGTTCTTCCCCACACCTGCCTGCCTAGGCTCAAGCTCTAGACTGCTTGCCTGGGCTGTGGCAAAGAGCCTTTGTGATACTCCTCACTCCTACAGGCTCGGAGCTCTGTCCATGGCACTTCCCATTCAAACCCAATATACTCTATTATCTGTGAGATAAAATCTCAACTCAGTACAAAAGCCCTTTCCATTTAATCTCAACCAAATACAATGCCAAACTTACATGTATACTGATGTTTCCTTGACTTCAGCCTCCAAATGGCATTTGTCCTATGTATGTAGCATTTTAATATGTTAACTCCTCCTTAGTTTCTGCTCAGTATCTGCTTTTTAGATTGTATCTCTTTTGTTAAGATTATATACTTGTACTTCAAGACATAGTTCAAAACTCCATTCTATATAACCTGTCTGGAGCTCACCTGTTGAATTACCAAAGCAGCCTTCTTTCTTCATCTGTCTAGAAAAGCTGCTCCCAGATTACTAACCTTGGAGACTCTTCCTTCCTAGCCATCACTTTGGAAGTTTCATTATCTTATATTTTTGTCAATCCTACCTAAACACGTGTTCAAAAGCATTAAATTATGTGCACAGAACATAAAGGATCCAGGATAAAAATTCTACCTAGGATGCAAACTTTATTAAGGCACGTGTTTTCTCCAAAATCCTTATACTTTTCCTTCATGCTTTCAGCAGCTGTCCGATGAATGCATGATATAGGGATGAACGAAAACAACCTTGTTTGCAATCACCTATCCCAGAGATTGTATCACCTCCAAGAGAGCCCCAAACGCTATGTGACCTGGGCTGGAATGTGGTCCTTACCCATCGGCCTGGGCGAGACCTCGGAACGTGCCTTCCCCGCCTGGGCAGTATCTCTGGCTCTGGAATGTACCCTCCTCAGCATTAAAGTGCCTCACGGTCCTGTCCGCACAGCCCACCAAGATCTGCCAGCAGAGAAAGGAATGATGGAAGAAGAGCAAGGCTGCCCGGCATCCCTTAGCTCCGGCCCGGCCAGTGGCTGCTCACTTGGGTCTCGCCGCCGGTGCCCCAGCACAGAGCATTCACTGCCTCCTCCCGCCGCGGCTGTCCGGACGGTGTGAAATTTGCCGCATGTTTTCGCTGAAGATTCACCCCTAAGGGACGAGGACGTCAGTCGCGCTGAGGTGACAAACACTTTCCCACAAACAACTCAGATACTCACCTTTCAGGATGCCGGTCTCAGTGCCGACCCACACATGGTTCCAGGGAACCGAGGCAGCCGCCATCGCAGACCAGCCCGTGGCTTGCACTTCCGGCGCGCCACTACCTGCATCATAAGCGAGCGCCGGATTCAGTCTGACAACTCGGGTCGCTCCCTCTGTACCCGCCCCAAACTGTCATTTTCCCCCTCCTTCCTTCCCTCCCCTCTTACCCACAACCCTCAAAAAGGCACACATTTTAAATCTCAGCACTCTGGAGGCAGAGAAAAAGAGGATCTCAGTGGGACAGCCAGGGCTACAGAGGGAGTTCCAGGACAGCCAGGGCTATACAGAGAAACCCTGTCTCAAAAAAAAAAAAAAAAAAAAAAGTAAGGACCATCTTTGCACTGTCTGTGGAAAGCATAATTTCTGAACTGCAATACTGTGTGGAGCCAGGTCTCCTCCATCTCCCTATTTTTGTGTTAATTATATCCCACACTATTAAAATTTCAGAAGTTCTCTAGTTTCTGACCTTCAGTAGGTGTGTCTGCATATGGCTGTGCATGGGTGCAGGAGTCCAAGGCTGTCAGGTGTTGGATCTCCTGGATGAAGCCACAGATACAGATGGTTATGGATTTTCTTCTGGGTTCTGGGAATGGAACCAAGGTCCTGTGGAGGAGCTGCAAGTGCTTTTAATCACTGAACCTTCTCTTCTGAAAAGTAGAGACCTGGTTATGATCTTTATTTGCTCAAATTGAGGCTATAGTCAGAATTTTTCTTTCTTTTTCTTTTTTTTTTCTTTCTTTCTTTTTATTTATTTATCTTGGTTTTTCGAGACAGGGTTTCTCTGTGTAACCCTGGCTGTCCTGGAACTCACTCTGTAGACCAGGCTGACCTCGAACTCAGAAATCCGCCTGCCTCGGCCTCCCAAGTGCTAGGATTAAAGGTGTGCGCCACCACGCCCGGCTTAGAATTTTTATTTCTTAAAAAAAAAAAAAAAAAAAAGTCACGTTTTTTGTTTTTAAATCTCAGGTGTAGAATAAGAGCATGCTTCAGTTTGTCCATAACTGTTAACTATGATTGTCTCATAATCTAGAAAGGGTATGTTTTGTTTTGTTTTTTGTCAGCTGCAGATAGTTTACATTTGCAATTATGGGGACTCTGGAGAGGGATAAATGCCAGAGACCCTAGGGGCATGGGAGGCCCTCTGGAGAAGGCGGGGGCAGCTGCAGCTTCCCACTGCTGCTCCTGGTGCTGAAGTTTGATGAGAAGCTGGAGATATGACTATGAAGATATCACTGCCCCAAAGAACACGGTGTCCCTAACCAGCGGGAAGTAGCCCAGAGAAGACTTCTTTCCCCTTCCCCCCCCCCATAACCTTTCTTCTCTCCTATCTAGTGTTAGGGGATTGGAAGGGATTAGGCTGGAATAAGGGTTGGAAGAGAGAGAGATATAAGAACTCAATAGTGTAAAAAAAAAAAAAAAAAAAAAGCCAACAATGCTCTAACTTCGAAAATAGAAATTCACAAAATTTAATTTTGTAATTCTGTAATTCTAACACTTGGTTGAGGCCGTCTGGACTACATAGGACTACAACTAAGAGATGGCTCAGCGGTTAAGAGCACTGACTGCTCTTCCAAAGGTCCTGAGTACAAATCCCAGCAACCACATGGTGGCTCANAACCATCCGTAACAAGATCTGACGCCCTCTTCTGGAGTGTCTGAAGACAGCTACAGTGTACTTACATATAATAAAATCTTTTTAAAAAAAAAAAAAAAAAGTATAGCTGAGCATTGTGGGGCATGCTTTTAGTCCCAGCACTTGGGAGGCAGACGGACTTCTGAGTTCAAGGCCAGCCTGGTCTACAGAGTTCTAGGACAGCCAGGGCCATACACAGACCCTATCTTGAAAAACAAAAAAATATATATTTGAGCTAGGGAATTCTTAGGCAGAAATCTTGCCTTGCTGATACAAAGCTCAGGTGCCATTACTTTAGACTCAATGGTCCTGCTAAAGAAATCACCAGGTAGAGGGTTTTTATCTTAGTGAAACCAAGACTTTCGGACCCACCCAAATCAAAGAAGCCAACAATTAGCATAAAGAGCATTTATTGCTAGACATAAACACAGGTCTACAAGTTAACAATGTAGTAAGGACCAGATACTAGTTCCTAGAGTTAACAATGTAGTAATCAAGGAAGGTTAAATTCACAATTGTCAATTTCACTTCATTTTAAAGTGGCCTGTTATGATGCAACAAATCATATTAACCTTCTCCAACAATAATGCTAGGAAAAGGTTAGCCATTCCATTTCTAGTGCAACTGATACTACTCAAGGAATAAAAGCAGGCTGTAGTCCATGAGTTAAGTTTGTTGTTCCCTTGACACTGGCCCGGACAATCAGATTTGATGATCTGTTCCTGTAAGATAAAAAAATTTGATTTAGGAGTAGAAAGCCAAGTCATCCTACATTTAATACCAGATGAGACAATAGATGATGGACTTACCTATCTTTCTCATGCAGCTCATTCTTTTCCTCAGACCTGGAAGACAAGGAAATAACCTTTTGTTTCCTTTTTAATCAATAACTCTTCCCTTTCTATGCATAAATATGATCCCTCAGACAGTTCCTTCTGGAACAAAGTTTCCTCTTTTCCCCCAGCCAGCCCCAGTGGGTTCACCTTTTCAGGCTCTGGAGCTAGGACAGGAAGTAGGACGTTTGAACATTTCTTCATGGGGAAACTATAGTTCAGCATACTTTACATAAGTTTTCTCACCTTACTTTAGCCTGGACTTAAAAATGAAGATACGCTTTAACTTTCCTGAAAAACAGCAAAAAATTTTGGGCCATTAACATTTAAGCTTCTTTTACAGAAATCATACTAACATAAAAAAATCTCCTACTTAATCCAAGATGAGCTCACAACTCAGAAAATACCTTTCTTCACAGCTATCAGACTGGGGCGGTATTCAATTCATCAGGGTGAGCAAGAATTCACTAGGTCTAAGTATTATATATTCAAGCTAATACTACAAAAAGCATTGCTAAAACATGTACCTGGCATGGCTCCTTTGGTCTCAGCCAGACACACCATCTATGAAACACAAGACAGTCATCAGCAATGTTAAAAATCTTGCAAAAGATTGTTCTTATCTAACCCATCATTCTGAGAAAAGTCAGATTTCCAAGTCTCAACAGCAATCATCAGCCGAACGAGATTCTCTAAGTCATCATATATACCAAGTACTTTCTCAGTTAGGTCCAATACTATGCACATACACCACACCACATGCTTGAATTACTCACCTGTAAACCAACAAGTATGGCACTAACAGAACCTGGAGAAAAATAGCCAAGGTTGAAAAGGCTGGATATAAGTGCTCTTGCCCCCACATGCTACCTTTCCGTTTCTCAGGTGTTCCTGTGTTTTCATTAGCAGTCATAGTGAGCTAGTTTGATTCATCATAGAAACAGCCAACCTAGTGAACAAACCCAATGCAAAATAATCTAACCTTTGAATGCCGGAGACTCACCACCGGGAAAATCTGTGAAGAGCAAGTAGCAAGCAGTTATTTCCAACCATAAGGACAGAACTTCAATCTCTTCGTCAGCGCTAACTGCCATCAGAACTCTAACATGCTATAAAGTCACACCTTCATGGAGTGTTATCAGTGTCATCATTTCAAATCATCTGACAGTTGAGTTTTTAAGAGAACAAAGGCCTTAATATAAGGTTCTCTAGAAATACACAGAATAAGCAGCAAAAATGTAGTGTGCTATTTCAATGTCTCCCTAGAGAAAGCCCAAGCTCTACTTGGACAATTACCTGCAATCATCCTGGGAGGTACCTTCAACTCTTCATGTTGTCACAGTAACCTGGAAACAGAAACTATGTCATTTTAAAATGTAATCACAGCCACCTCAGCACCTTCTTTCTTCAGCCCACTTCTCAGTAGTGAGATGACATCACCACAGCTCAGCCATATGCTTGTCTTTCACATTGTTCATCATCAAGTGGCCATCTAAATATACTCCCTAAGAAAGCACAAACCATCAATACTTACCTGTGCTATTTGTAAAACTGAACAGGCCTGGCTCCAAAGTGTAAATGGCCTTGAGATGAACCATATCTGGAATAGAAAAAACCCGAACTTCAATAAGACTTTATGCCAAACCACCCAAATACCCACCAGATTGTGCTACTCAGATAATTATGTTTTCTCCACTAAACCATCAGAAAGAGAGAGTTCAGTTTTCGTATCATCCCCGTAGCACACACATCTCGTACTCAACAACCAAAAAACCCTAGTAAAATCATTAACACTTACTCTGAGAAAAGAGCATATTCCCATCCTTTTGTTTGTAAGTAGCACCTCAAACCTGTAGAGATAAGTTAGCATGTGTTATTTCTACACCAAGAGATCTCTACAGGGTGAGAAGGCTGTAGGGGTAGGGCCATCCTCCTCAGAGTTATTTATCCTCACAGAGATATCAGTACAGGTCTGTGAAAAGGTCCTCATCATAGGGGGTGGCCTTGTACTGCCGCCACCATTTTGTCCTTCACAAAATCCTGTAATCTTTAGGTCTTGAATGCTCTAACATGGTCTCCCCGCTATGTCTACGGAACAGATTACCAAGGTCCATGTCTACCAACGCTGTCCAGGAGGGTCTTTTAACCCACCAGAAACAAACATTACATAAGAAAATACAGGTGGCCCACGCCTTTGATCCCAGCACTTGGGAGGCAGAGACAGGCAGATTTTGAGTTCGAGGGCAGCCTGGTCTACAGAGTGAGTTCCAGGGCAGCCAGGGCTACACAGAGAAACCCTGTCTTGAAAGACCAAAAAAAAAAAAAAAAAAATACAGGCGGCGCCTCACAACAGTGGTAGAT
>NC_034590.1:119977848-119980110 GCF_900095145.1 Mus pahari | reverse complement strand
CAGCACTTGGGAGGCAGAGACAGGCAGATTTTGAGTTCGAGGGCAGCCTGGTCTACAGAGTGAGAGCCAGGGCAGCCATACCTACACAGAGAAACCAAGTCTTGAAAAAAAAAAAAAAAAAGAAAGAAAATACAGGCGGCGCCTCACAACAGTGGTAGATAAACAGATGCTCGTGATAAAAGCCAGCCGCGATTATAGGAAAGATAGCCAAGAATTAGACGTGAGGAAAGAAAAAAAAAAAAGTTGAGCCCACAGCACATAGAGGTGAACTACTTACCCAGAGCCAGGAAAAATGAGGCCGACTAGAACAGCGTGTGGCCTATAAATACCATCTCGCAAAGGCCCACGGGATTTGGAGGTGGGACTAGGACTCACGCAGGCGCTAAGGTAAGCGGTGTAGGAGCCGGAGGAATTGTGGGTAGAGGATTCCGCCCGAAGGCGCGTGTGGAGAACTCCGCCTCTGATTTTGCGGCTCGGAAAAGAGGCGCATGCGCTTTAGGAGAGTGCGGCGGTACGCCTTTGGCGCTGCGGCTAGGCGGTTCCTACCCACTGCGGGTAAAACGTCATCGCTGGAGGTTGTGGTTCGCGACCCCTACAGCTCGACTGTCTGGGTAACAACCACCAATATCCCCATAATTGAGGCGATTTCTCACCCTCACTCACGCTAAGCCGCGTGTTGATCCAGCTCTATGGAGCCTGAACCTACTGAACACTCCACCGGCGGTGTCTCGGCTCCCCGCCAGCCGCCCAGCGCGCAGACGGGGCTTGATGTCCAGGTTGTCAGCGCAGCGGGCGACTCAGGTACTGGGCCCTAGGCTGAGCTCGGTTGGATTTTCGCTTCCTTGCATGGAGCCTTTTAGGGAAACAGTCAGGACTAGAAGCCCTGCGTCATTCTGGAGACCGAATTTTGTGTTTTGCTTCCTGGTCTATTTTCGCCATGTTCTTGGCCCGGATTGAATGAAGTAGGGCCAGCATTAGGTGCCATTTATGGAGCATGTTGCATGTTTTTGTTTTCAGCAGTGCTATAGATTAAAGCTGCTGCTATGTGCATGTGTAGATAAGTGCTATACTACTGAACCTGACGCTTCTCCACACAACTGGGCTTACCGTTTAAAGCACCCAATATGAGTTAATATTCCACACTCCTAAAAGTTAGGGATAACCCTCATTTTATGCATGGGTGGTCTTAGCTATAAAGAGCTCTGGGGGGAACAATTCTTAGAAATTACCAGTTGTCTAGGTCGCAGCTATAGACTGGTTATTGAGACTATACAGTAGGTCATATGCATATAGCAAACATCTATATGCACGAGCTTGCCTTTCGAACAATTATTACTCTCTTACTAGTTGCTCTTCTGCATGACCTCACTTAGTAATCCAACTATTCAAGTTGGAAGGTGTTAAGGTAAAGGTATGAGTGAGAAGCTCGTGTCCCAAAGAGGTTAAGTCACTTGCTGAATGTTACCCATATAAACAGTATCAGATCCAAGGTATAAATCCAGGCAGCCTAATTTCAAAATCAGCACTTGCAGAAGACCCTGGTTCAATTCCCAGCGAGTAGCCATCCACAGTTCCAGTTCCAAGGGATCCAATACCCACTTCTGGCCTCCACGGGCACCTGACACACACGTGGTACATACATATCTAAAGTTTAATTAAAAAAATAATAATGCTGGACATGTTCAATCATGCCTTTAGTCCCGCCCTAGGGAGGCAGGGTCCAGAGGAGTTTGAGCTCAGCATGTGCCACATAATGAGTTCTTGTCAACCAGGACTACATAGTTGAAACCCTGTCTCAAAAAAGAAAAAATAAAGTATTTTAATTTTCGTCTTTGTTATTTGAGATAGGATTTTCCTGTGTAGTCTTAGCTGTCCTGGAACTTACTTTATAGACTAGACTGGCCTCAAACTCACAGAGATCCACCTGCCTCAACCTCTTGAGTGCTGAGATTAAAGGTATACAACATCACAGCCCAGCTTTTTATTTTTATTTTTCTAAGATTTTACTTATTTATTATATGTAAGTACACTGTCGCTGTCTTCAGATACTCCAGAAGAGGGAGTCAGATCTCATTAAGGATGGTTTGAGTCACCATGTGGTTGCTGGGATTTGAACTCTGCACCTTTGGAAGAGCAGTCAGGTGCTCTTACCCACTGAGCCATCTCACCAGCCCCCAGCTTTTTTTATCTCACAGAAAGAAAGGGACTTAATAAGTGGCAACAGCTGTGCTCTCTGAAAATACAGATAGTTAATGTGCTTTC
>NC_034590.1:119926117-119976753 GCF_900095145.1 Mus pahari | reverse complement strand
TTTCTTTTTTTGTTTTTTTTCAAGACAGGGTTTCTCTGTGTAGCCCCCCCTGGAACTCACTTTGTAGACCAAGCTGGCCTCAAACTCAGAAATCCACCTGCCTCTGCCTCCCGAGTGCTGGGATTAAAGGCATGCGCCACCATGCCCGGCTTACTTTTTTTCTTATTCATTTATTCATGTGTGTGTGGCTGTATGTTGTGGATGGGGGAGTGTGCATGCTTTAGCATATCTGGAAGTCACAGGTCGACTTTGAGGAGTCAGTTCTGTCCTTATAGTTTGGGTCCCAGGGGTTGAACTCAGGCTCTCAGGGTCGTGAAGCAAGTATTTTTACCTGATGAGCCTTCACACCAGCCCATGGTTTTGTTTTTGAGTCATGTTCTTAGGTAGCCAGGGTTGATCTGGAACTTGATATCTAGCCATAGCGCTTGAAAGCAAGCACCTTAAATTGCTGAGCAGGCTCAACCAGTTGCCTCCCTGAGCCTCACCAGCCACAAAATGCTTGAGATTTGATCTTATGCAGGTGAATCATCTCCCCACTGGCTAAGAGGATATAAGACACAAATAGAATACAATATGTAATTATTAATTTAGTACTTCAGATGTTCAGATGATAGGGAGATAGATGATGCTAGATATATAGGCACATACATGCTAGGTGGTGCGCTACCACTAAGCAGATATAAACACTTTGTTTTTGAGAGCTTGGGCTGGTTTTGAGCTCAACACCCCCCCCCTCTCTCTATATATATATTGTTTGTTTGTTTGGTTGGTTTTTTTGTTTGTTTTGTTTTTTTTGTTTTTCAAGACAGGGTTTCTCTGTATAACCCTGGCAACCCTGGCTGTCCTGGAACTCACTTTGTAGACCAGGCTGGCCTCGAACTCAGAAATCCACCTGCCTCGGCCTCCCGAGTGCTGGGATTAAAGGCGTGCGCCACCACGCCCGGCTCTCCCTCTATATTTTTGATTTATTTTTTATTTTTATTTTTATTTTCTCAATCTCAATTGATTCTCCATCACTGGCTAGAGTGCTGATGAATGTTTGGTCAAAGAACAAGCCTGCCCCCACCTGGTAGCAAGAGGCACTGCCTCCTTGTAGTGGAAAAGGGAACTATGCAAATGAGTAGAGCTTCATTTGGAACTGGGAGACCCAAGTGGAGAAGTTCTGTCAGTCTTTGTTTTAGGGACTTGAACATGTTTGTTTTTTGTTTTTCGAGACAGGGTTTCTCTGTATAGCCCTGGCTGTCCTGGAACTCACTCTGTAGACCAGGCTGGCCTGGAACTCAGAAATCTGCCTGCCTCTGCCTCCCGAGTGCTGGGATTAAAGGCGTGCGCCACCACGTCCAGCTCTAGTTTTTTGAGGCTGTTTAGGAATATGGCTCCCCTCAAGAGCTGGTACCCACAAATTCTACCTTTCATTTCCTTCTCTGTGTGGTCTGTTCAAGACACCCTATGTTACATGGGTGCTTTTTTGCATGATGCATAAATGATGGTGGTTCTGATGGGGACTAGGTTACTGGCCTGTGTGCTTCCAGTAATTTTGGTTTTGCTTCAGCATGGAAGAACTGTTTCAAGGTTATCAAAGACACGCTGAATCGATGTGACATTAGGACTTGATAATGTTAGACAGCATTCAGCACATGACGGGATGTTCTGGATGTGCTATGACTCAGTGTTTCCTGGTCACTTTGTACTTTGGTTACATGTGATAAATGTGGTGGTTCATTCCTATGGTCTTTGCATTCTCAGTGGCTCAGCTGTGCCTCTCCCTTTCTCACTGTCATCGCTAGACAGTCTTGGAGGCGCCGCTTAGCTTCTAAATGATGCAGGTGCTCCTCTCACCAGTATATTCCTGCTGACTCGGGTAAATGTCTCCTCTGCACCTTTGGGCTTCAGTTCTCATTATGGCTTCACACAATCAACCCATCCCAGCATAACTATTGTATTTACCCCATTGTCTTTGTTGTTTGTTTCTGAGTCAGGGTCTTATGTCGCCCAGGCTGGCCTCAAACTTGTTTTGTGGTTGAGGGTTACTTTGAACTTTTCATGCCTCCACTTCCTGAGTGCTGGGGCTTTAGGCCTGTGTCTCCTCTGTGCCTGGTTTATGTGGTGCTAAGGATAGAACTCAGGACTTTCAAATGCGAAGCAAGCATTCTACTGACTGAGCTACATCCCCAGTCCTTCATCCTTCACTGCTTGTGGTGTTGCAGATTGAACCCTGGGCCTTGCACATGGTAGGAGAGCACCGGTCTTCTGAAATGCATCTCCAGCCCTTTAAGTTTCTATTAGTCGACTGTGTTAGTCACTGTGTTACATCCCAGGTAAGGGAAAGTAACCTGCTCTAGAGCATCGAGAGATGCTGGCACGGGTCAGAGCTTGACCGAGGAAGAGTAACTTAGCAGGAAGGTCCAGACAGCAGGACAGCACACACAGGAGGCATTAAGAATGGAAACACTCTGTGTTGTGGCTTTGGCAGGTGCTAGAAAGCTGCTATGAGCCGGGCGGTGGTGGCGCACACCTTTAATCCCAGCACTTGGGAGGCAGAGGCAGGTGGATTTCTGAGTTCGAGGCCAGCCTGGTCTACAGAGTGAGTTCCAGGACAGCCAGGGTTACACAGAGAAATCCTGTCTTGAAGAAAAAAAAAAAAGAAAGAAAGAAAAAGAAAGCTGCTATGGCTGTACAGTAGTGATTAGGAAGGTGTGCTGGGTGAAACGACTAATGGGAGCTCACTTCTCTAAGATGCTTAGGAATAGATTTCTGCCACTTGGAGGTGGGGGCTGGGAGATACTATCTTACCTTAAAGTTTACTTATTTTGTGGAGGGCAGTGTGCATGTGTGGAGGTCAGAAGACAGCTTCTGGGAATCAGTTCTCTTTCACTGATCACTGAGGAGTGAACTCAGGTTGTCAGGCTTGGCGGCTCGGCACCTTTACCAGATGAACATCTTGTTGGTTTGATCCATCTTGTTGTTTTCAGTTTGGTTGATTGAAACACCATGTTTCTAACAAGCATTTCATTAAACCCTCTCAAGGAGTGCTTCTGCTTCACAGTCCACAAACCTTGAGCTTTTCGTGCTGTGTATAAAGTCTGTATTGGACTTTTCTTATCTGTCATGCCCAGGGCAAGGTAGGACTCTTATCAACTATGAACACTAGCATGACCCTTAGCCTCTACCCACTTAGCCTCTTCCTAGGAGCTGGTGTATAGACTTTTCTCTAGTGAGGCTGGGGAGGACCTTTGGGATACAAAAGGACAGTGGCAGGTGATGAGACTTCTCATATCCCTTCCTCTCTGCTGTTCTGACCTTGGCTTCTGCTTTCTTCCAAATACATAGCAATCTTGGCTGCCAGCCTAGGTGGGGAGAGGGAGAAAGGACCTGCTGTTTCCTTCTGCTTCTCTCTGAAAATAACCCAATTGGCTGTGGTAAAGAACACAAAGTTCCTGAGAATGTTGGCACCTCCTAGAGTTGATGTCCCCTTGTCCCTGCTGCTAACCCAAGTCTGTCCCATTTACCCTTCCTCTTGCCAAGGACTTCTGTGGGGGGGAATTTGAGAAACTTTAAAGTGCAAGGGAACTAAGTTGCTTCCAGGGCCTAGCACAGTCAACTGATGTAGCCTGGCACACAGAAGGATTTGAGAGTTATTGCAAGGTGGTTAAGAGTTAGAACAGCTTGTATATTAAAAGGGTAGGTGCCTCAATACCTTTGGAATGTTTATTACAGTCCCATTAATCTCTTCTGGATGCCTGATTCCCAGTAATTCAACATTCTTGCTAGTAACTAGGGTAAGATAAAAAGGGTAGTGACCGCTTCAACTCTGCAGTTGAATTTTAAAATCAAGAAGAACGGATTAGAGTTGATCCTATGCAGTTGATGAAGGAAAGGATTGGAGTGGTTGCCCAGTAAATAGTTGCTACCTGAGGAATTAAATTCAAGGAGTCTTGAAAGGTGAGAGCGTGGAAGCCCCGAGGGGAATCCAGGAACTCAGCTAAGTCCGGAGTCTGAGAAGATGTGGGTAAAGCAGAAGTGGGATGTAGTGCCAAGGTCTGTGTGAAGTTGGGGAGATCAGCCTGAGGCGTGCCTGGGGCGAAGGGATCACGATGTGGATGGAGACTGGTGTCATCTTGTGGAGAGAAAAGAGGCCTCGCAGGGTAAGGGGCCGGAAGGTCGGAGGAGGGGCTTTGAAACCTGGTCAGGACAAATTCACGTTTGTTATTCTAAGGCTTTCTGACCACAAGCTCAGCTTCCCAGACTCTTGCAGGAATAAGCGTAAGGGATAGACGGGCGCATTCAGCGAGGCTGGAGGAAGACTTCTCTGCATCCCTTTAAGAGGCGGACCGGGGCGGAGTCCTGGGTCACTTCCCTGCCGCCAGTGGTGCCCGCCCAGCGGCAGAAGCAGTTAGGAAGCTCAGCTAGCCTCACGGCCACGGGACACCTCTCTGAACGGGGATCTAGGCAGGACTAGAGCTGCCCCACTGACTACAGGCCGTGTTGTGTCACCGTTTCTGCAGGCACCATGAGCCAGGACACCGAAGTGGACTTGAAAGATGTGGAGCTGAACGAGCTAGAACCGGAGAAGCAGCCTATGAATGCAGCGGCCGGGGCGGCGGCCGGGGAGAAGAACGGTCTGGTGAAGATCAAGGTGGCGGAGGACGAGACGGAGGCCGGGGTCAAGTTCACCGGCTTATCCAAGGAGGAGCTACTGAAGGTAGCGGGCAGCCCGGGCTGGGTGCGCACCCGCTGGGCGCTGCTGCTGCTTTTCTGGGTCGGTTGGCTCGGCATGCTGGCGGGCGCCGTGGTTATCATCGTTCGGGCGCCGCGCTGCCGCGAGCTGCCGGTACAAAGGTGGTGGCACAAGGGCGCCCTCTACCGCATCGGCGACCTTCAGGCCTTTGTAGGCCCGGATGCGGGAGGCATAGCTGGTGAGTAAGGGTGCGCACCCTCATCCCTTATCCCCATGAACCCCTCGTTTAATCCGGCATTGTGCTGCTCTTTTCCTTCCTCCTCGTCCTCTCTAGAACGCTAGTGGTTCTTCACTGCACCCTATATTTTGGGACGACTCCCTGGCAAACAATCCCCTCCTTTCTTTAAAAAAATAAAATAAACAAAATAAAACAGCTAGCCCGACCCCTACGTCTTCCTAAGGGTGCCTGACTTGGCACATCATCTTTCTCCTCTCCCCTCCCCTCCCCCAACCACGCGGCCCTGAGCCAGTTCAAACCAGTTTCTGAAGTAAAGTGTGAGACTCCTTGCGTCAGCTACTTTGTCTCATGATCCAACCCCCTTCAAAGGGAGTCTGAAAGTGGTGGAGAGAATGTGGAGGCTGGAAGCTTTTCATGCTCTATTGGTTAACCCGGCCTTCTCCGCGTAGGTCTGAAGAACCATTTGGAGTACTTGAGCACCCTGAAGGTGAAAGGCCTGGTGTTAGGCCCAATTCACAAGACCCAGAAGGATGAAGTCAATGAAACCGACCTGAAACAGATTAATCCCACTTTAGGCTCCCAGGAAGATTTTAAAGACCTTCTACAAAGTGCCAAGAAAAAGAGTAAGTCTTTCCAAAGAACTAGAAAGGGTTTGGCATTCTGGCCAAGAAACAGGATAGAGATTTTGTCTGATTTTCTCCTAACTGGCTCTGTTTTTTTGTGGCAGGCACAGGGGAAATACGTTATGATTCACACTAAAAAATGTGGTTCATGTGTGAGCGTAATTTTTATGTATTTATTTTGGTTTTGGTTCTGAGGTAGGGTCTCACCATGTAATTGGTTGGTTGGCCTGTACCTTACTACCATGACCAGGCTGGATGAGAGTTTACAGAGCTCTACTGGTCCCGAGTGCTAGACTTAAGTGTGTCACCATGGCTCAATAAAATAAATGGCTTTTAAATGTATAAAGTAGATCCTATATATGTAAGAGATTCAAATGCTGCTTTAGAGCTCACTATAGAGGGCTCAAAACGTAGCTCAGTTTGTAAGAGTGCTTGTCTAGGATCCATGAAGACCTGAGTTTGATTCCTTAGCACAACATAAACAGAGCATGTGCCTATAATCCCACACTTGGGAAGGAGATGTAGGAGCTTATTCATCCTCAGGCAGCCAGCCCACATACACAGAACCCTGACTTCATGGGAGGAGAAAATAAGAAAGAAACCAAAACCTCAATATGGAAACATGTTAAAAGACTATACCTTGTGTGTGTGTGTGTGTGTGTGTGTGTGTGTGTGTGTGTGTGGGCGGGCGGGGGAGTAACTGCTCTAGTATAAAACCACCTGAGGGGTTTTGTGGGTTTCATTCATATTTTGTACAAACCGTACATAGGTGCACTTAGTAACCTTGTGTTCAAGTTCCTTGTTTCCTCTTCTTCCCCAAAGGATCTCTCAACTGGTTATTTTTCTAGGCATTCGCATCATTTTGGACCTCACTCCCAACTACCAGGGCCAGAATGCGTGGTTCCTCCCTGCTCAGGCTGACATTGTAGCCACCAAAATGAAGGTGAGGTTTTATGGCCGACAGTGTAGAGATGTTGGGGCTGTGTGGATTTATTCACTGCAATCCTCATGTGCACTTAGTGTGGTTCTCCCAAGAAGGAATACCTCTTCCCATAGCCGAAAGGATAGGCCCAGGTGCACAGTGTTTCTTCTTGTGCTGTGTGTGTGTGTGTGTGTGTGTGTGTGTGTGTGTGTGTGTGTTTCCTTTACTCTACAAGTGAGGCTATGCCAGGAAGGGAATTTCTCAGATGTCAGTCTGGAACTGGAAGTTTAATTTTTCTTTTTGTGATAGGAAGTCTTTTCTTTCTCTGTGGGAATCCTGACCTGACTTGTTTCCCAGTTTTTGATGTATTTGGAACTGAGCCCAGTCTGACATTATAAGTACTAGAGTCTTACTATGTATCTGGTATTTTATCTTCCCCCATATTTTATGATTTTTTTTTTTTAAAGAGTTAACTCCACTGTGAATGCTTTTTAAGGTTTGTTTTTATGTGTATGAGTGTTTGTGCACTATGTGCATGTTTGGTACCCCAGCACTTGGGATTTTAAAGTTATCCTCATCAATGGAGATCTAGAACACAAATCTCCCAGCAACTAGCAAGAGCCAAACTGGATGATTATAGGAGTCTCCAAAGGCAAGACAGAAAATAGAAATGGTATTGGACAGCCAAGAAAGGATATTGGATCCCCTGGAGCTGAAGTTACAGACAGTTGTGAGCTACTGCTATGTAGGTGCTGGGAACTGAACCTGGCTCCTCTGCAAAAGTGACAAACTCTTGACTCTGCAGAAGCTATTACCACTGAGCTGTCTCTCTAGCCTTCGGTCCCAAGTATTTTATAGCTGTTTTCTAATTTGTTTAGTAAACCCTCAAAATACCTGTTACTGACAATCTGTTAGTGAAGAAACTTAGATGCAGTCACTTCATATATTCCAAACCGGAAGTCTCAAGGAGTCTTCTCTGGTCTGCCTTTACCTTGAGGTAGTGGCTTAAACTTGGTACTCACCAGGCTAGGGTAAAGCTGCTAATGTCATCCTAGCTTCCAATGCCTACGTTTTAGGACACTGGCAGGTCCAGGATGTACATAACAAAAGGAAGGCAGATGCTGACACTTTTGGATTCTAAATATGTGGGTGAGACTCCTATAATCATCCAGTTTGGCCTTGCTAGTTGCTGCGAGATTTGTGTTCTAGATCTCCATTGCTGAGGATAACCTTAAACTCCCAAGTGCTGGGATCCTATACTTAATAGGAAGTTTGTTAAAAGTTACTGATAATGAGAGTTCAAAGTAGTAGAGAAAGCCTGTAGTCCTAGCACTTGAGAGTTGGAGTGAGGCAGGAGGATGAGACGTTAAAGCACAGCCTCAGTTATGTAGTAAGTTGGAGACTGGTCTGAAGTCAAGAAGAAGTTACTGATACGTCTTTCAGGTGGTAGCCTCAGGTGAAGATGGGAGAGCAAGTGAAAAGGGAAGAAAGGAAGTGTGGGGGCTGGGTTCTGTGCTGTCAGTTGAAGCCAGGGCTTAAACCTTCAGGCCTGGGCCTGTTCTACAGAGTTGGCTTCTTTTCAGATGTCTCAACAGCCCTCAGGCTGTGTTTTGAATTTCAAACTTCTCTTTCTTGGCCTTGCTCCCAGCAGCTCTTGTAGGAGAGCATACACTCTCTAACCTCAGGAAACAAAGAGGAGCAAGTACATTTGCCTCAGGGTCCTGTCTGTGCAGTTCCCCAATTACAACCTTGGCCGTGTCTTCTCCTCTGAGCCTATTTCTTCATCTCCAATTGGAGGGTATTTTCATTCCACATACTAAGTGTTAAATGTTAGAGCTGTGCATGCATGTTTTCTCTTGGGTCATTTCTGTAGCTGTTAAAAATGAAGGTATGTGATTTGCCAAAGGCAAGAAAGAAAGTAGACAAATGCTATTACCCAGTAAATGTATGGGTGGGGCACCAAGGGCTAACCTTTTGACACTAGGAGACTGAACCCTGTTTACTGTAGGTCCCGGGGAAGTTTGAGGTAGGCGAGGGCTTGCTTGAAAGTTGATCTTGCCTGTTCTTTTGTCTCCTGTAGGAAGCTCTGAGTTTTTGGTTGCAGGACGGTGTGGATGGTTTCCAATTCCGGGATGTGGGAAAGCTGATGGTGAGTGAGTGCCCTTTCTGCATTGAGAGGCAAAAAGCTATGGTGAGAAGAGTGGGTCTCAGCCACGGCTAGGTGATGGTCCCTATTCCGACTCTGCTTTTCTCTACTAGAATGCGCCCTTGTACTTGGCTGAGTGGCAGAATATCACCAAGAACTTCAGTGAGGACAGGTAGGTACCCAGCACCCCTGCCTGGCTAAGCCCATTGTGAGAGCCTTGAGAGGGAGTTTCCTAGTCTTGAGAACTCTTCTCTTTTATTCTTTATCTCCTGACATTTTCTAACGACACGCCTATCCTTGCTTTGTGCAGACTTTTGATTGCAGGGACTGAGTCCTCTGACCTGCAGCAAATTGTCAACATACTTGACTCCACCGGTGACCTGCTGTTGACCAGCTCCTACTTGTCAAATTCCACTTTCACTGGGGAGCATACTGAATCCCTAGTCACTAGGTTTTTGAATGCCACTGGCAGCCACTGGTGCAGCTGGAGTGTAAGTACCATGCTGGTGGGTTTAGGGGAAGGTGGGAAGTGGTAGGTGAAGGGTGGACATGCTCAAAGGTATGTCCTCCTCCAGGTGTCGCAGGCAGGACTCCTCACAGACTTTATACCGGACCATCTTCTCCGACTCTACCAGCTGCTGTTCTTCACTCTGCCAGGGACTCCTGTTTTCAGCTACGGGGATGAGCTTGGCCTTCAGGGTGCCCTTCCTGGACAGGTACCACTGGTCGTCTGCCCAGCACAGTGTGGGAAATAGTGTTTATCACATGATGGCATCTGTGAGTGGCAACAGACAGACAACAACCTTGAGATGGAACTTTGTCAGTCGTTTTGTGAGCTATGTGGCAAGTTTGTATCTTTTAAACAGGGTTTGCCTATTGTCAGACTCGTTGTATAGCCTGGGCTGGCCTCAGACACTACATAGCCCATTCTGGAATGGCACTCAGTTGGGAATGCTTGTGTGTCTGTGTGGGTGGTGGGGGTAGGTACTTCCATGGAGATCAGTGGCCTTGAGCCTTTATGTGGGTTCTGGGGATCAAACGCAGCTGGTCAGCTTGCATGGTGCTTTTCCCCATTGAACCAGACCCCAAGGACCTATTTTCAAAGGTAATGTCTGGTATCTGGTAAGATGTTCAGAACAGAAGCCAACATTCCTTTGTTGGACAGTAGTAGTTTGCACCCATTGGCTAGATGGGAACTGAAGCTTGCTGAGAGTCTGAACAAGCAGAAAGGTACATCACAGTGGTGACCATGATGGGGTCCTGTCCCGGGGCCTTGCCACAAAGGCATACACCAGCAGAACCAGCAGAAAACAACACAAAATGATGAAATGGAAAGAGAATGGGAGCAAGGGGAATGGACCCACCTGTTTTTGTTTTTGTTTTTTTGTTTTTTTGTTTTTTTTCCGAGACAGGGTTTCTCTGTATAGCCCTGACTGTCCTAGAACTCACTTTGCAGACCAGGCTGGCCTCAAACTCAGAAATCCACCTGCCTCTGCCTCCCGAGTGCTGGGATTAAAGGCGTGCACCACCACACCCGGCCTACCCTTTTTTTAAAGTCCCATATTCTCTGTTTGTTAGCCTGCGAAGGCCCCATTCATGCCGTGGAATGAGTCCAGCATCTTTCACATCCCAAGACCTGTAAGCCCGGACATGACAGTGAAGGTAAGCAGTTGAGGCCTGCCCCTCATGGTGAGCAGTGCCTTAGAGATGAACAGAGATCCCCCTCATTCCTTCCTTCTGTGTGTGTCCATCATTTTCAGGGCCAGAATGAAGACCCTGGCTCCCTCCTTACCCAGTTCCGGTGGTTGAGTGACCTTCGGGGTAAGGAGCGCTCTCTGTTACACGGTGACTTCCATGCGCTGTCTTCCTCACCTGACCTCTTCTCCTACATACGACACTGGGACCAGAATGAGCGTTACCTGGTGGTGCTCAACTTCCAGGATGTAGGCCTGTCAGCCAAGCTAGGGGCCTCCAACCTCCCTGCTGGCATAAGCCTGCCAGCCAGTGCAAACCTTTTGCTTAGTACTGACAGTGCCCGGCAAAGCCGGGAGGAGGGCACCTCCCTGAAGCTGGAAAACCTGAGCCTGAATCCTTTTGAGGGCTTGCTGTTACAGTTCCCCTTTGTGGCCTGATCCTTCCTATGCAGAACCTACCACCCTCCTCTGTTCTCCCCGGGCCTTTTGGATTCTGGTCTTCCCCTCCTTGTTTTTAAACTTTTGCAGATTACATAAGAATTCTCATACTGGGTGTTTTTGTCTTCAAATAAAACATCACCCCTGCCTCATGAGATTGTGTCTTTCATCCTTCCTTCCTCATAGAAGAACTTTCTCTTGCTCCTGTTCTCTTTTGCTCCTCCCTATCCCTGCCATAATCGCAGCCAGTTGTAGACAGCTATTCCAGCTCTTAAATTAATCATTCAGAGACCAAGGCTAGAGAAGGGCCCTTCTAGGGTTAACAGCAAAGTGTCTTGGCTGGAGCAACCACACCTCCTCACTCTGGCCCAAGAGTCTTGGGAATCTCCAACTCTTCCTTACCTCTCAGCACGGTCTCTTTAAGAACAAGGAGGGATGCGTTGAAGACTGCATATTGCCAGGCCCTTCTTTAGTTTTTGGTGAGGCACTTCCCATATAGACGGCACTCTGATCCCCAGTACCCAGTGGATACCCCATCTCCAGAAAAAGCCAACAAGACAAACCTTTTGATTCCTTAGGCTATGTAATCTCTTGTGTGGAAATGGAGAAGAAATAAGGAATAAACATTTTTGTATGAAGGATATGGATGAGTGATCAAAAAGGAAAAGGAGCTGGAGAGATGGCTCAGAGGTTAAGAGCACTACTGCTCTTGTAGAGGCTGCCAGGTTCAGTTCCCAGCATCCACAGGGTGGCTCACAACCATTGCTTACTCCTAGTCTTGGGATCAACACCCACTTCTAGTTTTGCGGGCACTAGGCTTGCATTTGGTATACAAGTAAAAGCACAGGCAAAGCACACATACACAAGAAGGAAAAAGCAAAACTAGAAAGATGTTTTTGAGAGCAGGAGGTGGTCCAAACAAAGAGGTGAGTTAACTCATGAATGTGGCCCAGTCCCAAGTCATAAACAGGTTATACTGTTAGTGTCCAAAGTTAGACATGGGATGGGTCTGGGGAGGATTTTGGTTATATGAATGGGAGCGTGGTTGATGCTCAGGAAGCAGGAGTAAATGAATAAGGAGTAAATGAATGTATGGGGTGGGAAAATCACAAAGGTATCCATAAGGCAGTCAGAGGGTGCACAGTTTGGTAGGCTCTGCAGGGGCTGTGGGACTGCCCTTCCAATAGCAGTTGCAAGCCACTGTCTGACAAGTTCCCTCAGATTGGCTGTATGCTAAGATGAGTCACAGACTCATTTTATTAGTAAAAGGATAGACAAGGAGCTGAAGGAAGAGATACACAGGCAGAGCCTGAGAGGGTAGGAAGGTTTTCTCCCAGTACTGGCCTTTGCCATAGATGGTACCAAGAAGCAGGAAACTCACTTGAGCCTTAGGTGACCAGGTGGCGCACGCCTTTAATCCCAGCACTCAGAAGGCAGAGGCAGGTGGATTTCTGAGTTCGAGGCCAGCCTGGTCTACAGAGCGAGTTCCAGGACAGCCAGGGTTATACAGAGAAACCCTGTCTTGAAAAAGAAAAAAAAAGAAAAGAATTTTGGGTTATCTCAGAGTTTCAGTGGAGCCAAGAATGAGGAATGAGGAACTGATTGATGCTCCTGCCTCTGCCTGTCAGGATTACAGGCACGCCCGTCTGCCTGCCTTGTTCCTGTTTCTTGTTTTCTTTGTGAGGCAGTGTCCAGCAATGTAGTCCAGACTGTCTTCAAATCCATAGCAGTCTTCCCTCAGTCTTCCGAGAACTGGGATCACAGTGTGTATCACCAAGCCCTCTTTCCCTGGATCACAATCCTATCAACCACATGGCTAACCTAGTTTCCAGCCCTGCTAGAGGCTCTGGAGCAATACTTTAGAGCCATTTCCCCTTCAGCAGCCTAGTTGATACCCACCAAACAACTAAGACAAAACCTAGCAGCCGAGAAATGACCTTGAAGCTAAGGACAAAGGCCAGACTTATGAGCAAGAGTCATTCAGAACTGTACATAGATAGGGTCAGAGGGAGTGCAATAGGCGTTGTGGGCCTGGTTTTAACAGGCTTGATGTGTGATTAGT
The DNA here is from genome assembly GCF_900095145.1 of Mus pahari. Lineage (NCBI taxonomy): Eukaryota > Metazoa > Chordata > Mammalia > Rodentia > Muridae > Mus > Mus pahari. Next base: position 119,963,952 of record NC_034590.1, on the reverse strand, counting down.
GGAGGAGAAGGGAGGTTGCTGAGGCCGGTTTGGGACCGTGATCAAGGATATATCCTGGGGTGGTGATGGAGGAGGTGGTCGCATCATGCATTGATTCTGCGGGCCAGTCCGCAGGATTTATTGTCCTTTTGTCAGCCAATGATTTTTTTGTAAGGTGGGCCCCATAGGCCTTAGTGTTAACTTTGCCTTCAAAGTCTTAGGAACAAGAATGTGGTGGATATTTTGGCTCTCCTACCCTTGGGGAAAAGAACATGTTGGACCCTGTGTGTAGGCACCCTCTCCAACAGGCTGGAGCTTGCTGTGGCCTGGGCCTCTGACAGTATTCTGGTGTAGAGGACAGATCCAAGCTATTAAAAGACCTAACTAAGATCCAGCCCTTGTTTCTTTATCTTGCTCAGTGACAGAGCCTGAGCCTTTGAAAGGAGTCCATACTGACGCCTGCTCTTAAGATACACAGCACTCTCAGTCCTGGCCCCATGGGTCTACCCCTGGCTTTTGTCTCTTCTGGATCTCTTCCTGAGGCCCCCCACCCCTCCCCTCTGTTTACTAGATTCTCCCCCCCCCACTCTGCCCCCCCCTGCTCTGCCCTCCCCCCCTGCTCTGCCCTCCCCCCTGCTCTGCCCTCCCCCCCCTGCCCTCTCTCCTCTTTGCTGCCCAGTTGTTTCTTTTTTGTTTTTTGTTTTTTTCTGGGATAAGCTCTAACTATGTAGCCCTGGCTGGAATGCATACAGATCGTCCTGCTTCCCCTTCCCTTGTGGAACCGCCAAGGCTACCCATGGGTTCCGTTTTGATCCAAATTTTGCTGTGAAATATTGTGGTATTATTTTCTTTTTCTTTTTCTTTCTTTTTTTTTTTTTTTTTTGGTTTTTCGAGACAGGGTTTCTCTGTGGAGCCCTGGCTGTCCTGGAACTCACTTTGTAGACCAGGCTGGCCTCGAACTCAGAAATCCACCTGCCTCTGCCTCCCCAGTGCTGGGATTAAAGGCATGCGCCACCATGCCCAGCTGTTGCTGAACCATCTTCTTAGTCTAAGATTAAAAATCAACTACTTTCTGGTACTAGGGATTGGATGTAGGGCCTTGTGTATATTAGGCAAATGTTCTACCACTGGGCTACATTCAGTCCTTGGATAGACTGGCTTTAAGGGGAGCTTGGCAGACTGGGCCATTAAGCTGATCAGGGGAGGCAAGAGAATGAAAGGGAGGAAGGTGATCAACTCCTTGGTGGTATTCTGGGCTTAGGTTCTCTAGCACCTGCATATGGTGGTTTCTAGCAGGGAAGAGTACAGCTCAGTACAGGGCACGATCTAGGATCACTTGAGGTATAGACAGGGTGTGTAGGAAGGATGCTGAGTGAAGAGAGAGGCAGCAGAGGGGAGGTTGGAGCCAAAGGTTGAGCATATTTTCAGGATGAACAGTGGAAGAGAACAAAGGAAGAGTGGAAGCAAACTGAGCGGCGGGCATGAAGAGAAGGAGGCAAGAAGGTGCCAGGTAGATGTCAGATAGAGACAGTATCTTTCAGATTGGTGATAAAGATATTATTGGTTGTCTATAGGGGAACTTACCAGGAGCCTTCTGGGGAGAGTGGAAAAGTAGAGTTTTCTTTTTTTTTTTAAAGAGTTATTTTATTTATATGAGTACACTGTAGCTGTCTTCAGACACACCAGAAGAGGGTATCGGATCTCATTACAGATGGTTGTGAGCCACTATGTGGTTGCTGGGAATTGAACTCAGTACCCTTAACTGCTGAGCCATCTCTCCAGCCCGAGTTTTCTTTCTTATTGCACAGGTTTCTAGAGATTTCAATTTGTGTATATGGTTGTCTTAAGTACCAAAAGAACTTATTGGAAGGCTATTAGGAAATGCCAGAAGAAAGCAGGATCAGACTCAGGAAATGGGCAGGAAGCAAGCACCAAGAAAGCAGGAAGTTCGATTGTCTTTTAACTGGAACTGCCTGGGATGCTGCCACAGGGGACATACTGCCAAGATCTTGTGGTTGGGCACAAAAAGCACAATGCACAAAAGCATAGCCTCCCTGGGTGGGGTGTGGGTGGTGTTGGAATTTACAATGTGTTCTGCTTGAATGGCCCTGGTATGTCCTGAGTCTCAGGACTAAGAGGGTTATTATTTTTTTAAATGTTCTTTATTTAAAAAAAAAATTAAAATAGGGGCTGGAGAGATGACTTAGCCATGAAACAAATTAGGCATTTTGCACATGCCTGTAACTCCAGTTTCAAGTAGAGACCAAAGAGGAGGATTGCTGAGGGGCAGGGTGAGGGGTGTTGCTGGCTTTCGACTAGGCAAGAAAGCATGAGTTCCAGGTTCAGAATGAGACACTGGTCAAAGGAATAGCTGGAGAGTGATGGAGGAGAGTGTTCAAAGCCCTCTTTCAGCCTGCACACACAGCACCCTCCCCTCCCACACGCAGATACACAAATAAGTAAACTTTTAATTTAATTTTATTTATTTTATGTATATGAGTACACTGTAGCTGTCTTCAGGCACATCAGAAGAGGGCATCAGATCCCATTACAGATGTTTGTGAGCCACCATACGGTTGCCAGGAACTGAACTCAGGACCTCTGGAAGAGCAGTCAGTGCTCTTAACCTCTGAGCTGTCTCTCCAGCCCTAAGTAAGTATTTTAAACAAGGAAATCAGAGCCAGTGAGATGGCTCAGTAGGTGAGCGTACCTCCTGCCTAGCCTGACACGTGAGCTTGACCCCTGAGACCCACGCAATGGTAGGAAAGAACTGACTCCTCCAAGTTGCCTGTTGACCTCCATGTGTGCACCTTTTCATGTGCATTGCACCCCCCCCCGATAAGTAAATGTAAAAAGAAGATACCCCACCTCCCCCCTTTAAAGACAGGCTTTCTCCATGTAGCTCTGGCTGTCCTGGAACTCAGTCTGTAGACTATGCTGGCCTCAAACTCAGAGCTTGCCTACCTGTGCCTCCTGAGTGCCAGGATTAAAGGATTAAAGGTGTGCACTGCCACCTTTCAGCAAAAAGTAAAAAACTCAAATTAGTATATGTTGTACTAGTTTTCATTATATATTTTCAAACAAAATTTATTTTTATATCTAGTCTTCTCCTGTTTTCCCCTCCATCTGTGACCCAGTCTGTGCCCTTCTACCCTTGCATGGCCTCCTTTGTCATATGAGTTCTCCATGCCTTTTATTTCTCCTTTTTTTCTTCCCTCCCTCCTTCCTTCCTTCCTTCCTTTCTTTTTTCTTTTCTTTCTTTTTTTTTTTTTTTTTTTTTGGTTTTTCGAGACAGGGTTTTTCTGTGTAGCCCCGGCTGTCCTGGAACTCACTCTGTAGACCAGGCTGGCCTCTGCCTCCCGAGTGCTGGGATTAAAGGTGTGCACCACCATGCCTGGCTCGCTCTTTCTTTCTTCCTTTTTCTTTTGTTTGTTTTTTAAGACAAAGTCTCTGTGTGTGGCCCTGGTTGTCACTATATCATTTAGATCAGACCAGGCTGGTTTTGGGGTTTTTGTTTTTTTTTTTTAAAGATTTATTTGTTTCATGTATGTGGGTATACTGCAGCTGTCTTCAGACACATCAGAAGATGGCACCAGATGCTCATTACATGATTGTGAGCCACCATGTGGTTGCTGGGAATTGAACTCAGGACCTCTGGAAGAGTAGTCAGTGCTCTTACCTGCTGAGCCATCTCGCCAGCCCCAGGCTGATCTTAAATTCACAGAGAACTGCCTGTTTCTGCTCACTAAATGTTGGGATTACAGCTGTGCCAGCATGCCTAGCTTCTTTTTCTTAAAAACTATGATTGTGTACGCGTATGATGTGTATGTGTCACGTGGAGTCAGAGGACAACTTTGCGTGGCCCTCTCCTTCTACTTTTACGTGGGCTCTGGGGATAGAACGCAGGTCATCAGGTTTATGCTGTAAGCACCTCTGCTCTACGAGCCATCTTTCTGGTCTCTCTCCACACTCTTTCTTCCTGCACTCATTCTCACAAATACATCTCTGTAAACACTGCAAGCTAGGGTCTGCATATTAAAAAAGAACATGCAGTTTTTGTCTTCCTGAATCTGGATTAAAGAGTGTGTATTAGTCAGGGTTCTCTAGAGCAACAGAACAGATAGAGCAACAGAACAGATAGGATGAATTTAAATATATTAAAAGAGTGTTTATCAGAGCGGCTTAGGGGCTGGGATTTGGCTACTTCAATAATGTCTGTCTCTTGGGAAGTCAAGAATCTGAAAGTTGTCTAGTTCTTGCAGCTGGATGTCTCTGCTGGTTTTCAGTATACATTGGAATCTGGAAAAATAGGCTCTCATACCATGGAAAGGATATGTCCTCTGAAGGATCGATGAATTTATGAGCAAGAACGAGGACAAACAGGCAAAACCCATACTTCCCACTTGTCCTTTTACAAAGGCTGCCATCAGAAGTTGTAGCCTAGATTTAGGATTTGTCTTCTGACTCAAATGATCCAGATTTAGGGTGAGTCCTCCCACCTTAAATGATCCAAACCAGAAAAAAAAAAAAAAAATCCTTCATAGGTGTGCCCACATGTGTATCTGCGTTTTAGTTAATTCTATACATGGTCAAGTTGACAACCAAAATTAGCCATCACCCATTACAGAGGGTTTTTTTTTTTCCTGTGCAAGTTATGCATTTGAGGTACTGTCCTTGAACTTAAAGGACAATATCCAGTTCTGACTCGAACAATGATATCAGTAGCTTTAGATGAAAGAAGCAGACAGGGACAAGGCATCTGGCCTTAATCCGAGTACTCAGGGGTCAGAGGTCAGGGGTCAGGGGTCAGAGGCATGCAGATCCCTGTGATCCAGGCCAGCCTGGTGTATGTAGTGAGTTCCAGGATAGCCAGGGTTATGTTGAGATACCCTCTCTTTAAAAAAAAGGAAAAAGAAAAGAAGGAAGGAAGAAAGAAAAAGGGAAAAGAAAGGAAGGAAGAAAGGAAGGAAAGAAGGAAGGGAGAAAGAAAGAAAGGAAGGAAGGAAGAAAGAAAGGGAGAAAGAAAGGAAGGAAGGAAGGAAGGAAGGAAGGAAGGAAGGAAGGAAGGGAGAAAGACAAAAGGAAGAATAAGGCTTTTGGTTGGAAGAGAGAAAACAGATTTGCTTTTAACCGCTGAGCCATCTGACAAGCTAAAATTGTTTTTCTTTCTTTCTTTCTTTGTTTTTTTTTGTTGTTGTTTTTTGTTTGTTTGTTTTTTGAGACAGGGTTTCTCTGTGTAGCCCTAGCTGTCCTGGAACTCACTCTGTAGACCAGGCTGGCTTCGAAATCAGAAATCCTCCTGCTTCTGCCTCACAAGTGCTGGAATTAAAGGTGTGCGCCAACACTGCCCGGCTAAAATTGTTTTTCTAAAAACATAATTTTTGGATTTATTTTATTTTATATGTATGAGTATTTTACCTACATATATGTCTGTGCACTCTGTGTGTGTCTGGTGCCTGTGGAGGTCAGAAGAGGGTGTCAGTATTGTATGGTAATTCCACCAGAAACCACACGGACTCTCTTACAGCTGAATATAAAGACTGTATTGCTGGCTGACAACTGATGAGGAACTTGCCTAAATCACACACCCCAAACCTTCCCATTCTTTGACTTTTATGCACAAACCCACACCCTGGTTGACACACTTTGGTTAGCAAGAACAGTTAGTAAGAAGCAAAACTACAGAAGTCAAAAACAAGATGAATGGGCTGGAGAGATAGTTCAGCAGTTAAGAGCACTGACTGCTCTTCCTGAGGTCCTGAGTTCAATTCCCAGCAACCACATGATGGCTCACACCATCTGTAATGAGATCTGACGTCCTCTTCTGGTGTGTCTGAAGATAGCCACAGTGTACTTATTTATAATAAATAATTTTTTTTTTTTTTCGAGACAGGGTTTCTCTGTATAGCTCTGGCTGTCCTGGAACTCACTTTGTAGACCAGGCTGGCCTCGAACTCAGAAATCCACCTGCCTCTGCCTCCCAAGTGCTGGGATTAAAGGCATGCGCCACCACGCCCGGCTATAATAAATAAATCTTAAAAACCAAGATGAGTATGTTTAGAGACTTTCCTGAATATAGGAACTATAGACTGGGCCTTTGATGGATTGGGTCTTGGGGCCTCCATGCTGGCTTCTAAGGTCAGAATGGTTCCTCTAACATGGTGTCAGTGGTGCTAAGGTCTTTGGGCCTGTTACATTCCTGACTGGCCCTATGGGCCAGACGTTATATAGCGCCCCCCCTCCCCCCAGCATTAACAATTAACAGAGTTTAGGCAGTTGAACAAGCAGAGCCTTATAGAGAGGACTAGGAACAAGAGGACTAATGGCCCAGCCACGGCCATAAATAGAGTAGTTATCGAGGCAGACCAAGAGAACACGTTTTGATATCAGTTGTTCTTTGACTTTTATTGTGAAGTTATCTTTACCATGGCTGAACTTTCACTAATCACCCTGGACTGGCTGGCATGGAAGCGGCGTTTTTCTCCCGGTGTCATATAGAGAGCTTCTTGTTTCATAAGGAGGAGATCCAGTATTCTGCGATTCTGAAGAACATCCTTTGCTAAGGAGTTTACCTGGGCTTTTAGATGGGAAATAGAATTTCCTCATGGCCCAGGTTGATGTCTACTTGAGCATTAACTTTCTTAAAGTTTTGACCCGAACTGAAGCAGAGCCTGCAATTCCTGTCCTCACCAACAGGGAGATGAGAAGGGGGATGGCTTGCCAGTCACAGGGATGGGTTCTCCTTTAGTGTGAACAATTCAGAAGAAGCACACTTGCTTAAGCATTAGTGCAAGCAAGCCAGGTAGGTTCTGGGGACTGGGAATACATCTGGCCGCCATTTCTGGGGTTAACCTGCTGTGTGTGGCTACAGGAATCTGCACTGGTAGAATTTCTATCAAGTATCTTGGTGACATTAAGCAGGCACTGTTCCCTTCCCGATGTGAACAGCTGTTAGGGTTTCAAAGCAGAGCTTATAGTTTGATTAGTTCCAACCCCAATGTATGAGTATTTGGGGTTCAGGCATAGTCAGCTGTTCTGACCTATGCTTGGGTGAGAATGGCCGCACTCTTTTTAGCATTTCAGATAGAGGGGCTGGCTTCTGTTGCTTCCTGGGGTTTGCCACCTTGGTAGATTGGCTATGAGCTTCCTGGCTCTAGTCTTTTTTATTTATCATATCCAAGGTTCTGTCTCGGGGGAGGGGGTTGGGGACTTTCCCATGAGAGACAAAGAAGACAAAATTGGACTATCATAATCATAGGGCTTGTGTCAGTCTTATCTTTAGAGAGGGTCAAAGATCTGGTAGCAACTCATCTGTTATTGTCTCCTGAAGCCTCCTCCAGCTGGGTATGGTGGATCTATGGGTGACACTGGTGACCTTCATTGCTGTGGAGGTGGTGAGAACCACAGGGTATGGATCTTTCCACACTGGCTCCAGGTTCTGGTCAGGATCCCCTTTACCCACATAGGATTGATTACCAGGCTGGAACTTGTGGGCTGGTTCAGACACGGGCAAGGGTGCAGCCTCTCCAATAGTCTTCTGAGTCTGTCGCAGGGCCTGTAAGGACTTGGGGAAGGAGTGGCCAGTAATTTCTGTCTTATGAACATCTTTGAGCTTAGAGAAGAGTGGGAGGTTCCCCAATCATAATTTCAAGTGACATGATTTCCTGGTATGAGGTGAAACTGGCCCTAAGCAGGGCAAAAAGTAGAAGGTTGGCTCAATTTTTGCTGGTCACAAGAACATGTTAAAGTTTCCTTCAAGGTCCTATTCATCATTTTCTACTTATTCTGAGCCTTGTGGCCTATAGGTACAATGTAGTTTTCGATCAACATTTAAGACTTTTGCCAGATTTGGGGAAACTTTGGTCATGAAACCTGAGCCACTGTTGGATCCCAGGGAAAGAGGCAACTAAAATATAGGAATTAACTCTGGTGAAGTTTCTTGGTGACCACTATCTCCATTTGGGTGGGATAGGCTTCCATCCTTCCAGAGATGGTATCTGTTAAAACTATCCAATATTTATACCTAATAACCGTGGGTTACCTCCGTGAAGTTCATTTCCCATGCTCGCTGGCCATGCCTCTTTGGCTGTGGATTCCTTCTGGAACCCCTTTCTCTCCTTTGGAGTTTAATTGTGCACACATGGTACATCTGGAAACAATGTCTTTGATAAGACTGTCTAGTTGAGGGATGTAATATCTAGGCCTGAGTAATGAATCAGTTTTAGTGTTCCCAGACAGATGGCCTGATGGAGTTTGGTGGCTGTGTCTTCTAGTAATGGCAGGGAATATGAGTCTCCTGTCCCGTAAGAACCTTACCCACTTGCCTCCTGTTTCATATCTTCCCCTTTTGTCCATTTTGTGCAGGTTGAGCACTGGAGGAATTCAGGTTCAGGCAGCTAACCAAGATCTGGAGAGGCCCTACTGGTTCCCAAGTCTGCTCCCATTTCCTTGGGTCTGGGTAACCCCCTTCTTGATGTCATTTGCAGTGGACAGTGGTTACAATTTTGGCAGCCATATTGCCTTAGCCCCCCACCCCCCTTTAAAAAGAATTCTTTCTTTCTTTCTTTCTTTCTTTCTTTCTTTCTTTCTTTCTTTCTTTCTTTCTTTCTTTCTTTCTTTCTTTCTTTCTTTCATATATGTGAGTGGACTGTAGCTGTTCAGATGGCTGTGAGTCATCCTGTGGTTGCTGGGAATTGAACTCAGGACCTCTGCTTGCTCCAGCCCCACTCTGTCCTCATGGCCCTGCTCACTCTGGCCCAAAGATGTATTTATTATTATATGTAAGTACACTCTAGCTGTCTTCAGAAATACCACAAGAGGGCATCAGATCTCATTACAGATGGTTATGAGCCACCATGTGGTTGCTAGGATTTGAACCTTTATAAGAGCAGTCTGTGCTCTTGACTGCTGAGCCCTCTCCAGCTCTCCCCCCCACCCCCCGCCACCTTAGTCCCCTTTCTTGATGGGCTGTGACTAATGCATACTGACTGCACAGTGATGGCTTTGCTATTCTCCCAGGGAAGTATCTATGAGTTAACACCAGAAACTCAGCCCTTTGTGCCGAAATCCCTTGGCTGAGGGTCTGGGCCTGTACTGTCCTGTCCAAGGTGATTAACTATGGCTCCAGCATACCTGATTTCATCTTAAACAAAACTCCACATCAGTGTGGCGGGACATCTGTAGGTCAGGTCTGATGGATTAGACCCCATCATTCTCCTCCAGGCAGTTGTAGAGAGGCTCTGTCGGGTTATTGTCTGGCAGCACGCTGGCTGGGTGGATGGCTGAAGTTTTATAGAACAGGATGAGGGGTTGGTTCAGGAGAAGTGCCTGACGTCCACCTCTCTGGGGTCCTCCTCAGGAGAGCTGCTACACAATTCCTGACCCAAAGTCAGTTTGTCAGCTCCTTTCCCAGGCATGGCTGTAGTGACAACTGCATGCATACAAGCTGGCCAACCTGGCAGAAACATAGTCAGTTCCTTTGGCTAGGTAGGCCACTGGCTTCTCCCAGGGTCCCATGCCTGGGCAAGGACTCCCATAGGGCAGGCCACTGGCTTCTCCCAGGGTCCCATGCCTGGGCAAGGACTCCCATAGGGCAGGGTATTGTTCTCCCTCCTCTTTTCCCAGGGTCTCGGATTTCACCCTCTGGCATCTCTTTTATTAGTTCTCCCCGCCACCCCCCAGTGCTGCCAGTACTGCTCAGGTCAATCTTTTGCTTTGCTTTGCTTCTTCAGAGTCACGGTTATTGTAAACCTTTTTTACAACCTCCAATAATTGGGGTCTGTTCATATCCTCAAACCCTCTAACATCTGAAGTTTCTTTCTAATATCTGGGATTGAGTGCATAATGAAATTAATATTGATTGCTCGTTGTTTTTTTGGTGCATCTGGGTCTATGAGGACCAATACCCAGTAAGCCTGCTAGGAAGCCAGCAGGCAATTCTTGGGGGATCTTGTATTACCTTGTTCACCTAAGACAGACTGGTATGTTTTCTAGCAGTTGCCTGCAATCATCCCAACAGAACCCGGAGAAGAGTTCCTTACCCAGAGCTTTCTTACCTTGGTCAGTGTTAAGGTCCTAGTCAGGTTGTGTGTGTGTGCGCGCCTGTGTGTGTGTGTGTGTGTGTGTGTGTGTGATATCTGCTTCATCTGGGTCTTCTGTCCAGCAGCTATCACCCACCAGGCCCAAGGGTGGCTTTCTTACTTTCAAGCTGGTTATTTCTTACTTCAGCTTGTAGCTAGGAGCTGTTGACAGTCATCCCAGGTGTAAAAGATTGTCTCAAGAAGGCTAATGAGAGCCTGAGGTCTTTCAGAGAATGGTGGTTTCTGAGTTTCCCAACTATACATATCACGGGTTGAGAAGGAGACATAAAATACGCAAGGGGAAGGGGACCAACCTCTGGGACGGAGAAGAGGCCTGCCTCCATTTATAAGCACACAGAAGATAGATGGTGGGAGCCCCGAGGTGAGTGGCTGGGCCCCTTCCCACTTCCACATAGGGACTTGGACTTTGGGATGGAGAGACAAGGGGAGAGAACAATGTCAGTCTTATTCTTGGGACTGGAGGATGCACTCCCAGGGTAGAGACAAGGCTGAACAGAGCAGTTCCAGGAAGCAGAGCAAGGACAAGGACCAAGACAAGAAAGTAATGAAGCAGTCAGAGTGGGAGCATGAAAGGAAGGAGGAGCCCTCTGGTGGAGGGGAGGGGTGGAGGGGGCTCAAGGTAAAGAGGTTACCTCGCACCCCCCCACACACACACACACACAGCCCAGGGAACTATTTCCTCCTCCTTCTGAGAGACCAGGGTCTATACTGGAGCATGTGGAGGGGGAAGGTCAGTTTTCTCCACCAGGGTGTGGGTCTCACACTAGGGAAAGATATTGCTCCATCTGGAGAAATGGGATGAGGTGGCCTGGGCCTCCAGGCAACACATTTCAGATGTCCTGAACTGCCTGGGGATCCAGAGATCTGTCAGTGGGCCACCCAGCTCCAAAAGAGGGCCAATCTACCTCCCAGAAGGCCTGGAGTTTCCTGGGTGAGAGATGGAAACTAAAAATCATTGTCCACAAAACCTTCATTGACATAATTTAACATATAATTCAACAGTGCCTTTGGACTGTTCTTCATTCCCCTTCCTATTGAAGCTTCCTTTCTTCCTGCCAACAGAATTGACAAAAACACACAGAGAGACACACAATAATACAGACAACCAGGGTGTCCACCACACGGACTTAAACCAGGAGATCTGATAATGTCTCACACAGACACTGAACACTTGAATTATGTCCGAATCCAGCCTTTCCTAGTCACCCTATGCAGAAGGCACCATAAACAGTCACCTCCAGAGGGGACAGATCTGGGTAACTTTCTGTAGTTTCCAGCTTAGGGAAGAGGCATCAGGAACCTTTGTGTTGACAGAAGCAGAGTCTGAAGAAGTCCCTGGGGCTTTGGAACCTCTCAGGGTGTGCACCTGCTAGAGAACGTTTATTTATCAATCCAGGGGAATCTGAGGCCCCCGTGTCCCTACATCTTAGTTTCTGGGGATATCTGGGGCCTCCAGAATTGCCTGGTAACTCCACCAGAGAATACATGGACACTCTTAAAGCTGAATAGAAAGTTGGCTGGTGACTGCATGGGGAACTTGCCTAAATCATGTAGCCCCAAGCTTTAATTCCTGGTCTTCTATGCGTAAACCCACATCCTGGTTGACACACTTTGGTTACCAGAACAGGCAGCGAGAAGCAAAGCTACCAAAGCCAAAAAGCGAGATTAGTGCATTTAGGGACTTTCCTGGATCCAGGGACTGTGGAGAGTGGGCCTTTGATGGATTGGGTCTTTGTTTCTGTTTTGGGAGGAGTTGGGCGGGGCTCTATGCTGGGTTCTAAAGTCAGAATGGTGCTTCTAACACAGCTGGAGTGGTGCTAAGATGTTAGACCTGTTACATTAGATTCCCTGGAACTGGAGCTACACTCAGTCATGTGGGTTCTGGGAATCCAACACTGGTCCAAGCCTGGTCTTCAGCAAGAGCAACAACAAAATAGTATTTCTTGAGATAGGGTTTCTCTGTGTAGCCCTGGCTGAACTGGAACTTGCTTTGTAGACCAAGCTGGCCTTGAACTCAGAGATCCACCTACTTCTGCCTCATAAGTGCTGAGGTTAAAGGCATGCCATCACCATCACCCAGCTCTACAAAATAGCCTTAACCACTGAGCCATCTTTCCATCCCCTTGTATTTCTGAGACAAGGTCTCATGTGACTCAGGCTGGTTGACCTTAGATTTGCTAAATAACCTAGGCTGGATTTGAACTTTTGTTTTCCTTTTGGCCTGTGTGTTTGGGTGAGGCAGATGTTGGTTCTGTCCTTCCACCAATGGGTCATGGGGATTGATCGCAGGTCATCAAACTCGGCAGCAAGCACCTTGATCTGACATGCCATCTTGTTGCCTGTCCTCCCCACAAGAACATTTATGTAAGGGCTGGAGACATTGTTCAGCAGTTAAGAGCATTTGTGGCTCTTGCAGGGGACCTGGGTTCTGTTCTCAGCACCTGTATGGTGGCTCACAACCATTCATCACTCCAGTTCCAGGGATCTAACACTTTTTCTAACCTCTGTTGGCATGTAACGTGGGCTGGGCTTGCTTCCCTCCCCTACCTCTCCTTTCTCATCTCCTTCTTTCCTACTTGAGGTCAGTCTTTCAGACCTTTATTCTTTCCTCTACCTCCCTCTGTTGTGGTTAATATTGTTCTGGGGGTTTCTATACCCACTTGTTGTCTTTAAATATCTATTAGGGGTTTCTACCCCACTTCAGGCCATATTGTTCCCAGGTAAAAGGCACAGAAGCCTTTAGATTTAAATTTAAAAGCACTATTGCTAGGCAGATATCAACCCTCCGTGCTATTTTGTCTGTGGTGATTGCCAAGGTGTCCCTTGCCATGGTCCTCCTGCACCACCCCTGTCCATCGGGTGAACCCTCATGGCCATGTTCTCATAACCCACACTCCCCATGGCAACCTCTTCCTTCTCTCTCCTCTCTTGTGGTCCCTACCTCTGACCCCAAGCCTGGGGAACCTTTACTCTGCCACCTCTCTCCAGGCTGTAGGCATCTTTATTAACCAATCAGGGATAACTTGGAGGGCAAGGTTTGCACAATAAAAACTGAGGTATATGAGAATTCACTGTGTTGGGGCAACCAGGTCTTGGGATACGGAATTTAACATCTGAATACATAGCAGCACAAGACTAACTCCCTACACCCCTCCTCCTCTTGCTTATCTTCCTCCTTTTCTTTCTAGCTCTGAGGATCAAAACTAGGCCCCGTCTGTGGTGGCTGGTGCTCTACTGCTGAGCTGTGCCCACAGCCCTGAGTGGCTTTTTTTTTTTTTTTTCTGGCTCTGCCTTGCAAACTCAAGGTTTCTTTAACTGTTGGTAACAAACAAAAACTAAAACCAAAACAACAATAAACACCAAGCAAATAAACCTCATAGCTGTACCCCCACACAAACAAAAACCCAAATAACCAAAACCTGTCATTGTATAATCTTTGTACTTGGGAAACAGACAGTGGGATCACCACAAGTTCTAGTCCGGTCTGGCCTAGACTACAGCTCAGCAGTAGAGCACAGTAAAACTCTATCTCAGAAAATGAAAACCTCCAACATAGAACCAAACAAAACTCCTTAACCTGAGAAGACACACATGCTCTCTTGTTCTGTGGCAGAAATAAAAGCAGGTTCTTTTCCGCATCCTGCAACCATCCTTGTGGAAGTTATTTCTATTTCTATTTCTTGTCAGGCAGCCAGATTTAAGAGCCATGCTTTGTCCCGAGAAAGTAACCTTTATCTTAAAAAGCTTGTGATTCTGACTGCCTGTCTTATTAATAATGCGTTGCCTTGGCAATACTATTTAAATTCCCATCTCTGTTTTCTAGAAGGTATAAATGCTGGTGAATTTCCTTTGTTAAGTCAGAAGATTGCACATCCTCCTTTCCAAGTGCACAAGATGAGGTAAGCTCAAAGCTCAAAAGATTTTTTTTTTTTTTTATTTTTTTTTTTTTTTTTTTTTGAGACATAGCCCCACTGTGTATCCGGAGCTGGCCTTAAACTCACCTGCCCGCCAGGCAGTGGTGGGGCATGCCTTTAATCCTAGCACTTGGGAGGCAGAGACCAGTGGATCTCTGAGTTTAAGTGCAGCCTGGTTTTTAGAATGAGTTCTAGGACAGCCAGGAATACACAGAAAAACTCTTTTCTCAAAAATTCAAAGCCAGCCTGTGGAACTGTGAAAGGCAGTCTGTTTTGGTTGAACGAGGCTTGCTCCAGAGACCCAGTAGAAAACTCTACAAGGGACGGAACAGTGAGCCAGGTTCCCAGAGACAGGTGCCTGACATCACCGAGCCCCAACTCCATAATTCTGTGACTTTCAGTCACACAGACAAAACCCCAAGCTCCTGGCATTCTAGCTAGATTCCACCCATAGTTGCCTGACAATAGTCAGGTATGCTCCACCCCACAGTTACCTGGCAAGGGACAAGGCAGCCCAGCACACTATAAAAGGAGCTGCTTGGCCCCTCCTCTCTCTCTTAAACTCTCACCTTTCTTTTTATTTATTTATTTATTGATTGATTGATTGATTGATTGATTGATTGGTTTTTTGAGATAGGGTTTCTTTCTTACTTTCATCTCTAGTCCTCCTTCCCTCTTTCCCTTCCTGCCTCTCTCTACGTGGCCATGGCCGGCCTCTCTCTTTCTTTTACCTTCCCTCTTTCTCCCTGCCTCTCTACAATAAAGCTCTAAAACCATAGACTGTCTCTGCTCATCAAGGTCCACCATGCTTGAACGATGGGATAGGCTTTCCCATAAAGAGCTGTGTTTAACCTCCCGCTGAAAGGCCTTCCTGCGCTCCAGCCACTGATCACCAAAGACTCTTGTGGGAACCACCCAGAGCCCCATCTCTTCTGGCTCGCTCCTCTCTTCTGCCCCAGGGATGACTGAGCCACCCCCCAGGGCCTCCATTTTGTTCTCAGCTCTTCCACAGTGTCCAGTGGCATCTGGGATACCGGAGACTGAGAATCTGTTATCTCTGGCCTCTGTGAGGCCCACATACCTCAGACTGCCCCTTGCCTACCCCCCTCAGACTGGGTCCATAGCTTCACACAGCCAGACACTCAACCTGGGCTGCGTGGAAAGCATGGGACAGTCCTCCTGGGTCTGCCAGCCCAGAGCACTGGATGGTGGGATGAGGGTTTTCTCCCACTCCCTTAATTCCCCCACGCCGGCTGCCCTGTACAAGCCATCCATCCATCCATCCATCCATCCATCCATCCATCCATCCAACCAACCAGCCAATCAAACCAACCAATCAAACTAAAAAAAATCACCTGCCTCTGCCACCCAAGTTCTGGTGTTAAAAGCATGTGCTGTCTGTCATGCCTGACTTTTGGAAATTTCTAAACCAATTAAGGAGTTTGAAAATCTGGTGCCCCCCCATCTTGCTGATTGGTTGGAAGTAGAATCTTCCTAGATTTCTTTTTTTCTTTCTTTCTTTCCTTTTTTAAAAGGATTTATTTATTTATTTATTTATCTATTATATATAAGTACACTAGCTGTCTTCAGACACACCAGAGGAGGGCATCAGATCTCATTAAAGATGGTTATGAGCCACCATGTGGTTGCTGGGAATTGAACTCAGGACCTTTGGAAGAGGAGTCAGTGCTTTTAACCACTGAACCATCTCTCCAGCCCCCTTCCTAGATTTCTTAGTGTTAGTATTACATAACTTTCTCTGGGGAGTCTTTCTATTCATCTCATATAGAACAACAACATCAGGGGCTGGTGAGATGGCTCAGTGGGTAAGAGCATGGACTGCTCTTCCGAAGGTCTGGAGTTCAAATCCCAGCAACCACATAGTGGCTCATAACCATCTGTAACAAGATCTGATGCCCTCTTCTGGAGTGTCTGAAGACAGCTACAGTGTACTTACATATAATAAATAAATAAATCTTTAAAAAAACTTCAGGGTTGGTGGGTGGCACACACCTTTAATCGCAGCATTTAGGAGACAGAGGCACGTGGATCTCTGTGAGATCTCTGTGAGATGCTGGCCCGGTCTACATCCTGAGTCTCCTGGGAGGAGAACTGATGGCAGGAAATGGCCCTCTGACCTCCACACCAGTGCCGCAGCGTGAATGTGTATGCACACACAGACACGGGCAAGACACAGGCACAGGCACACACGAAAGTTAAAAAAAAAAAAAAAAAAAGAACAGCAACATCAGACTAAAAAACCAGCTCTATCCAAGGCTAGCTTGCTTGGTTTCCACTGAGCCCGCTGGTCCTCTGAAACCCAGGTCCTCTGCAAGAGCAGCCAGTGCTCTTAACCAAGGAGCCGTCTCTCCAGTCCTAGTGGCACAGAACTTTGCCTGGTAACAAGAGGAGGAAAGTCCAAGTGGGTAGGCATTCTGCCACTGGGACACCCTGGTGAGAAGCCCTGGATTGTAGGAGCCGGAGTGTCTCTATCAGTATTCCCAGGTGGCTGTGTGTGGCATTGTCCTAAAGGTCTGTGCCAACTGTGCCAATACCTCGACTTTGGGCTTCTGCTCTCCAGAAATGTGAGAGAATCTGCTTCTGTTATTGAGACAACCAGTGTGTGGTGCTCAGAGATGTCACCTGTGTACTCCTGCTCATGTGACCTTTTCAGACCTCCTGTACTATACTCCCCATTTAAAGTGGTTTACATGGGGGTTGGAGAGATGGCTCTGGCTAAGAGTACTGACTGCTCTATAGCATTTGAAATGTAAATAAAGAAAATAATAATAATAATAATAATAATAATAATAATAATAATAATAAAAAGAGTACTGACTGCTCTGCCACAGGTCCTGAATTCAATTCCCAGGAACCACATGGTGGCTCACAACCATCTGTAATGAGATCTGGCACCCTCTTGTGGTATGTCTGAAGACAGCTATAGTGTACTCATATATAGAATCTTTAAAAAAAAAAAAAAAAGAGAGAGAGAAAAAACTCTTTTTAAAAAGTGGATTACATTATGGCCTGGTAGATGTGTGTATGTGTGAGTTTTCTCTTTGTAAGTTCAAAAGGCGGCTTGGTAAGTAAAGGTAAAGGTGCTTGCTGCTAAGCCCAGGAACCCCAGTTTGATCCCCAGAAGGAAAAAGCAGGTTACCCCAAACTGCCTTCTGATGTCTGCACATGCTCAGTGGTACCCATGTGCATATGGTGAGCACACACACATAATAAATGAATATAATATAAAATCTATAAGGGGCTGGAGAGATGGCTCAGTAATTTAGAGCATTGACTGCTCTTCCAGAGGTCCTGAGTTCAATTCCCAGCAACCACATGGTGGCTCACAACTGTCTGTAATGGGATCCGATGCCCTCTTCTCATGTACATAAAATAAATCTTTAAAAGAATCTCTCAAAAGCTTCAAAGAGTGCTCTTTTCCTTCATGTGTGACATTGCCAAAATATATCCTAAACTTCTGTATTTAGAGAAAATTCTAGAGTCTCGAGGGCAGATCAGTGGCAAAGTGCTTACTAGCATGCACAAGGTCTTGGATTCCATCCTCAGTACTAACTAATATTGGGGTTGGCCTTGTGTGCTGTGTATTCCGATGCTGAGTTCTGTACCCCAAGATTGGATTGCAGTCTGGACATAGGCATTATATTGATCAATGTGCTGTAAAGAATGTTCCCCAATAATCTCTGACTGGTATATAAAAAGCTAGAGCCTCTGACTGGGCAGGGGAGATAGGAAAAAGGAACTTCAGACTTAGTGGGGGGATTTCAATTAGGGACCACAAAGAGAAGAAGGAGGAGAAGGAAGAAGGGGATTGTCATGAGGCAAGGTGGACCATAAACGTGTGGCTAAGAGAAGCTAGCACTGAGGACACACTTGGAACAGAACCAGACTCAGATGGCAAGTTATGGGGTATTTATCTGATTATTAATAGCCTAGCTGGGTTAGAATAGCTCAGAATCTGCCCAGCATAGTGGCAGCAGCCTGTTAAAAAAGTCTGATGTCTCTGTGTTGTTTACTTGAGAGCTAAGCGGGTTAGAGTGGGGCAGAAACCCGATGTAGATATTTAGGAGCAAAAGGAGGCATAACTCTCCGATAATATTACTACTATAAACCAACAGTTAACCAATTAACTAATGAAAATACCTCTGTGATCAGGGTCTGGAGAGGTGGTTTAGTGGTTAAAAGCACTGGCTACTCTTTCAGAAGAGCCAGGTTTGATTCCCAGCATCCACATGGTGGCTCACAACTGTCTGTAACTCCAGTTCCACGGGATTCAAAGCCCTCTTCTGGCCTCTGTGGATAGCAGGCACAGGTTCATATATGCAGACGAAACACCCATACAGATAAAATAATTAGAAAACATTGCCAATCATGACTTACAAATGGGACTTACAGTGACTTACAGTGGACATTTTCAATTTCATCTTGCGACTGAGCCTCTCAAGTGTGGAGGCCCCATCATTGCTTCTTCAGCTGTAACAGCTCCGCTTTCCCAGGAAGGAAAGAAAAGCTCAGAGATGTGCAGAAAGTCATCCAGCTTATAGAGGGGGCTGACATCTTCTTTTGGCCTCTGTGAGCACACCGACACACATACTGGGACACACATGTGCACAGACATAGACAGAAACACACACACACACACACACACACACACACACACACACACAGATCTTCAGAGAAGAAAATGTCATTTTGTCCAAGGGTGGAATCCTATGCACATCACCATATTAGATGTCTCTCTAGAGATTGTTGTTTGGATATGAAATGTCTTCCTTGTTTTGTATTAAAGTCTTGCTTTCTACTTAGTGGACCCCAATAAGAAGCAAGTGCATCAGGAGAGTGGGTGCTGACTTTAAAAATGGGCTACCAGAAAGTGGGGCCTGGTTGGAGCAAGAAGTCCCTGGAGACTGTCTTTGAAGGGTGTGCTTTGCTGTGGCCCTGTCCTAGTGAGCACTTCTGTCATGCCCTGTCTGCCAGACAGTCGGCCTCACTGGAGGCATCAAAGGGACTGCGGACTGAAACCACTGACACTGTCTTCCTTCTTTTAAATCGTTTCTTTCAGGTAACCAGGCTCCTTCGAGGCTGAGATTGTCTACAGTAGGAATGATGGAATATACTAAGGGTGAGGTGAGGGTAGAAAGAGCTATAGAAAGATGAGATTCCTCACAGTCAGCTATTGGATGGAACACAGGGCCCCCAATGGAGGAGCTAGAGAAAGTACCCAAGGAGCTGAAGGGGGCTGCAACCCTGTAGGTGNAACAACAATATGAANTAACCAGTANCCCCTGAGCTNGTGTCTCTAGCTGCATATGTAGCAGAAGATGGCCTAATCGGCCATCATTGGGAAGAGAGGCCCCTTGGTCTTGCAAACTTTATATGACCCAGCACAGGGGAATACCAGGGCCAGGAAGTTGGAGTGGGTGGGTAGGGGAGCAGGGGTGGGGGGAGGGTATAGGGAACTTAAAAATAAAGAAAATATCTAATAAAAAAAAAAGAAAGATGAGATTCATTCTCTCTGGGACCCACACACACAAACCCACTTTGGGACAGATTTCCAGGGAAGACCAGAAAGGAGAAGGAGGAGGAAGGATGTATGTATGCATGTACATGTATGTGTACACTTTTCTATTGCTGTGAAGAGACAACATGACTAAACCAACTTATAAAAGGAAATGTTTACTGTAGCTCATGGTTTCAGAGGGTTAGAGTTCATAATCATCATGGCAGGGATTATGACACCAGGCAGGCACAGCTGTAGCTGAGAGCTTACATCCTAATCTATAGTCTCTCTCTCTCTCTCTCTCTCTCTCTCTCTCTCTCTCTCTCTCTCTCAATGGTGTGGGCCTTTGAAACTGCAAAGCCTGTCCCCAGTGACACACCTCCTTCCAAAAGAGCACACCTCCTAATTCTTCTGAAACAGTTCCATCAAATGTGGACCAAGCATTCAAATATATAAGTTTATGGTGGGCATTCTCATTCAAACCATTACTATGTATATGCATTCATGTGCACATATACACGGAGGCCAAAGGTTGGCATGTTGCATCTTCCTTTATCATTTCCACTTTAATAAGTTTAGTTTTAGTTTAGGATCTTATTGTGTAGCCCTGGCTGGCCTATAACTTGCTTTTTAGATCAGAGTGGCCTATAACTCATAGAGATCGCCCGCCTACCTCTGCCAGATTGCTGCAGTTAAAGGCAGCCACCATCATGCTGGGCTTCTGACTTATTTTTTTTTTAAAGATTTATTTATTTATTATATGTAAGTACATTGTAGCTGTCTTCAGACACTCTAGAAGAGGGCGTCAGATCTTGTTAAGGATGGTTATGAGCCACCATGTGGTTGCTGGGATTTGAACTCCGGACCTTCGGAAGAGCAGTCGGGTGGTCTTACCCACTGAGCCATCTCACCAGCCCTTATTTATTTATTTATTTATTTATTTATTTATTTATTTATTTATTTATTTGTGAACCCAGAGCTTGCCATTTTGGGTAGACTGGCTGACTAGACAGCTTTCCACTCCCCCAGGATCTGTGCCCCGCAGCACTAGGGTTACAGGTGTGTCGGGCTTTTATGTAGGTGCTGGGCATCTAGACTGTGGTCCCTACAGTTGTGCAGGAAGCACTTTGTCAATGGAATCATCTTCTGAGCCCTCCATTGTTCCTTAATTGCCATTTTTCCTGTTTGTCCTGACACATCACCTTGCTTCTCTGCAAAACCCTTACTCCCAGACATCTCCCCAGTGTCCCCTCTGTTTAATGGTTTTCTGGTTCTAGTGCTGCATTCTAGTTCCTCTGGTCATCTCTTCTACCGCCAGGCTGGCTGAAATCTGTTGTCTGCTGAGATTCCTGAAGCCCAGTGTGTAAATGCTGCTTCTTTCTGGATCCTGAAGGGAGCATAGATAGTCTTGAAGCAAAGCAGGATAAGAAGAGCCTAAGCAGAGGAGCTGGAAAGAGTTGGACATGAAGGCGTGAGTCCAGAGCCTATGCGAAGACCAGGAGAATTCCAGAATCTGTAGGAGGGCTCCTTCACCCAAGAGGCTGAACACGAAGGCCTTCGGCTAAGGGGCTTTGAGTTTTGGAGATAAGGTCTCATTTTTGGTATTCCAGGTTAGCCTGGAACTCTGTAGCCCAGGCTGGCCTCAAGCTTGAGATCCTCCTGCCTCAGTTTTCAAGCTGTTGAGATTACAGATGTGACTAGCTTTGCATTTGCGTTTTCTCTCTCTCTCCTCCATCCCTCTCTTCATCTCTTTCTTTTTAAAAAATATTTACTTATTTATTTTATTTATATGAGTACACTGCAGCTGTCTTCAGACACACACTAGAAGAGGGCATGGTTGTGAGCCACCATGTGGTTGCTGAGAAGTGAACTCAGGACTTCTGGAAGAGCAGTCAGGGATCTTAACCTTTAAGCCATCTCTCTAGCCCACTCTTTCTTTTTTGAGACAGGGTTTTATATAGTTCAAGTTGATCAGAAACTCCTGCTATCTCTTGAATGCTGTGATTATTCCAGGAAAGTGCAGTGTGTGTGTGTATGTGTGCGTGTGTGTGTGTGTGTGTGTGTGTGTGTGTATGTGTATGCATGTATGTGTGTGTATTAAGTTTTTAAAAAGCCAGACATCGCTGGACAGTGGTGCCACACACCTTTAATCCCAGCACTTGGGAGGCAGAGACAGGTGGATTTCTGAGTTCGAGGCTAGCCTGGTCTACAGAGTGAGTTCCAGGACGGCCAGGGCTACACAGATAAATCCTGCCTCAAAAGAAAAAAGAAAAAGATGTACTTATTTTTATTTGATGGATGAGTGTTTTTCCTGCATGTATGTATATATATGTCTGTGCCACCTTTGTGCCTGGTGCCCACAGAAGCCAGAGGAAGGAGTCAGATGCCCTGAAGCTTCTGGTATGGATGTTTGTGAGCACCATGGGGCTGCTGGGAACTGAACCTGGGTCCTCTGTAAGATCAACAAATGCAGGCTGGAGCGATGGCCCAGCGGTTAAGAGCACTGACTGCTCTTCCAGAGGTCCTGAGTTCAGTTCCTAGCAACCACATGGTGGCTCACAACCATCAGTAATGGGGTCAGATGCCTTCTTCTAGTGTCTCTGAAGAGAGCAATAGTGGTGTACTCCTATGCATAAAATAAATAAATAGATAAATCTTTAAAATCAACAAATGCTCTTAACCTCTGAACCATCTCCTCAGCCTGTGGTTTTTAAAGGGTTAAACACCAGAACTGTGGCTGGAGAGATGGCTCAGAGGTTGAGAGCACTGGCTGCCCTTACAGTGGACCCAAGTTCAGTTCCCCAGTACTCACACAGTGATTTGCAACCACTTCAGCTTCCATTCCAGGGGAATCTGGTAGCCCTCTTCTGATCTCCACACATACACATGGTGCACATATATACATGCAGGCAACATATTCATACCCATAAAATAAACAAATCTTTAAAAGATAAAACCATAAATGGGCAATAATATTTTTGTGATGCATGAGAATTGTTAGATTCAAATGAAGTTTTATTGGTATACAGCCATTCTTATTTGCTCTAATATGTTATTTACGGCTGCCTTCAACTGCAGTGACAGAGCATGTACCACAGGAGTGCTCATGTGTATCCTTCATTTTGTCTCTCATCTTTCAGAGTCTGAAATGTCTGCTCCCTGGACTTTTAAAGAAAAAGTTTGATGCTTCTGAATTGAGGGATTGTTTTAGCACGGTCTGCAAGAGCCCTGCAGTGCAATGGAGAAAACAGGATACATTGGAGAACTGTGTAGAGGTAGACTGGGTACAGGCAGTGCGGAGTCTAGGTTGACTTGTAGCTCTCTGCCTTGAGGAACTGTGTGAATGGTGGCTCTAGGAAGGCAGAAATACCAAATACCAGGGCAAGGAGGACAAGGACTGGGGGAGAAAGAGAGAGCTGGACTTTTAGAATAGAGCACTCCGACTGCGAACTCTGGTTTATCACAAAAGCAAAGGCCTCAGGAGCAATGCATTCTTCAGATCCCAAGGCTGTTAGGGGAAAACGTGTTGAAAGAGCATTCTTGCTCTAAAGGTGAGCAGGTTCCAAATGCAATTTCTATGTGGAGTTAGTCATGAGTCCTGTGAAACCTGAGCTAGGCGCCTAAGAATAAAATCAGGGATTCTACAGGCCTTGGGAGACTCTGCAAGGATAGTTCGCGCAGAAGGAAGACTGTAAAGGCTTCAGGCTAAGGGGCTTGCTCTTGTTTGTTTTTGAGACTTGCATGGAGGTGTCCCCAATTATCAAGACCCCCTTTGCCTCCATTGTGATGTCGTACCATTCAGAGAGGGCAGGACCTATTTCTAAATGTTTATGTGTGTAGGTGTCTCTGCACACTCGTGTGCCTGGTGCCAGAGGAGGGCAAAAGAAGACATGGAATCCTGTAGGGCTGGAGTGAGTTCCCTTTTGTTTCATTGAGACAAGATCACACACGTAGCCCTGGCTGTCCTGGAACTCTCTATGTAGACCAGGGTGGCCTCAGACTCATAGGTAGCCTGCCTCTGCCTCCCAAGTGCTGGAATTAAAGGTGTATGCTACCATGACTGGCACATTTTTTATTGACTTATTTTGAGGATAGGCACAAGTGCACGGGGGTGGCGATGACGGCTTCCATGTGTGTGTGTTCTCACCATGTGGGTCTCTGGGACATGACTCAAACTCTCAGCCTTGATAGCTAATGCCTTTACTCAGCGAGCTTCTCAAAAGCTCCACTCTTTTGAAATTTTGAATGAAGCATAAAGACTTTGGGTCTGGTTAATTTTGGTGTGTGTGTTTTTTTTCTTTTTTGCAACGTGTTTTTGTAATAAAAAATGATTATGGGCGAGACATGTAGCTCATTTGTTGAATGTTGGCCTAGTATGTGAGAGGCCCTAGATTCAATCCCAATACTAGTTTTACAAAGGAGGATAAGAAAGAGGACGAGGAAGACGAGGCGGCATTTGGCTGGTGTGATGGTGAACATCTTTACTTCCAGCATTCAGAGACAGAGGCAGTCAGATCTCTACGAGTTCAAGGTCAGCCTGGTGTTTAATGAATTCCAGGCCAGCTAAGGCTACATACCAACATCAGGTTTCTGGAATTCCCAGCAGGTGGCGCTACAATGTCATGGTGGAAATGGAAGTAAGGCGGGACTTTGCGCGTAGGAGGGACTCTAACCTGTCCCTCCTCAGGCTAGCTCCAGTCTGGGATTGGTAGAAGATGTGGTATTCACAAAGCGACCTTATTCTCTCCTTACTTCTACTAAAAGGCCTTTGTTCCCGGGGTACAGAGACTCCCTCAGGGTAGGAGTGGGTGCTGTGTTTGAGATGGACAGATGCCCACGCAACCACCCTCTTCCTTCCGGCTCATGTCATTCTCCGTCCTGGGTTGGCAGAACTCTTTCTTCAGAGGCCTGCAGGATCCAGAGTCCACCTGGACTTTACCCTCCTTCTTGCCCAGGTGTGCGCTGGACACTCTTCAAACCCAGTCATATTAGGATGTAAGATTCTTCTTCCTGGTTTGGGGGAACAGGACTCTAGACTTTCCAAAGCCAGAACAGAGGTACAGGGTAAGACCTGGGTGAGAAACTAGACCTGGTTTCTGGCCATTACCTGTGGCAGCCTCTTTTGTGGTAACACTGATGGTACAGCCATCAAGTGCTTTTACCAGTTTGCCGCATCCCTCGGACACCTGCGAAGGGCTTGCTCCTCTTTTATAGATGAAGACACTGAAGACAGGAGGTGTGCCTAACTAAGGTTATTTGGTGGCATGGCAGGACCATGGTGAGGTCCCCAGGATAGGGAACAAGTGACAGGTGTGAGATGCTACTCTCATTTCTGGTCCTGATGCTGGTCTCACCTCATCCTTCCGGATGCTGGTCTCATCCCCTCCTTCCTTGATGTTTCATTGGCCCCTAAGCTTCACTTCTCCCAGTGCTGCTCAGCTTTCTCAGCCCCTTCACCTCTGTACCCTTGACACAGGCAGGGCGTTTCTTTCTCTCTCTCTTTCTTTCTTTCTTTCTTTCTTTCTTTCTTTCTTTCTTTCTTTCTTTCTTTCTTTCTTTCTTTCTTTGGTTTTTTGAGACAGGGTTTCTCTGTATAGCCCTGTCTGTCCTGGAGCTCACTTTGTAGACCAGGCTGGCCTCGAACTCAGAAATCTGCCTGCCTCTGCCTCCCAAGTGCTGGGATTAAAGGCATGCACCACAGGGCATTTGTTTCTGAAGGGGACTTAGGGCTACATGGGAGCACGAGCAAGCCAGCAGCCCTTACCAGGGTTTCAGCTGTCAACCTAGGGGCTGGACTGGTGATACAGGGTACAGGGTTTACATATAAGGATCATCCCATATTGCTGTCTCTCCTGCAGCTTCTGGCCAGCTTCTCCTTGTCCACCTAGTGGGCTATCCTTGCCCACAATGTTGGAACCATTCCATAGGTTGTGGGTGATGTGAAGGTGATTGATTGAGACATTTGACACCTACTGGCTAATAGGGTTGATGCAACTGATCCAACTGGCTAAGCAGGTGTC
Source organism: Mus pahari (assembly GCF_900095145.1). Classification (NCBI taxonomy): domain Eukaryota; kingdom Metazoa; phylum Chordata; class Mammalia; order Rodentia; family Muridae; genus Mus; species Mus pahari. The sequence continues at coordinate 119,938,421 of NC_034590.1, read as the reverse complement.
TTCTTCCTCTGTCATCCCTCCATACTCATCTTGTCCAAATCTGTACACTCAGTTCAAGAGGAAAACCTTCCCAGATAGAGGAGGACCCTCTTTTGGTCAAAGGTGTATACCAGGAGATGCACGCCCCAGCTAAAATTGCCAGATAAGCTCTCAAGGTCCAACAGTTCAGGAAGCTAAATGTGTGGGGTGAATTCCCACGCCTTCCTCTGCAGGGATTTTTTTTTTTTTTTTTTTTNTTTTTTTTTTAAGGCTTATTTATTATGTATACAGTGTTCTGCATATATGCCTGCAGGCCAGAAGAGGGCACCAGATCTCATTATAGAGGGTTGTGAGCCACTATGTGGCTGCTGGGAATTGAACTCAGGACCTAGGGAAGAGCAGTCAGTGCTCTTAACCTCTGAGCCAACTCTCCAGCCCTGCAGAGGTGTTTTTTTGGGGGTCCCCGCCCAGGACCTCAACCTTCTAGGATACTTTTTACCCCTCTCAAACTTTAACGTGTGCCTGAATCACCTTGAGGCTGCTGGTTACAGGTAGCTGGTTTCCATTATTGGAATTCTTCTTTTAGGAAATCCGTAGTGGTCCCAGAAATTTACCTATTTAAGTTCCCAGGTGCAGGCAATGTAATGTTCCTGGTTTGGGCCTCTGTTAGATTAGCAGGCTTTGTCTGGCTCCTGGGAATCTTGGCTAACCATTGGATTATCCAGCATAGAAGAAAATCTTTGCTTGCCTGTGTACCCCAGTGCACACCAGATAATCTATACTAGGAATACGGTTTGTGGTGGAGGTCCTAGGCCACACTCTGTCTGTTAAGCCTCTAGAGGGGCTGGACACTGAGGCCAACGGTGTGGGCACTCAGCCATGTTCCTCCCTATGCCCGTCCTCTAGTAAAAACACCTGACACCAAGGTTCTGGAGGGTGTTTGCGGCTGGCAGTAAATCATGTAGGCTGTCATACATCATTGCTGGAGAATTAAGTATTCTGTGACTTCCTGGGGAAAGAACTGGCGTTTTGTGCCTGGTTACTCTGGGATTCTGCTCTGTGTGCTTTCTTCTGTTGTTTTCTTCTGAACTCTTCCACTGTGACAGTGACAGACTCTAGTGCCCTTGCAGAGTTCTCTATTTTTCCCAGCAAATCACTGACATCTGGGTTAGCCTTGGGACTCCCAACTGCTACTATAGTTTGGTAACCACTGCTTAGGACTGTGGGGTTAATCTCTTCAGGTCCATTTTCATCAGGCTTTGGGAACTTCCCTTACCAAAACAATGCTTTAGGCTGTGCCCCGAGGGTTACCCTGATTGAATGCTTTGGCCTGAGTACCCTAGGTCTGTCACCCCTACAGTCAGGAGGTTGTGGAAGCCTGAGTGTTGTTTTGTGAATAATCCAAAATTAATCCTCTTGGGTCTCTGGGTCTTAGTTTCCCCAGCTACAAATAGGAGTTTGGAAGAGTTCTGTCCCTCCTGGGAATGATAAGGCCCTAGAGCTGCTATGTACAGAGTACATAGGGCTGTTTCAGAGGTCAGGCACCTGAGCCATGGGCCCACAGGTTGTGCTGCCTCCCCCCCCCCCGCAGGGTTTAGTAGATCTAGCCATTCAATGATGTCCGTCCTGGATCCACCTTAAAAGCTGCAGCTCACTTTCTGCATTGTAGTTCTCATGCCTTCCCTGTCCTTGCATTCCTGGCCTTGGGGCCAAAACAGGGAGGAATTCCTTATAGTGCCCACTAGTTACGTGGCTTTTATTCACAGACTCAGCATATGCTGAGGATGGAAGAAAAGAACAGGGGCCAGGCAGGGCCTGGAGATTAGGGTGGCAGGGCGGCCATGCATGGATTGGATTGGGGGAGTTTACAGAAGAGAATCTGCTGGCTGGGCCAGACCCGTGTGGGGCAAGGCTGGAGGCAGGCAGCATGCAGGAGGTCTGGCTAGATCTGCCCAGAGCAGGTCCACCCCAGGTAATGGCTGTGAGCCAGGAGGGTGGGACCGAGGTCACTTTAGGGCAGGGAGAGAGAAGAATAGGTGTGGGACTGGATAGCAGGCACCTTACCCCCCCCCCCCCCCCCCCCCCAGGAAAACGGCATAGAGGGCTGGTTAGGACACCTGACATCTGGTCCTTGATGCTGCTTTGGGACTTGGTGTATTTAACCAAGTTGGTCTCCTCTGGTGTCGTTGTCCTGCTCACGCTTGGACATTTGCCTTGGAGGTGACCCACATAGGGCTGACCTGGGGACATTTGTAGGGAGGTTGGACAATCCTGGAGAGTGTGCCTAGGGCCTACCTGGATGAGCTCTGCCTGTGCAGGGAGGGGATTTCCAGCCAGGGGTCACCACCTCCCTCCTCTTCCAAACTTTTCTCTCTGTGCTTGGAGTGATCTCCCATATGTAGATGCAGCCCGTGCTATCAGCAGGGCGATCCAGGCCCCCTGCTGGGCCAAGGAAGACTGCACCTTTTAAACTACTGGCCCGCCCTGCTGGCTCCTGACTTCCTGCCTAAAGGCAAACAGTCCAAAGCCCGGATCCTCCTGCTGGGCCCATTCCCACACAGCAGGGATCAGAAAAACCAGTTCCCCGGGTTTCACTCCCCGTCTGGGAACAGCAAAGTTTGGAAAGCGGCAAAGTCTCTCTGGGCTGTCCAGGAAGGTGACCCAGGGGCCTGGGAAGCCAGAGGAGTCCTGAGCAGGGCTTTGGGGGCTGAAGATGCAGCCCATTTTCCGGGACACTTTCCACCGGCCTCTCCCTGGAGCTGAGGGTGGAAGGATGCAGGAGAAGGGGGCCATTAGCATTGGCGGGAGGGAGTGCGGTGCACAGAGCCAGGGCGCTTGGGGATCTTGCGCCAGCGCCGCTTGTCCCAGCGGCAGAGCAACAGCAGGCGGAAAGTGTCCCGGAAGGCTTTGTTGCAGAGTGCGTAGCACATGGGGTTGACTGTGCTGTTGACGTAGCAAAGCCAGTAGCCCAGCTCCCATAGGGTTTCGGGAACACAGTCCTTGCAGAAGGTAGACACCAGCACCATGATGTTATATGGTGTCCAGGTGAGGATGAAGGCCAGCAGGATGGCACTCAGGGTCCGAGCTGCCTTCTTCTCCTTGACCAGTGAGAAGGTCTTTCTCTTGGCCAGTTGTTCCTTCCCTCGGGGTTTTTGGCCTTTGCTGCCTCGGTCTCGGCCTTTCTTGGTGGGCCTCTTGACTGTATTTGGGGAGCTTTTGGGGGGCTGCTTGGTGGGTGCCTGTGCCTCAGGATCTACCATAGGCATCTTGATCACCACTTCTGAGCCAGGCTCCTCACCTTCAGAGGATGTGAGGGACTCCATGGAGCCTTCATCCTCTTCCTCTTCTTCCTTCCAGCTGTAGGCCTGCAGAAGTCTGGGTGCCCGGCAACAGCGACAGCAGCGGCCTGGAGGCGACTCGGGTGAGCCTTCAGCTCCTGGCTGTGACCTCTCTGAGCTGCTGCTGCTGCCACCACCTTTGCCTGGTGTCTCAGAGCCCTGTAGGGCTGCTAGCTCCCGGGCTCGGTTTTCTGTCTCCCGGTAGATGCGCCAGTACAGCGTACACATGACTGTGACAGGGAGGTAGAAGGCGGCCATGGCTGTGCCAAAAGTGATGATGGGTTGGGAGAGGAACTGGATGTAGCACTGCCCAGCCAGCACCGTCCGCTCCCCAACTAGGTACTGCCAGAAGAGGATGGCTGGGGCCCAGAGAACGAAGGAAACCAACCATGCGAGGCCAATCATCAGAGCTGCCCTGCGGGGAGTGCGCTTGGCTCGGTAGCTCAGGGGTCGGGTCACTGAGAAGTAACGGTCAAAGCTGATGAGCAGAAGATTCATGACAGAGGCGTTGCTGGCCACATAGTCCAGGGCCAGCCAGAGGTCACAGGCCAGTGTGCCCAGAGCCCAGTGGCCCATGAGCAGGTATGTGGTATAGAGGTTCATGGAGAAAGTGCCAATGATGAGGTCAGCACAAGCCAGGCTCAGCAGGAAGTAGTTATTGACTGTCTTGAGCTCTGTGTTGACCTTGAAGGATATGAGCACTAGCAGGTTGCCTGTCACTGTAGCCAGAGACAGGAGGCCTGTGGTGATCCCGATGAACGCCACTTGCCAGGGACCCTTTCCTGGTGCCAAGACGGTGATGTTGGGACTGACAGCAGGGGGCACTGAGGTGTTCATTGCAGCCAGGTGGAATGAAGGGGCAGCCCCTTCCTCCAGTCACAGGTTTTTCTCAGAGTAAGGGCATCACCTGAAAAGAGAGGACACGAACTTTGTCTGGGCCACTCGGTACCTCTGGCAATTCCGAGTGGAAGATACAGCCCCAGACCTTTCAGAGTGCCAGGCCAGACAGCATCACCCCCCCCAGGCACTGGCACCTACTCACCGTGGCTAACAATGTGCTTTCCAGCCACAAGGAGATTTGCCAGCAGCATGGGGCAGTCCTGAAAGCTAGGAACCAAAGTCCTCATTAAAGCTTCCCCACTCAGACTCTGAGTCTCAGTTTTCTCATTGGAAAATTGCTACGAATTCCTGTCTTCAAATTTTTTTCATGTATTTTTACTTTATGTGTATGAGTATTTTGTCTACGTGTATGTTTGTGCACCACGTGTAAGCAGTGTTTGAAGAGGCCAGAAAAAGGGCATCCCTGGGTTACACACATTGTGACTACTTTGTGGGTGCTGGGAACTTAATCTGAGTTCTCTGGAAGAGAAGCCAGTGAGTTCTCTTAGCTACCAAGCCATCTCTCCAACCCCTAATTCCTGTTTTCTTTACATTTCATGTGGCAGGAATCGGGAGGGTTCTTTTGTATACAGACCTGCGAAATTTTCCAAGTATTTGTTCAAGCTTATTAATGTCTTCCTTTAAGAAGGACTTGCTACATGCCAGACACAGTGATAAGCACCTAATCAAGTTCTCTAATTTAACTGTCATGCTCATCCTTAGCAGGAAGGCCCTGGCTGGAGGCAATGGTGACTGAGCAGCTTTAACCTCTGCTATAGTGACAAGATGCTGAGTGGGATTAGAGTCCGCTACCTCCACTTGCTGTACCCGGCCTGCTCCAGTGTGAGGCTTTCACCAAAGAAAGGGTGATGGAAAGAAGAAGAAAGGTCTAAAGAGAAGAAGAGGGTCGGGAGTCATGGTCCTCATCTGTAATCCCTGCACTTGAGAGGAGGAGGCAGAAGGATCAGGAGTTTAAAGCCATCCTCTGCTACACAGTGAATTTCAGGATAGCCTGGGCTACAGTTGAGGGCAGGGGTTTAAGCCTACACATTCTTCCATGGATTGTATGTGAAGCAGACAACAGGGGCAATGAACTCAGCTCCCAGTCAGGTGAGGGTCTGGCCCCAGATGGGATGTGAGTGGCTCCCTTCCGTCTCTCTGGTCTGTTCCCGGGTCCCAGCTAAGAGTAGGGCAGCATGGGAGATAGGAGGATTCCCCGAGACTTTTCTGGAGCCTGGAGTCTGCCCCAGACACGAAAGTTGTGAAAAATTAAAGTCCAGGAGGCAGGGGAGACCTCCAGCCAAAGCCAAGGCAGACGGAAGACTGAAGGTTCTACTAAGCTGGAGCCCAACTGCTGTTTGATTTGGTGGTTCCTTTATTGTCCCCCACCTGTCTACTAAAGGAATTTAGGGTCTTCCTAGACTAACGCTGTGGCCTGTAGGATTGAACTGTTGGGAAGATTCTTCCAGGACCTGGTGTTGCTTGGGGACTTGGTCTGTGACACAGAGAATAATGTTCTATGCCTGTGATCATTGTATTTAATGCTACAGTTAGGTGCCTGCATTTAACACTACACTTGATATTAGCTAAAAGGCTGTAGGAGAAGTGGTAACAAACAAGAGGGTATTGGTATCGCCTTATTTGTTTTTTTTTTTTCAAGACAGGGTTTGTCTGTTTAGCAGCCCTGGCTTTTCTGGAGCTTGTCTTGTAGACTCGGCTGGCCTTGAACTCACAGAGATCCACCTGGGTCTGCCTCCTGAGTGCTGGCATTAAAGACATGTGCCACGGGCTGGTGAGATGGCTCGGTGGTTAAGAGCACTGACTGCTCTTACCTGAAGGTCCTGAGTTCAAATCCCAGCAACCACATGGTGGCTCACAACTATCTATAATGAGATCTGACGCCCTCTTCTGGTGTGTCTGAAGACAGCTGCAGTGTACGTACATATATAATAAATAAATGTTTGGGCCAGAGCGAGCAGAGGTCCTAAATTCAATTCCCAACAACCACATATAGACTCACAACCATCTGTACAGCTACAGTGTACTCATATACATAAAATAAACAAATAAATCTTTAAAAAAAAGACATGTGCCACTACACCAGGCTTTGTGTTTTTGCTTTTTTTTTTTTCTTTGAGACAGGGTCTCACATAGCTTAGACTGGCCTCAAAATTTCCATGAAATCAAGGATAACTTTGAATTCCCGATCTTCTTCCTCCTTGCCTCCCTGTCCCAAGTGCTGAGTTTGCAGGTAAGGCCTGACTGGATGTGAATCCACACTTTGCCATTTATGTAATTTACAACAACAACAACAACAACAACAACATGACAGCAACAGCAGCAACAAACCACCCATAGGACCTGGAGAGATTCCTCAGCAGTTAAGGGTGCTTATTGTTCTTCCAGAGTTCAATTCTTTGTACCTACATGACAACTCACAAAGTGTTACATGCATATATGTGTAGGAAAATATCCATATTTATAAAATAAAAATAAATACATCCTTAAAAAATTAAATATTTCACTACAATACAATTCCCACACCTAAGGCTCAGGGAAAACCAGAAAGACTATAAAAGCCAGAGAATCAGGATGTTCGGTGTGAGATGCTGGCTTACAGGAGTGTCTGAAGCTATTTCTATAAAATCTCACCAATATGACTGACTAAACATGAGCTGAGTAAGGACTACAGAACAGACGTACTAATGTGGGAGCAGAAGGCCGACGAGGCTTCAAAACTGCACAAAGAACTACAGGCAACTAAGGACACTGAGAGTGAGAGAGAGTCTTCCCCAGGGAAGAACATACCAAACGGTTATCCAATATCAGTGGTCAGCTCTGAAACCACACATACAAACAACATTATATAGACTGTGCAAGTTGCATTTATGCAGTTAGGTGTGCACACACACACACACACACACACACATACACACCTACGTGCACACACATGTAACAACAAGTAAGGAAAAGAGTCTATGAACTTGCAAGAGAGCAAGGTGAGGTATATGAGAGGATTTGGAAGAACAAAAGGGAAGCTAAAATGCTGTCATTATATTATCTCAAAAATGAAAAATACTTAAAATTAATTAATTAATTAATTAGTGACAGACTCTTGTGACAGGGTCTCATATAGTACAGCTTCCCTGTGTAGCCAAGGTGGGGAATGACTTCAAACTTCTGATTCTACTTCTTCCTCCCAGGTGATAGGATTAAAGGCTTGCACTACCATATCTTATTTTATTGACTATTAATTTACTATTATTATTTTCTTTAAGTGATGTAATGTCTATAACCATAAATTCCTCAATGGAGAGGTAGGGGTTAGCTAAGACCTTCAAGCTAATGCCTCAAAGAATTGTTGAGAGGATTAAATGAGTTTTTGAAAATCATGTGCTTAAGAATGGCTCTTGATGTGAACAACGGGTCCCCATAAATTCAGTCTGTGTAGGAATGAGGGTTCCTTCCTGCTTAGGAGTGGCTACTTCTATTAAAAACATCCCTTAGTGAGGGAGGTACACTCTTGCCCAGGGGTGAACCCCCAATTAGTTATGCAATACTGAGGGGTCAGCCCTGAGATCATATACACACAAGTAATACCAAATGGACTGAGCAGTTTGTATTTATGTATTTAGGCATACATACACATACATGTAACAATAACCACTAAAAAGATGTCATGGTTTCAGAGGGAGCAAATTCTGGGGCTACAGGAAAAGGGTTGGAGGGAGAAGAGGGAAACTGGAAAATGATGTAATTGTATTTCAATTAAAAAAAAAAATCTCTCTAAAGGTTGGGTGTGGTGGTACACACCTGTAATTTCAGCATTTAGGAGGCAGAGGCAGTCAGATCTCTAGGAGTTCAAGGTTGGCCTGGTCTACATAGTGAGTTCCAGGACAGCCAGAGCTACAATGAGAAATCTTGTCTTGAAAAGAAAGAAAAAAGAAAGAAAGAAACAACAAAAGAAAGAAAGAAAGAAAGAAAGAAAGTAAATAAGTAAATAAATAAATAATTCTCCTAGAGGGTTTGGGTACAGCTCTTAGTAAATTACTAAGCATTACTAGGGCCCCGAGTTTCATCCCTAGCACAGGACCCCATATCTCTGATGGTGTAATAGTGGCGACTGATGATAATGGTGCCTAGTGCTGTTGGACAGCTCACCCCAGTCACTATCTTTTTTTTTCTTTTTTCTTTTTTCTTTTTTCTTTTTTCTTTTTTTTCAAGACAGGGTTTCTCTGTGTAGCCCTGGCTGTCCTGGAACTCACTTTGTAGACCAGGCTGGCCTGGTACTCAGAAATTCGCCTGCCTCTGCCTCCCGAGTGCTGGGATTAAAGGCGTGCGCCACCACGCCCGGCCCCAGTCACTATCTGTTCATGCATTATCTTATTTAATCTCTGTGTGTGTGGTGTAAGGAATCAAACATGGGGCCTTACACATTCTCACCAAACATTTTTTTTTTTTTAAAGACATTTCATGTAGTCTGGGCTGGCCAGGAACTCACTGTGTAGCCAAGGAAAATCTTAAAAATTTGATCCTCCATCTTCAGAGTGCTGGGATGAGAGGCACAGCGTCCCATGCCAGTTTTACACGGTGCGGGCGATGAAACTCCATGCTGGGTAAGCACTACACATTGAGCTACTTCTCCAACCCCACACTGAATCTCAGCAGGAAAACGACGTAGGCACAAGTTCACAGATATGGGAACTGAAAGAGACCCAAGCAAAGCAACCAGAGAACCTGCAGAAGACCACACAGGGATGTCCACTCAGGACTGGACCCCAGCCTTTCCAGTGCAACTTCATTTATAAGAACCTACAACTAAACATTAAAAGCCAGACAAACAAAAACTCACAAACCCCCAAACAAACACAACAATGGACTGAATATCATTGGAAACTCATTCACCAATTTGAATTTTAAAAGCATTGCATTAAAACACAATTCAGCACCCACCCCAGCCCACCAGCATTGAGCTTTAAATCCAGGACTTTGCAGCTAGGCAGACACTTTGCCACTGAGCTACAGTCTCAGCTCCTGAGAGTTTTGATAACGTGTATCCAGACCAGTTTTTGACTCACTGTGTAACCTAAGTTGGCCTTAAACTCATAGTTGAGCCTCCTTCCTTAGCCTCCTGGATGCTGGGATTAGAGGCATGAGATAGCCATATCTTGTAAAATATGATTTATCTTCATTGCCCAGTTTTGTCACACACTGGGCTGGGATCAGGCCTTCTTCCCTACTAAGGCTGCTGCTGGCCACTATCTTGAGAATTTGCCCTGCACAGCTAATGTCTTTGGTTTTCTGAATTCGGGGTTGATTAATGTCCATTGCCTAGAGGGAATAACTGAGGCCCAGCAACTTCGGATAGAAGGCATTACTAAGGTCTCCTTGTTCTTAAACTGTGTACAGTCCCCTATGTGTCGGCAGCAGAGTTGAGCAAAGACTTGAGAACTAAAGTAGAATCTCTAACTGATCAGAGAGGCTGCATCCTCCCAACTGCAGAGGCTCCTCGGGATGTTGTACATCTTGGCCACAAAATTTAAAGATGTCCCCAAACTCGATAGTAGATAAACTAATGTTTTATATAATGTGAAAAATATCAATGCAAATACAATCTATTATGAATAAAATGTCTACGGCAGGATCCAGCCCTACACATGTGCAATCCTATTTCTTTAGCCCCCAGACCCCAACCCTGACCCTGGTTCCCAAATAAATAGTTCTTTATTTACAAAAAGAGCAAGCTTGTTGTAGTGTTGATTGATTGATTGATTGATTGATTGATTGAGACAGAGTCTTACTATGTAGCCCAGGCTGGCCTCAAACTCAGAATTCTTTGCTTTAGTCTTCCAATGCCAGCATCATAGCCATGTACCACCAAGACTGGTTTGTTATTTGATTTTTAAAAATGTTCCAGGCTGGGCGTGGTAGCACACTCCTGTAAACCCGGTGCTCTAGAAGTTGTGGTAGGAGGATGTGGAGTTCAAGGCCAACCTCATTTACATAGCACGTTTAAGGCTAGCCTGAGCTATGTAAGACTGTCTTAAGAACAAAAAATAGGGCTGGAATGATGGCTTAGTGGTTAAGAGCACCAACTGTTTTTTTGTTTTGTTTTGTTTTGTTTTTCGAGACAGGGTTTCTCTGTATAGCCCTGGCTGTCCTGGAACTCACTTTGTAGACTAGGCTGGCCTCGAACTCAGAAATCAACCTGCCTCGGCCTCCCAGGCATGTGCCACCATGCCCGGCCCGACTCCTCTTCAGAGGTTCTGAGTTCAATTCCCAGCAATCACATGTTGGCTCACAGCCATCTGTAATGGGATCTGAGCCCTCTTTTGGTGTGTCTGAAGACAGCTACAGTGTATTCATAATAAATAAATAAATAAATCTTTAAAAAAAAGAAAAGAAAACAGAAGAAACAAAACAAAACAAAACAAAAAAGCAACAAAACAAATCAGTAACAAAGTTGCAATATTGCCTTTCTGGGTTATGAAGTTTTCTTCCTCTCTGTCTCTGCTTTTCTCTGTCTTTCATTTTCTTGTGCTGGGGACACAACCCAGAACCGTGTGCATACTAAGCATGTGCTTTACCATTGAGTCACACCCTGTGTCCCTGTGACCCCTCAAGTTTTGCTCCAAGGTGAGTGTCTCATTTGACTTGCCCCAGGCTTGGCACCAGTACCTGGGACCCGTGTCGCTCTGGAACTAGGCTCAGTGTTGTCCAGTCCTCCAATTGTTAGCACAATCTCCTAACCTGTCATCCTCTTCCCGACGTTCACTCCCCAGCTGATGAGCAGGATCCCAAAGCAGTCACACAGTTAATGACCTCGGCTCTTCCTGACTCCCTGTCACAGTGAGTGCCCTGACGGGTGTCCACGCCAGCTCTTCCCTGGTTCTTATCTGCTCTTCTGTATGAAGGAAGATTTGGACTACCCCATCTCTGGGATCTGTGGAGGGTCCTGACTACAACATGTTCAGATGCTGCACAGGGAGGACTCAAGTCCCTGGGGTGAAGCTGAAGGATTCAGGCCCCTTCACTGGGAGCTGCAGGGACATCAACTCTGGGTGGGAACATGGTGACTGACTCTTGCTCATCCCAAGCTTCACTTAGAGACAAGTGGTGACTACCGAGAATGGGGTCTCATTACACAGCCCTGGGTAGCCCAGAACTTTGTAAACCATGCTAGTCTTAGTGGTAGGGGTGGGAGGATGTGGCGTTCCAGGCCAACCTCATTTACACAGCAAGTTTAAGGGTAGCCTGAGCTACAGGAGACTTTATTTTAAAACAAAAAACAAAACAAAACAAACTCGCAGAGATCCACCTGCCTCTCTGCCTTGGGGTGCTGGGATTATAGTTGTGAACCCACATGCCTGGCTAAAGCAAATGCTTTTAGTACAGAATACTGGAGAGAAAGGATCCAGTATTCGCAGAGGTGAGGCAAGGCTGGTGGTCTCTTGCCTCGATGGCTAGAAATCCAGGCTAAATCTTGTTTTAATGGTCAAACTGGAAGTCATCATACTTAGGACATTTTGTGCACTAGATACACGCTCCTCCCCCTTTTCTGCTGAACACTTTTATCTCTGTAGTACAGGTGAGGCATCTGAGGCTCAGAGGGCTGAGTGGGTTTCTGATGGTCCCACCGGGGGTAGTGGCACTGGGACTGTGACTTTAACTTTCCTCTTCAGGGCCTGTGTTCACTCTACTTGGCCCACTGCTCTGTGCCTCTCTGATGTCTGCCTCTGGGCAGAGGTTCTAGACTTAGGTTCTCAGCGCCCTTTGGACCTTCCATTCTCCTTAGAGACGCAGCTCCAGCTGCTCATGACCCTGCTTTCCCATTGCAGTGAGAGCAGAAAGAGTCAGAGTTTCCTGATCACCTGTTGTAGTCCTTGTGCCACCTTGGCAGATCTTGTCACCTCAGCCTCTCAGGTGTTGAGATGATGCATCTATGCTACTAGACTTAACCAATTCGTCCTTCCTTCCTTCCTTCCTTCCTTCCTTCCTTCCTTCCTTCCTTCCTTCCTTCCTTCCCTCATTTCCTCCCTCCCTCCCTCCCTCTTCCCTCTGTTCTTTCTTTCTTTCTTGGATAGGGTCTCAGGCAATTCAGGCTAGCT
>NC_034590.1:119921991-119926047 GCF_900095145.1 Mus pahari | reverse complement strand
ACTCCAGAAGAGGGCGTCAGATCTTGTTACAGATGGTTGTGAGCCACCATGTGGTTGCTGGGATTTGAACTCTGGACCTTTGGAAGAGCAGTCAGGTGCTCTTACCCACTGAGCCATCTCACCAGCCCCGACTTTGAACTTCTGATCAACCAGTCTCCACTTCCCAAGTGCTAGGATTACAGATATGTATCACCACCCATGTGGTGCTAGGGGCTAAATCCAGGGGCTCTTGATTGCTAGCTGAGCAGACTACCAACGAAACTACATTCTCAGCTAGTTTTTCATGTTGTTTTTTTAAAAAAGTTTAATCTCAGCATTTGGGAGGCAGAGGCAGGCAGATATCTGAGTTTGAAGCCAGCCTGATCTACAGAGTGAGTTCCAGGACAGTCAGGCTACGCAGAGAAACCTTAGCTCAAAAAGCGAACAAGCAAACAAGAATTTTTTTTTTTTTTTTGGTTTTTCGAGACACGGTTTCTCTTTGTAGCCTTGGCTGTCCTGGAACTCACTCTGTAGACCAGGCTGGCCTGGAACTCAGAAATCCGCCTGCCTCTGCCTCCCGAGTGCTGGGATTAAAAGTGTGCGCCACCACACCCGGCTGCTAACAAGAATTTAAATTTGTACGTAAGTTTGCCTGCCTATGTGAGTGCATGCTACATTTCCGGGTACAGTAAAGCCAGAAGAGGGTGTCAGATCCCCTGGAACTGGAGTTACAGGTGCTTGAGCCACCTGATACAGGTGCTTATAAGTGATTTAGTTTGAGGTCTCACTATTTAGCCCAAGATAGTCTTGAACTCACAGCAATCCTCCTGCCTCAGCCTTCTGAGTTCTGGGAGTACAGGTGTGTACCATCATGCCTGGCCTAACTTTTATATGTATGTATGTATATATGTATGTATGTATACGCTGAGTTGTTTTCCCATTACCTATGCCAGGCTGACTGATCTGTAAACATCGGTGCATTTTCCTGTCTCTGCTGCCTGCTGTCTCTGTCTCCTATATCCTTTTTTATTAAAGCATTATTTATTTAATTAATATTTATTTTATGTATATGAGTACACTGTTGCTGTCTTCAGACATACCAGAAGAGGGCATCACATCCCATTACAGTGGCTGTGAGCCACCATGTGGTTGCTGAGAATTGAACTCAGGACCTCTGGAAGAGCAGTCAGTGCTCTTAATCATTGAGCCATCTCTCCAGCCCTTCCCATATCCTTGTAGGAGCACCAGGATTAAAAGCAGGTGAAGATGCTTGCTTTTATGTAGGTTCCTGAGGTTTAAACTCAGGTCCTCATGCTTGCATGGCAAGCATGTTTACTCACTCAGCCATCTCTCTTTAACTTTTCACTGGGGAGATTTCACTATGTGTTGATGGCCACTGGAGGATGGTAGTCATGAATTAACTTGGTTTCTTATGATTAATCATCTTGGGGCTGAAAGTCAGCGTGTTGGGGTTTCAGTAACAGAACCAGAAGTTTTATGAAGTAGGAGTTCAGAGTTAGCTCTCTGATCGAAAGCACATGCTATTAAACACTCATGGAGGGGCTGGAGGGATGGTTCAATGGTTAAGCGCACTGGGTGCTCTTATAGAGGACTGTGGTTCAAGTCCTAGAACCCATATGGTGCCTGACCACAGTCTGTAACTCTAGTCCTTAGGGGACTCAAGGCTCTCTTCTGAAGTGGCACTACGCAGGCACGTGATGCACAGATACAGGCAAGACAGCCCATGCGTAGAAAATAAAAATATTATCTGCATATCCCTGAATATCCTGGAACTCACTCTGTAGACCAGGCTGGCCTCAAACTCAAAGATCCACCTGCCTCTGTCACCCAAGTGCTGAGATTAAAGTCTTGTGGCAGTACCTCCCGGCCTGATAAGTCTTAAAACAGAAAGTGCATTCATTCATGGAGGAGCTGGGAGATAGGGATTGCAGGGCGGGGCAGGCAGGAACCTCTTAGGTCAATCCTTAGCGTCAAGCTTTTGTCACGCTGACCTTAGGCAAGTTACCATACCAACCTGAGAACTCTTATGTAGGATGGGGCAGAGTTTCTAGTGTGAGTTTGTGTGTGAAGGTGTGTGCATCGCTGTATGAGACTAGGGATGGCGGGGTGAACTCATAGGTTTGTGGGGATGGGTTGGGATCTTGGGGTTTTTCATGGTTTAGGTACAAGAAGGTGCTAAGAAATGCAGAGAATGATTTTCTGCCCAGGACTTCAGCCTCCTGCTGAAGACTGTTGGGAGCCTTTAATAATATTACTATCATTATCATAGCAACTGATATTTACTGGCTGCTTGAGTACACCAGACATGGCTCTACGAATTAGATGCATAATTTAATTTACTTGTTATAACTCCTTGAGAATAGATTCTATTACCTCCGATTTGCAACCAGAGGTGACTTTAAAGCCCATCAATGATGCACTTGTCTGCCTCTGAGACCCTTCTCTGGGAGCCCCGACCCTAAACTGCTTTTGATGGGGTGTGCAGGAGAGTTGCAATGGTCTCTCCAACTGTTTCCACTCACTTAGCCAAACCCTAGTTTGAATCAGCCAGCAATCCTTGCTTTAGATTCTGGCCTGTGTATGTGTCATTTATCTGTGAGATGAATAGTGACAGGATGGGGGGAGGGTAGATCTAGCCGTAACTGACGAGGAAGAAAGGTACTATCTCTGCTTGCTTCATTTATTGCTTTATCTTAGGGCTCGCTACATAGTAATTGCTCAACAAATATTTGTGGAATAAATGCATGAATGTGTACGTGAAGAGGGGGTATTCCTAAAGACTCGAGGCTCTGGAGGTTGAAGATGAGCCTATGGGGATGATGACTAGCTCTGGAGCAGAGTTTAGGGGCCCCTTGCTTTTATGACCCCTTACCCACCAGGCCTCAGTTCTCTTGGATCAGGGTGTGTCTGGTACAAGAGCATAGGAGAAACATACGGAAGAGCATCTTCATCTGCTCAGTGGGTCAAGAAAACCCTGCCTTATTGAAGCACAGGGATGCTAAGTGAGGTTCACAAATTGATGTGGAGTGGTGTGTGTGTGTGTGTGTGTGTGCGTGCGTGCGTGCGTGCATGCGTGCGTGTGTGTGTGTGTGTGTGTGTGTGTGTGAAGTTAATATGGATTGCAAGAGTTAAGGGATGAGATCAGAGTTTCTAACACAAGGCAGGCCAGACTGATGACCGCCAAGGCCCTGCACCAATCCCTAAGGGGCTGAGGATCTGGCTAGTGAGAGGAAGAGAGAAAGAAAGGAACCACTTGGGGGAGGCTACAAGGAGGGCGGGGGAGAAGGATTCCTGAACATTAGACTTTCCTGAGCCTGGGCAGGGAGTGCGAGGGGAGGCAGAGGGTGACAGCATGCTGGGGAGATTCAAGAAGGAGGCGTGGAGCCATCTTGTTATTCTGGGGCTAGAAGCTGTCAGAAAATTCTGGCTGGGGCCGTGATAACACCAGGGAGAAGGTGGTCTTCGGAGAGGGCTGTGGGATTGGGACCCTGGGACCTTACATATGTAGTAAGAGGGTAGTCCTGCCCAAGGCTTTCGACCATCCCCTTCTTTAGGGGCCATGGCTCAGAAGCCAGCCTTTCTGGGTCACTCTCAGTAGGTTAGCTTTTCACTTCAGGTGGCTCTTGGTTCATTAAAGGTTCACAATACTTCCACCCCTGATCCCCTGGCCCTGGAAATAAGGAAGTAAATAAAAAGAATGGCTCTTGTGTTTTAGGCTTAAGCTACTGCCGGGAGCTCCAGCTAACCTATCAGAGGTCAGTGGTCATTAGTTAAATGCTCCATAAATATAATGCTGATCTGAAGGAGGGGCATCTTTCAAAGAACCATGGCCAAAATTGCTCACCAGTGATGGACTTTGACTAGTTGACTATCTTTAACCAGGTTGTGAAGAGCCTGGCTGTTAGCAGGCTGCAACCTAGACCTTGCTCTGCAAGTGTGGCATCAGCCATTCTGGCCCCCTCATCCTCCTCCCTGCATGCTCCTTGTGCTCCCCCTTTCTCTCTCTCTCTCTCTCTCTCTCTCTCTCTCTCTCTCTCTCTCTCTCTCTCTCTCTCT
>NC_034590.1:119908922-119921925 GCF_900095145.1 Mus pahari | reverse complement strand
TCTTCTTCTTCCTCTCTCTCTCTCTCTCTCTCTCTCCCTCCCTCCCTCCCTCCCTCCCCCATTCTTCTAGGCATCACCATGGCATCAGAGCCGAGCAGAAACTCAGCTCAGTTCACCCACCTCTTCTCTGCCTGCCTGCTTGGGAGCCCAAGATCCTGGCTCACAAAGCTTGCTACACCCTTCCCTTTCCCACCATATCCTATCCTCCTGTTCATGGAGGCGGTGGCGGCACAGTATTATGCTGAGGGTGAGGAGAACGGGGTTCAATTACCAACGGGGCTGCTATGTCTCCCTAACGGGGCCATGGGTAAGTTCATTTTGCCTTTTTAGCCCCACTTTCTCTGACCGTACATTGGGACAGCTCTGCCTAGACCTTTCTGGACACTTAGAACTTCCTATTGCTCTTCAAGATCCACCAAAGCTACCAGTCCAGCACGGAAGTCAGAACGATACTTTGTAGCCCTGTCCCACCATCTCCTCTTAAGTATCCCAACAGCTATCATGGTTTGCCTTGTAGCTGAGATTAGAGGGTAGAAAGCTTTTCTTGGGCAGCTCATGGAGTAGCTGGTTACTCTGAGACAGGAGACTGGCTACTGGAGACTGCTAGCCAGTGAGGCAGGGGTCACTGAGCCAATGGGATGAGCTGCAGATAGATAGGCACTGTAAGAAGAACTGAACCTCTCTCCACTGGCACTAAGAACCCCTAAGGTGAACAGATTTTCATGAGCCAACTGCCCCTTCTCCAGACACCTGTCTTAGAGGTGGCAACTCCACGAATCAGAGCCTCTGGCTTTAACTCATCCTTACTGGAGTCAGGGAACACATGTGTGCATCAGCACCATTGTATTGCCCGCAACCTGCCTTCAGCAAGCCAAAGATACTAAAAACACAGGGAGGGCCCTCTGGGTCCCCGTGCATGCCAGGACCACATTGTCTGGGTGGTGTGGCTATCCATGTGCTTATCTGTCTCCAAAGAGCACTAGGGCTTTTAGCCTGGTCTCCTGCTGGCTTCTGGCCCAACACCCACCTTGGCATCCAGTTTGTCCATCTGGCCAGTAGCCTCATTCAATCCATCTTGGGGGGCTGAAGGTGGATAGGGGAGGTAGGATTCAGGGTTTCCTGAAGGAGGAGAGAAGGAGGCTCTGGGACTAGTGTCCCCAAAAGTATGTACATGGGGTCACTCTTCAACTAGGTGCTGGTAGCCAGGGCTGCCTCCTGCCCTTCCCCTTCTGCCTTTAGCGTGCTCGGGGATCTGCTAGCCACATGACCATCTAGTCTCTTCTAAAGTCTAGGTTGAGTTTCCTAAGGTCTTTACCTCTTCTGCCAACTAAAGCGCAGAAAAACATCAGATGAATCCACTGAGAAGCAGCAGACAGGGTGTTTGTAGCAGCCAATGCCCACTGATAGAGAGCCCTCTTGGCCTCTAGACCCCTCCCTGGCCACCTCCCCTTTCAAGAATCCACCCCCATTCCTGTCTCATCCTTGTCCCTGCCCTGTCTCAGAGGACCCTGATGCTTCTGCACCCAGCTCAACACAGCCCCTCCCAAGCCCTCCCAAATGTACTCACCATGGGACCGGAGAGGGGTCTGTAGGGTCCTCAGCTTCAGTGCTTCTCCGGGGGCCTGCAGTGTCTCCTGGGACCCAAACACCTGGCTCCCGGGGGGAGCTGCGCCCTGTGCTGGCAGCCGGAGAGGCACAGCCAGTGATTGGCATGTCCCACCCCCTGGCACGCCAGCCTTGGGGGGGAGGGAGGAAGGGAAAGAGAGGGAGGGAAGAAAGGGAGGAAAGAAAGGGAGGGGGAGCAGGAGGGAAGCCTCAGGCAGCATCTGGGGTTGGACTAAGTCCTGGAGTGTGCCCCCCTCGTCCACAAGGGCACCCACTTTGAGCCTCGAGAGGGAGGAGACAGGACATGAGGAAAGAGAGCCCAGGAAAGCTAAAAGTCCAAGAGGAGAGAGAAGGCGGATACAGGGAGACAAACACCCACACCCACTGCACACAGACTGGCGGCACACACACACACACACACACACCCTCTCACAAAGGCACACTCTGTTTCCCGGGCACCTTCCCCCACCCAACCGGAAAGCCCCCAACTCCTGTGCACCATGTCCCAACACACATGCCCCGACACACATGCCCCATTATTCACATGCCTGCTTCCTTTGCATACCCTCCCCCCCATGAACATGCCCACGCGCCCACCCACCCACCCACCCAGCCACACACCCTGCTCTTCCTCCCTGCTGTGAGGGAGCTATATTCCTTCTGTTTGAAAATGACACATTGGGCCTCACGTGAGAGGTTCCAACTTGGAACAGACCCAGAGGGCTGGCTCACCCACCCTGGGACTGAGTGACAAGCCCACATGCTGGGCAGTGCACTCTGGTGTGAGGGTATATGCGTGTCTGGTTTGTGGGGCACTGGAGAAACTGTGTTTGTTCCATATGCTGTTCAGGGTCCGGCATGTGTGATATGACATGTGTGCTCATGTCATTATGCAGCCTACGTAAATCCAGGTGTGACCCTGCCAATCTGGAGCCAGAACGCATGTGGGAGCGTGTGTCTGTGCTCAGTGTATGTCTGAGTGTTGCCCAACTGTGGAATTGGCTAATTTTGACAAGTGAGGTAGCATCTACCTCCCTGACTGCTCCACCCCCAGCTTCCCCTTGTTAGATAGACATACAGACAGGCAGGCAGGCAGGCAGGCAGACAGACAGCTCTCCTCCCAGCTTGTCAAACTCTGTCTCCCCTGACTCCCACTCTAGGTTCACAGGTGTGTACCTGGGGAGTATGAGCCACTCCTCTGAGCCTATGGTTTGACCCTCATCCCTCCCCCAGGCTGGTTTGGATTTCTGTGTAGAGTTTCCTGGGGGACAGAGACACCTCCTGGGGGCTTTGTCATAGGTACCTGGGTCCAGCAACTGCTCCAATAGAGACTTCCTGGAGAGTTGACCACCGAGGAGAATTGGAAACACTAAAAGCTCCTGTGTGTTTTGCCCCATGGGCTGTGATGAAGCCCTGGGTGGGAGGTGGGAAGGACTGAAATCAAGATTGCCTTTATGTAGGAGAGAAAGGAGAACGCTGAAGGTAGGTTCCAGGTGAGCCACCGTTTGGACTCAGGTCCTGGGCTCTAAGCTCAAGGTTTTGGAGTCCGGGGCACCCATTCTTCTTCTCTCTTCATTTTCTTACCAATGTTGAGCCTGGAGCTCAGTTGCCAAAGGAACCAGAAAAGGAAGAAATTGACGATGACACTGGGGCTTGGGCCAACAGATACAGGACACAGGTGGCAGGTACGTGTGGGGGCATCAATACTCTTGAGGCTGCCAAGGAGTACCCAGTATGCTGTCTCTCTGTGTTTGGTCATATACTACAGTTTTGGGTGTGTGTGTGTGTGTGTGTGTGTGTGGGTGCAGGGGATCTGAACAGCTCCTCCTCTCACCCTCGGGGGCATTAGACCCTAGGGTTAGGTCAGAAAACAAGCAGTCCCTGTGGCAGGCTGCCCCCTACTGGGCCATCCTTAGGTTGCGGGTTGCTTGCTGCGAGAGCTGTGGGGGTGCGTGTACTTGTGCGTGTACACGTGGTTTAGAGTGGGGGAGTTAGGCCTCCACATCCATTTCCGAGTCTGAATCAAGCTTCCTCTTTGCCCCCTTCCCCCAATCTTCTTGCTCTCCCTTTTCTCCCACCGCCTCTGCACATGTCCCTTTTGAAATAAAAACACTTATTTTGTGGGCGGGAGGGGAGGGTGTCCAGCTTTCCTCTGCCTCCTCCTGAGTGTCCCCATCTTTGGTCCATGCAGCGTTCTGGAGTCTGTGTAGCTTCAGAAGAAGGGGTCTATAGCCCCGTACCTCCTGTTGAACCACGCCTTTTGCATTCCCGCCTAGCTTGGCTAGGTGTCCTCATACCAGTTGGGGAAACTGAGGCATGAGGGAAGAAGGGAGGCAGCGCGGGGAGAAGAGCTCCCGCCCGGCTCGCTCGCCACCCCCGCACTCGCGCCGGATTTAGCCGCAGGGAGGCTGGGAACATTGTCTTTATTTTAAGCCGCCGAGTGCGGCACGAACGCGGCTGCTCCCGACAAAGGGCTTCGCTAAGCGGCTGCAGGCGGCGCACGTGGGGGTCCGGCCCGGCCCCCACGTGACCCCCTCTCCTGCTGCCCCGACCCTCCAGCTTTTTCCCCCCTTGTTCAGGTGGGGGCGGGGCTTACACAGGACTCGGGGTCTGCGCTCCTGCTGGTTGCTATTTTTGATCAGCGTTGGATGACTCGGCCCAATCTTAAATGCTTCTAAGTAGGGGAAAAAAAAAAAAAAAAAAAGAGCGAAGTTGTCCTGGGTTCGAATCCAAGTTTAGGTTGGTTCATTCGAACTGCCTGGCAAGTTAGAGCTTGTCTTTAGGTCCGTTTAATCAGTGACGTGGGCGTAGAAGTGCCTCCTCCCTTGGTGGGACAGTTACATCAACTGGCACCTTCAGCATCTGAAAGAGAAAGCCATTATTGTTACTTATAATAGGTACTGAGTGCTTGCTTCCGCTGGGCTTTCCTAAACGCTTTACTTTAATTAACCTGTCGCTCCCTATACCATGTGGTAGGCCTTTTCTTATTCCCATTTTACACATTGAATAGATTCACAAAACAAACAAACAAACAAAAAAACGTGCCTCGGGCTTTGGGGAGGGTTCAGTGTGCCTGAACAATCCTGGGCTTGGGAACCCTAGCAGGGTTGGCCGCTCGCAGGCTGCAGGTTGCGGGAAGGAAGGGTTAGTATTTTCTTTACAGAGTCAAAATTCTATTGATCGTGTGTGGTATGGGCTCATGTGTGTGCAACACTCATGCCATCGCGCTCAGGTGGAGGTCAGAGGATAACTGGCAGGAGCTGGTTCTCTCCTTCCACCGTGTACTTCCGGGGGATTCAGTTCAGATGTGTCAGGTTGGGTGGGGGTAAGCACCTCCCGTCGTTGACCTCCATGGGGTGGGGAGTGTTCATGTAGAGTGCTGCACACATTTTTACTTATATCCTTATCCTCGGTTTCAGTCCAGGAAAGGATTTAAAACCTCGCTAAACCTTCAGGATGCTGCTTCCTTCACACTAAAGGATGGAGGCCTTGGGAAGGGAGGCCAGTTCTTCCAGTTTTACCTGGCCTGGTCCTGAGGGCTCTTGAGGAGGGAAGGCGGCAGGCCAGAGATGTCACCACTTCTGAGGGCAGACAGACTACCTACCTGGCAGTGTGTCTCTTCACTTCTTCCTTTGCCCAAAGTCTTTAGTTTTAACCCCCCCCCCCCAGACCTTCCCCTACACTCCAACAGACTGCTTTCTAGATTGTTGTTTTTTTCTGAGACAGGGTTTCTCTGTGTAGCCCTGGCTGTCCTGGAACTCACCCTGTAGACCAGGCTGGCCTCGAACTCAGAAATCTGCCTGCCTCTGCCTCCCGAGTGCTGGGATTAATGCTTTCTAGAATTGAAGGGAAAGGCTACAATCCAGGTTGGGGCTGCAGACCTGCTAGGCCAGGGTAAACTCAGCCACAACAAAATTATGGGTCCAGAAATTGAGATTTTACAGTCTGGTTCTTAAGATGATCAAATATAGACAGTCTACTCAACTAATTTTCCACCTTTCCAGCCAGTTGAGTCTGGTTCCTTTCAGCAGGCATGACTTGGAAGCGGTCTCTATCTATCCCATGCCTCACAGCCCGGAACGTTCAGGAACCTGGGTCCAGCAGAGCATGCGGGGTCTGGCCCAGGATTTGTGCACTGAGAACTGAGCCTCAGAATTGTGTTCTTTCTTACAAGATGGCTCTAAATCACCCCTATTGCTGCCTATGAGGCCAGGACTCAGAGCTCAGGAACCACTTGTGGCTGCCTAGGAGCTGAATGCATCTGAGAAGCCTCATCCAGACCCAGGCAAGAGGCAGTGAACCTTCTGCTCAACTCTGACATCGGTTCGGAAATTGATGAATCTTCACTTGGCTACATGATCAAAAAGCAAGTTGGGGCTGGGCGGTGGTGGCGGCACGCCTTTAATCCCAGCACTTGGGAGGCAGAGACAGGTGGATTTCTGAGTTCAAGGCCAGCCTGGTCTACAGAGTGAGTTCCAGGACAGCCAGGGTTCCACAGAGAAACCCTGTCTCAAACAAAACAAAACAAAACAAAACAAAAAAGCAAGTTGGCGGAAGGAAAGGTTTATTTGGTTTACACTTCCAGAGTTCACCAACCTATTTCTTTTTTTCCCTCTCCGGTAGGAAAACAGTAATACTGCGCTTGGTGGAGGTGCGTCAGGAATGGTATCCCACTTCCACCCAGAAGGCCAGAGGAGCTGGCTTCTTGTCTGTTATGTGCCGTCTGAGGTTCCAGCACACTAGAGCCAGGGCACCTGTGTGCAGGTCAGAGAACAACTTGTGGGGGCCAGAGGTGGAACTCAGGCTAGAGGCTTGTGGCTTGCTGCAGTGCCTTTCCCCGTAGAGTCCTTCTCTAGCTCCCCATTCATAAACTTCGGGGCATTTTTCTCAGTCTTCACATCAGCCCCACGATGCAGGGCAATTTGGTTCCTATTCTGCTGATAGGAAACAGACCTGAGAGGTTAGATTAATTCACTCCGCTGTCTTTACCCCTTCACAGTTTGTGGTTTTGTTCCCAGCTTGGACTCCCTCGTCACAGTTTGTAAGAAGAAAGGGCATTCCGGGGAAACCCTAAGCCAAAGTCCCACCTGTCTGTCAGTGTACAGTAATAATAAACAGTGGCAACAACAACAACAACTATTATTGTTGTTTTGAGACAAGATCTCATGTAGTTCAGGCTGGTATCAAACTTGCTTTGTAGCTGAGGATGACCTTGAACTTCTTATCCTTTGGCCTGCAGAGATTATAAGAGTATAATCTACATTGGTTTATGTGGTACTTGGGGTAGAACCCAGGCCCCTCGAATATTAGGAAGTCCTAAGCTCTGCAGCCTCAATCTGCAGTCCTACTATTTGATGGACACTTGAGTGCATCAAGCATATGCTGGCCTGGTTTAGAGTGTTTTACATATTTGTAACTAATAAAAATTATTATTATTATTTTTTTTTTTTTTTGAAAAAACAGGGCCTCACTATGTAGTCCTGACTTGGAACTTAGAGAGAGCTACTGGCCACACCTCTGGACTGCTGGGGTCAAAGGTCTACATTATTACATCTGGCTCATTTAATTTTTTAAAGTTTATCTTATATGTATGAATATTTTGCCTGTATATATGTCTGTGCACCAAATGCATGCATTCCTAGGAAGGCCAGAAGAGGGTGTTGGATCCCCTGGGACTGGAGTTATAGATGGTTGTGGATGGATCATCAAGTGGTTCTGAGAACTGAACCCTGGTAGGTGCAGAACCAGGCCACTTGACTCCTAATTATTGCTTTTGCCTTTATAAAGAAGATTCCCAGATGTCAATGTGTCCACATCATCTGGACCCTGCTCCCCTTTTTTTCATTCTCTCTATTTGTGTCTGTGGGCAGTCAGCCCATGGAAAACAATGAAAAGGAGACGGCTGACCCCATAACGTTGTACTCTGAGTGCAGACATTTTTTTTAGCCCTGAACCTGTAAGATCAAGCCTACAAGATCCGGGTCTTTTGAAGGCCCCTTCTCACTGCCCCTGGGGCTTCCTGTCAGCTTCAGGACTGATGGAGGCCTGACCAGGGTGGGGAGTAATGAGAGGACCTCAGGCCGCCTGTACACTCGGTGATTAACTCTGTGGAATTGAGTTAGGGCTGAAGCTCCCGGGCTGAAGCAGGGAAGGAGGAGGGGCAGGAATGGCAGCTCCTTGGTCCTGGTACAGGTTTGTAAGGGCCAGGGCTTAGCAGCAGCAGAGGAAGTTTGTTGGACCTCCAGGGTATGGTGGCAACCTTCCTTGCTTTTTTCTATCCCCTTTCCACAAAGGCTGAGCATGTCTCAGCTCTAGGGCTTGATCAAGAAAGAAAGGAAGTCATTTCAAATCCAGGGAGACCACTGAACAGGACAAAGCAGCGGGGCAGGGAGAGATGTAGGTAGGTGCTGTGTCTGTCTGGGTTTTAAATTATACAAGACCAATCTGTTTTGGTCCCAAAGCCTCCTCACTTCTTGGGTGACTTTGTGTTTCCATGCCTTTCTGATCTGTGGAGGACTTTTCTCTTGAGCAGAACATAGCTAGCCTGATGTGGCTTTCTTAACCACAGTAGTCGTGGAGTGGTTCTGCATACTGCCCGGACAGGCCCTGGGCTCCAGCCATCCTCCCGAGGATCCTTCACTAACTTGAAAGTCACACAGTGTAGTCCATAACATGCCCCACTTCCTCCAGACTTGTAATGAAAGCATATCCAAAGAGAACAGGTTGCAGTCTGTGCCTACCAGCACTGTGGTCAATACTGGGAAGGGAACAGCAGCTAGAGGTAGACATCATAAGGAGCTAGATGGGCAGAGACGGTTTTGGGAAGACTTCCAGGAGCACCAGTGCTCACAAATTTCCTGGGAATAGGAGTAGGAGAAAGGTGAAGAAAGGCAGAGGGATGGCCAGTAGAAGCTGGACATAGTGAGGAGGGTGTAGGCCTGGGGGAGGAGGGAGACCTGGTTTAAAGAGTTCTGTAATATGTTGGGGCATCATATTGGACCAAACTGGAGCCTGTAGAGAACCTGGTGAAAGAGGGAGTCATGAGCTCTGTCCCAGCCACTGTTAGTCTACCCATAAATTTGGTACAGATGAAGGCAATGGTATGTGAGATGGGGCCAAGGCGTTATTCCATCTCTCATGTTTCTGAGGATACTTTACCTGGATTTGGCCTGAGTTGTCTCGCTCCCTCGTCTTCGAATTCCAGTTTCCAGGGAGGTAGAATGGGAGGCCCAGACAGCACAATCTACTTTTTTTGGATGTCAGCAGATGTTATACATAGGAGGAAAAACCTTTATGATTTTTCTCACAGGAAACTGTTCGAGCTAGATTCTTCAGGTATTCAAGATATTTGCCTACCAAGCCTGGAGAGCTGAGTTTGATCCTTGGAGCCCAGGGAAAAGATGAAAGGAGATGGCTAACTCCATAACATTGTACCCTGGATGCAAACGCTTTTTAGCCCTGAACCTGTAAAATCAAAGCAATGTATATACCTCCAATACACAGTGGTCAGATAGACACGAGGTATGTACACTCCGAGATGGTGACCTTGGCTGTCAACTTGACATACCCAGGAATAGGGAACCTCAGCTAAGGCATTGCCTCAGTCATATTGGCTTTGTTGGCATGTCTGTGGGGGCATTTTCTTGATTTCTAATGGTGTGGCATGTGTGCCCTCCATTGTACACACACACACACACACACACACACACACACACACACACACAAATTAAAAATAAAAAACCAAAAACCAAAAAAGGGTCTGCAGGGTAGTTCATTGGGTGTAGGTGATTGCTACCGAGCCTGATGACCTGAGTTCAATCTTCAGGATTCACAAGGTGGGAAGAGAAAATCACCTCTTGCAAGTTGTCCTTTGACCTCCACACATGCACTGTGGCATGTCCCAGGAAACGTAATCAAAAGCCCTCAAAACAAAAGAAAACAAAAAGAATCAACTCAGGAAACTATTAGGGCTTTCTTTCTGGAATCTACCAGAGTCCAATGTGTAGACTTTTGTTTTGAGAAAGGGTCCCAGAGAGCCTTGAACTTTATATGCAGCGAAGGATGACCTGGGCTTTGTGATCATCCTGTTTCAAGCTCCCATGTGTTGGATCACAAGCGTGGAATACCAGGCCCTCCTTTCTGCAGGGCCTTTTTGATGTGAAGTGTTTCACTGGTCAGGCTGCTGAGGATCACACTTGGGTCACCCCCGACTAGGTACAGAGAAACCCTCTGGCTCTGACACGGGGTAGTTTTAGGCCTGAATTCCTCCCTTCAAGGGCTTCCTTTCCAGGCCCCCGCCTTTCCTGGATGCTTCCCACCTCTGGGTTGTTTCCTCTGCTCTCCTCAGGGTGCTCTTTTCTGTGTGCCAGGCTTCCTGTGGCCTCCTTGTTTAGCTTCATTGAAGACCCAGACTTCAATCTTGCTCTTCCTTCCTTGAGGTTTTTCAGTGACCCGAGGGCCACTATTTGAGGTCTCCTGGCAGGGTTCTGCATGATGGTCACCCTCAAAAACTAGATTGTAGTTTTCTTGTCCTTAAAGCCAAGCCCTAGCTCCAAATTTCCTAGGCTGAGTTTCAAGTCGCAGCCCCGGTTCTCAATCAGCAGGCTCTGTATGACCGTCTCTTTTTCCCAGCTCTGGACTATTCTGTAATCCACACCTCCAAGGCCCAGGCTTGCTTCCTATCCACAGCATCTAGTTTTCCTTTCCAAAGTGGTTTCTGAGATTCTGGGCTCTTAAGGGTTAAGAGGCAGTCCCTTCCTCTCTCCAGCAGCTGTAACCTACTTGGTTTTTGGGCCTGGGCCAGATGAGGACAAGTATTTAGAGTAATCCTACCCTATTCCCAGTCTGGTTCAAGGCAGGGGAACCCCTTGTAGGTTAAAAAATACAGATTACAAACAGGAACAGTTTAGGCAGCAGGTAAGTGGGATGTGGGAGTGGAGAGTTAGGTTGTTTTAGTTGATTTACTATTGTTAGAACAGTACCACAGACTGGATGAATTATAAAGCTTATTTTGTCTTATGATTCTGGAGGCCTAAGGTTGAGGAGCTGCCTCCGATGATGGCCTTGAGCAGTCCATAGTATCACATGACAAGAGACACAAAGTACTCTTCTCGTGCATGTATGCATATATTGGTCAACGTTTTCTTGTAAAGATACCAATATAATCATGGCGGGAGGGACTCCACTTTGAAGACATTATCTAATCTTTTGTTTAATTTTTCAAATTAAATTTTGTGTGTGTGTGTGTGTGTGTTGTGTGTGTGTGTGTGTGTGTTGTGTGTGTGTGTGTGTGTGTGTTGTGTGTGTGTGCGTAGTTCTGAGAACAACTTGTAGGATTTGTGAGTCCCAGGGATCGAACTCAGGTCATCAGGTTTACATACAAGCTCCTTTACCCTCTGAGCCATCTCAACGGTCAACCACTATCTAATCTTAAACATTTCCCAGAGTCTGCATCTCCAAGCATCAGAGTGGGGTTGTTTTCATCCTTTTAATAGCTCACAGTGGGGGTTCAATTTCAACTTGAATTTTGAAGAATCATTTTCAAATCATTGAAATTCTGTCACAGGTCCCCTGTAAGGGTTAATGTTGTCAGTTTGACAGGATCTAGAATTACTGGAGAGACAAACCTCTGTGAGGGGTTATCTAGATTAGGTTGGTGAGGTAGGAGGACCTACCTAGGTGTGGGCAGCACCATCCCTGGGCTGGGAATCTGGACGGAATAAAATGGAAAAAGCTAGTGGATACCAGTGTTCCTTTCTGTCTGCTTCCTGACTGTGGATGTGATGTGGCCAGCTGCCCACCCTCTTGCTGCTATGATTTCCTCGCTATGATGCATTGTTCTCTGTACATCTGAACTCCAGCTGTGAGCCAGAACAGACCCTTCTCTCTTCAAGCTGATTTTGTCAGATATTTTGTCATAGTGATGAGAAAAACAACCAGCTCATCCCCAATATTCCTTCTAACAAGTACAGTAATTATTTTTTCACTTCTTAAATTGTTCTAGCATCAATTAAGGAGTTCAGAGTTCAAGATCATCTGAGACTCGAAGCAAATGTCTTTTAGCTCTGGACCTTTAAAATCAAACCAACATATTTACCTCCAATACATAGTGATAGGACAGACACAAGGTATGCATACTCTGTGTTGGCTGATCGTGGGGGTCCAGATCATTGTGGATGGTGTCACCCCTGGGCAGATAGGCCTGAGCTGTATAGGAAAGGTATCTGAGCAAGTCAGAGGAAGCAAGCCAGTAAGCAGTGTTCCTCCATGCTCTCTGCCTTAGCCTCCAGATTTTTACCTTGAGTTCCTGCTCTATCTTCTTTCAGTGATGGGCTGTAAGTCAAATAAACCCTTGCCTTCCTGAGTTGTTTTTGGTCAGTGTCTTATCACAGTAATAGAGAAACAAACTAGGACAGGCTCCCAGAAAGCAGTGATAATCTCAAAGCAAGACTGACTCTCAAAGCGCAGACATTGCATTTAAATCTCTGAGCCTGTCATGTTGTGCATGCTATATGAAGGGGTTGGCATCTGAGGCACTGAGCTGACCTTCCATTGACTTTACTGATCTAAGTCATAACTGGCTGGAAGAGGAGGGCTGTGTGTTGATGTCAGTGGCTTCCTGAATGGGTGTGGCTGGAAGTGCTCCTTTTTTGAGGGACCTCATTGTGGTTCCATTCCCATGGCTCTACCAGACATCACCCACGGGTTATTCTTCAAACCAACCCTGTGGCAACATTTTTGCTTGGCTTCTAAAGCTTTCTTGTGAAGTCTGAGTGGGAGCCACCACAGCTCTTATTTTGTGCCTACAAAACCACTCGGATACCAAGGGTTGCTGTCTACACAAACTCATCTGGGCTTGTTTGATGGAGCAATTGGCTGGAAAGCCGAGTTCTGGAGCGAGCCCAAGGCAGTGCACCTGTGGGAAGTATCCTTCAGTCTTGAAACAAACGTGGGCTTTGAGGCCTCTTGGCCCATGAGGAGAGGGTTGGCCTTGAAGAATTTCGAGATATCACTGCAGTCTCTTCCAGGTTATCTCACCGGTTAGCCCGTGGATTCTTCTTGCCTGTGACAGTCTCTAGTTTGAAATCTTTCCTGAAGGAACGAATGTGCTGTTTACCTTCTTCCCTGGCCAAGCTGTGAATCTTCTCATTGGTTTTACTCTGCTTTTCCTTTCACTGCAAATCTGACTAAGAATAGCCAGTAACACTCATACCACAGTCTGAGTGTTCTGTTGTGAAATTTCCACTCACTGAACTAGTGTGGTATCTCTAAGCTTAACTTTCCACAAAGTCGATTTTTGTTCCCTTTCCTTTCCTTTCCTTTCCTTTCCTTTCCTTTCCTTTCCTTTCCTTTCCTTTCCTTTCCTTTCCTTTCCTTTCCTTTCCTTCCCTTCCCTTCC
>NC_034590.1:119852623-119908876 GCF_900095145.1 Mus pahari | reverse complement strand
TCCTTCCTTCCTTCCTTCCTTCCTTCCTTCCTTCCTTCCTTCCTTCCTTCCTTCTTTTTGAGACAGGTCTCTCTAATGGAGTCCTGACTGCCCTGGAGGTTGTTATATAGATTGGTCTGGTCTCAAACTCACAGAAATCCCCCTGCTTCTGACGCCAGAGTCCTGGGCTTAAAAGAGTGCACTACCACACCCAGCTTCCACAAAGTCTTTCATACAGACATGATACACCCACATTCTTTTCTGTGGTATAACACGGGTAAGCTTTAGTTCCGTCTCCAGTGGCACTTCATTTATAACTGAGATTAGGTCCCTACTCTGTCTCCTGAGCCCTCACTAGAATCACCCACAGTGCTCCATGCAATAATTATACCTTTTCCAATGTGTCCTCCTGCCCCCTGGCTGTTGTTCTTCCTTTCTTCCCTGTTGGTGTTCTTTATCTTCTCATTCTGTAAACTTTGGAGAAACTGGCCTCAGCCTGGGCCCTTCACATGCACGGCCAGGTGAATGTATGGCGCCCAAACACTGATGAGTCTGTGTTTGTGTTCCCAGTCTGTGCTCTCTACTGAACATCAGACTTGTAGATTTCCTCATCTGTGGAAGGGGATAGTGACAGCTCTCATTTTAGGAATGTTATGAGGATTAAGCAAGCAAGTCAGGCCTGGGAAGTGATGGATCCCCACACTGCAGTGAGTACTATGATTTTTAAATGTTTTCTATTAACTTCTTTATTTTTATGTTTTGTGGCAGTGGGAATGAAACTCAGGGCTTTACTCCTGCAAGGCAAACAGTCCACCACTGAACTGCACCCCATCACTGAACTGCACCCTACCATTGAACTGTACCCCATCACTGAACTGCACCCCATTACTGAACTGCACCCCACTGCTGAACTGCACCCCACCGCTGAACTGCACCCCACCGCTGAACTGCACCCCATCACTGAACTGCACCCCACCGCTGAACTGCACCCCACCGCTGAACTGCACCCCAAGCAGAGCTTGCTTTATGGTGCAGCTGTGATTACTGTGATCACTGACTGTCGTTCCTGCCAGCCGGCTCCATTTGGACATCTAGAATCATCTCCAACACGACTCATCTCAAACCCCAAACTTCTGCTCTCGGCAGCATTGTCTCTCTCAGTAGATGACAACTGGGTTCTCTCAGAAACTCAGGACAAAAATCTTGGACTCATCTTGCCCTTTCTTTTTTTCTCTCACATCCCAAATAGAATTCATTAGGAAATCCATTATCTCTCCCTGGAATACTCCACTGTGGCCTTTGCCTGTGTCATCCTGACTGGACCCTCCACACTGTCTTCTTGCGTCTATCCAGGTTGAGCTGTGCTTTGCCCTCAACACAGCATCCAGAAGGTTCTTGACACTTGAGTTAAGTCACATTTGCTAATGCTCTGACTTCCTCTCTTTTCTTGTTGAGTCCTGCACGGCCTGTGAGCTGCCTTCCCATACCTGTTCCTCTGCTTATCTCCACCATGTTGGTTGTTCTCAGATGTGCCAAACACTTCCCTGACTGAAGGACTTTCTACTACTGTTGCCTTTGCCATAGCAAAAACAGATCATATTTTTTTCTCTTTAAAAAATAATTAGGGCTGGAGAGATGGCTCAGTGGTTAAGAGCACCGACTGCTCTTACAAAGGTCTTGAGTTCAAATCCCAGCAACCACATGGTGGCTCACAACCATCTCAAGATCTGACATCCTCTTCTGGAGTGTCTGAAGACAGCTACAGTGTACTTACACATAATAAATAAATAAAAAAAATAATTAGATAAGAATTTCTGTCTTGTTCTCCCCATCACCTTTAAATTTTCTTTATGTGTATGCATGAATATCTGTGCACCACGTGCATGAAGTGCTTGTGGAAGCCAGAAGAAGGCGGTAGATCCCCGGACTGGAATTACAGACAGTTGTGAGTTGGGAATAAAGCTCTGGTCTTCTAGAAGAGCAACTAGTGCTCTTAGGAGCTGAGCTCTCTCTCCAGACCCGTTACCTAAACACTGCTAGTGATGAATACTTAGATGTTCACTTGTACCCACAACTTCAAACACACAACAGTGAAAGTTCCTATAGATATCTCCTTTGAGATTTCTCTCTCTCTCTCTCTCTCTCTCTCTCTCTCTCTCTCTCTCTCTCTCTCTCTGTGTGTGTGTGTGTGTGTGCATATATGTGAGTGAATGCAATAATGCCTATTACTTTCTAGAATGGTGCTACACCTCCCACTCCCGCTAGCCATGTGGAGTTACAGGGCTCTTACTCCTATATAGTTCTGAGCTCTCAGTTTTGTTTTTTTTTTTAAGATTTATTATTTATATGCAAGTACACTGTATTTATATGTAAGTATACTGTAGCTGTCTCTAGACACACCAGTTGAGGGCTTCAGATGTCATTACAGGTGGTTGTAAGCCACCATGTGGTTGCTGGGATTTGAACTCAGAACCTTCATAAGAACAGTCAGTGCTCTTAACCGCTGAGCCATCTCTCCAGCCCCCGAGCTCTCAGTTTTATCTGACTTTCTAATACTTGCATTTAACTTGGCTAAGAAGAAAATGGGAGGTAAGTGGTTTTGAAACTAGGAAATCTGGGTGCATTCTGGGTTGGAGCTTGCTGTATGACTGATTGGTGGTGGCGGTGGGGGCAGTTGCATCGTTGTTACCATTGTCATTGTTGTCGTCATCGTCGTCACGTGGTTAGCTTTGTGAATTTCCTCACCAGGGAGAGATTCTTTTTCTTTACTCCCAATGTGCTGGAGTTTTGGAGTTTCTTTTATTTGAGGGAGGGTCTCATGTAGCCTAGAAAGGCCTTGATGTACTTGCTATGTAGCCAGTGATGGCTTCAACTTCTGGTCCTTCTGACTTCGCTTCTGCTTTTAGGAGGGTGTTTGCTACACAGCCTGCTATGGTAGCACATTTGCCCCATTTTCTGGGGACCAGGCTACCTTTCACAGTCCCATACCACACTTCCTTTTCCTCCTTTCTCTCTACTTTGGTTCCCTTCTCTCCCTCTTTCTCTTTTGAGACAGTCTTGCTGATATAGCCTAGGGAGCCCTTGAGTTAAGGCTTCCATGTCTCTCCCTCCTGAGTGCTAGGATTACAGATGTTTGTCACCATGTCTGGCCCAATATGATACTCTTAGTAGTATTTTTATTTTTCATTACACACATCCAAGACAATAATAATTTTATTTTAATTTAATTGTTTTGAGACAGGGTCTCTCTCTATATCTCTGATTGTCCTGGAACTTACTTTGTAAAGCTAGCCGGCCTTGAACTCACAGAGGTACATCTGCCTCTGATTCCCAAGTTGTGTCCCATGTCTTAAAAGAGAGAGTAGAGTTGGAGCCGGGCAGTGGTGGTGCAAGCCTTTAAGCCCAGCACTTGGGAGGCAGAAGCAGGCAGATTTCTGAGTTCGAGGCCAGCCTGGTCTATAGAGTGAGTTCCAGGACAGCCAGGACTGCACAGAGAAACCCTGTTTTGAAGAAAGAGAGAGAGAGAGAGAGAGAGAGAGAGAGAGAGAGAGAGAGATTGGCCTACTCTTTCTACACTATCCTTTTCTAGGGAAAAATTGCTTTTTTGGGAAGGGTCTCACTGTGTATAGCTCTGGTTGGCCTTGAATTCATAGAGATTCACGTATCTCTGCCTCCCAAGTACCAGGATTAAAGGTATGTTCCACCATGTCCAGTCTGCTATTTTATTTTATTTTTATTTTCTAATGTATTATATGAGAGTTTTGCCTTTCTTTGTCTCTTGGTGTCTCTTTCTCTCTGTGTCTCTGTGTCTCTGTGTCTGTCTGTCTGTCTGTCTCTCTGTCTGTCTCCGTCTCTCTCTCTCTCTCTCTCTCTCTCTCTCTCTCTCTCTCTGTCTCTTTGTCTCTGTGTATGTGTAAACATACCTGGTGTCCTAGGAGTCCAGACAAGGGTGTGAGATTCCCTGGATCTGGAGTTACAGAAGACTGTGAGCCACCATGTGGGTGCTGGGAACCATACCTTGTTCCTCAGCAAGAGCAGCCAGTGCTCTTAGATGTTGAGCCATCTCTCCAGGCTCCTCCTTACTAATTTTTAGTTCTTTGGTGGTGGTGGTAATGGTGGTGGTGTATGTGTCTGCCTGCCTCCTTCTAGGGTACTCAAGTAACAGTTGAATTCCAATAAAGACTTCATTTGTAATAGGACTTTCGGGTTTCTAAATCATTTGTAAAATTTACAGATTCCTGAGTCTTTAGGCAATGGAGGAGTCTTCAGAGGTTACTGAGGGAAAGAGGACAGAGAGGAAAAGGATTGATGGCTGTTGTCCAAGGATGGCTCTGAAGGAGAACACAAGTGTCTGGTCAGCAGATTTTCCCCGTTCAGATATGCTGCAGGCATCTCCTTTGTCTCTGGGGGAGTCCTGCAAAGTCAATGATGTTTAGTAACATTTGTGGGACAGATTTGCTCTTTTTTGACAAGAGGAAGGACTATTCTTTGCCTCAGGGTTGGTGGAGGGCATAGCAGAAGCTATGGCAGGAAGAGTCTTATGTAAGCAACACTCCTTTCTAAATAACCACTTTATTAAAGTCTGGGAGGCGTCTTCATCCACACCAGGTGCCCCTGCTCTTTCAGAAGTGACCAGAGTGCTGCCTGGCTCTGCAATAGACATTCTGCTCAGTGGGGCTGAATTTTAGAAGCTGTGTGATAGGTAGCATTTTTATGCCAGTCAGGAATTGTGGGGCTATTTAGTAAATGGATTTGGAGCAAATGAGTAATTTAGACAGAACAAAGTCAAAACAAGCAAACAGAAGAGAAATAAAGTTTCTTTTCTTTTACTTTGTGCTAAATTTCATATACATAATGATAAAACCTAAAACCTCAAATGTGCTTTTTTAAAGGACGTGTAGGTAAATAGTTCTGAATTCAAGGGGAGGAGAATTTCTTTCTGTGTTTTTGTTTAGGGTGGTCAAACCCAGAGCCTTACGTAAGCATTCTACCAAGTTGCCAACCTTGGAAAGGCCTTCTTATGCCAATGTAAAAGCACAGTGGAGAAAACTAGAGAGAGGAATGGGGAGGGGAGAGAACTGGATGGAGTGAAGGAAGAGGGAGGAGAGAGAGAAGAACGAGGCACTAAGATCTGGAGGAGAAAAAGGAGTTAGAGGTGGAGGAGGAAAAGGAGAGGGAGGGAGAAGACGAAGAGGAAGAGAAGGGAGAGAAAAATGAAGGGTCACAATCCAGTCAGAGAGAAATCAGGATGAGAAATTCTGCACCTGACAGAGTGCAGCTGCCTGGCCCCCATGCAGCCCTGGGATAAACAGTAATTGGGCCCACACCTAGTAACTTAAATAGTGTTGTTCTTTTGGGGTGCCTGCTCTGCTTATTTTGAATTACTGATTTTATTATTTAGAACAGTTTTTAGGTGTCTGACATTGTAATTCCAGAACTTGAGAGGCAGAGGCAAGAGTTCAAGTTACTTTTAACACACAGCAAGTTTCAGGTCAGTCTGGACTGCATGGAACTCTGTTTCAAAAAACTGAAACCAGCACTGGGGAGATGGCTCACTGGGTAGGACACTTGCTATGCAAGTCTGAGGACCTGAGTTCAAATTCCCAGTATCCACATAAAGAGGTGGATATAGCTGTGCATGCCCGATGCCCCAGAACCGGGGAGGCAGACATAGACTGATCCTGGGACTTCACTGGCCAGCTTGTGTAGCAGCTCTGGGACTTTGAAAGGCCCTGTCTGAGAGGAGTAAGGTGGAAGTGGTAGAGGACAACCACTGATGCCATCCTCTGGCCTTCATATATGCCCTCACACCCATGCATGATAGTACACAGATTCACACTACCGGAAATAAAATACGAAGGGGCCAAAATGTGACTCAGTTGTTATGAGGATGGACTGCTCTTCCATAAGGTCCAGGTTCGATTCTCAGCATCCATGTGTTGGCTCACAACCATCTGTAACTCCAGTGTCAGGGGAGCCAACGCCTTCTTCTCGCCCCCACTGGCACTCAGCATGCACATGGTACATAGTCATACGTGCAGGCAAAACATCAGTACACATAAAAGAATAAATCCTAAAAAAAAAAAAACATAAAAAAGAATAAAACAAAACAACATCAAAACTACCAAGCAAGTAAGCAAATAAACAGACCAGTTTTTAGGTTCCCGGAAGGTATAGAGATTTACTGTACACTCCTACCACATACACACAGCATCTGCTGCTCTCAACACTCCACAGCAGTGTGGGTTTCATTAGTTACGAAGAGTAACTATGTTAACATGCCATCACTGCCAGAGCCTGTAGTGCACGTTATGGCTCATGCTTAGCATTTTATGTTCTATGGATTCTGACAAGTGTGTAATGGCATGTATTCACCAGTATAGTACCAAAAAGCCTACACTCATGGTCCCCCTAGTCTCTGTGCCCTGTCTGTCTGACCCTTCCTCCTCCCTAACCCCTGGTGATCACTGATCCTTTTTAGTTGCAGTTTTCTCCTCCCTCCCAGCCCCCTCTCCTCTCTCCCAGTTCCACTCCTCCTCCATTTCCCTTCAGAAAAGAGCAGGCCTTCCAGGGATATCCACCAAACATGGCGTAACAAGATATAACAAGACTAAGCACAAACCCTCTTATCAAGCCTGGGTGAGGCAACGCAGTAGGAGGGAAAGGGTTCCAAGATTGTCAGAAACACCCCAACCCACTGTTAGGAGTCCCACAAAACACCAAGCTAATGAGATCACTGACCCTTTTATTTTCTCCATTATTTTGCCTTTTTTTTTTTTTTAAAAAAAGAAAGAATTACTTATTTATTTAATGTATATGAGAACACTGTCCCTGTCTTCAGACAACCCATTGCAGATGGTTGTGAGCCACCATGTGGTGGCTGGGAATTGAACTCAGGACCTCTGGAAGAGCAGTCAGTGATCTTAACCTCTGAGCCATCTCTCCAGCCTGCTTTTTTTTTTTTTTTTTTAAAAAAAAAGAATGTAATATAGCCAGTCATGCCAGCTGAATCTCTGAATTCCAGGCCAGCTAGGGCTACACGGTGAGACACTGTCTCAAAAAAGTATGTCATATGGAAAAAGCTATATATTATATATTGTATAGTTCTTTGTGTGTGTGTGCCTGTCTGTGTGTGTACAGTGAAGAAAATTAGAGAGAGATGGGGATGGTAGAGAGAGACCTGGAGGGAGTGAAGGGAGAGGGAATGGGGGAGAGAGGAATGAGGCATTAAGACCAGGAGGAGAAAAAGGAGGCAGAGGAGAGAGGAGGAGGAGGGAGAGAAAAATGAAGAAGCATAATCTAGTCATGACAAGAACTTCATATATGCATATGTATGTATGTTTGTATGTACATACATATATGCACATGTACATGTATACACATACACATATACATATGCATGCATATATACATACACATATATGCATGCATGTATGTGTGTATATATGGAGCTGTATAGTACATAGCTTTTCCAGACTTGTTCTTCTGCTGAGTAATAAACATTAAAGCTTCTTCCATGGCTCTTCATGGACATTGAAGCTTCCTCCATGGCTCTTCATGGTTTGGTAGTGCAGCTCTTTTTATCACTGAATAATTTTGCTATTCTTTTAAGTCAAGATAAGAAAAGAATTCTCCTTCTGAAATTATTTCTTCTCTAGCTTCAATCAAACAGCTCCACAGCCTACAGAAATTTATACTGCCAAAGGATATATACCATTACTCTTAGGTTGAAATGATGAAGAGACATGCCATTTTTTTTTTTCTAAAATGAAGAACTTACTTTTGTCTCCTTTTGGATGGGTTGTAAAACTGTCATTTTCTTCGCTAACAGACAAAAGGCCAAGGCTCCCAGTCCTTGAGAGGCAGAGACAGGTGGATCTGTATCAGCCAGGACTGCTTAGTGAGGCCCTGTCTCAAAGGAAGAGCAAAGGTCCACAAAGAATGGAAAGACAGGAAGGATCTGGAATGAGCAGGGCAGCCAGAGTCCCCATTAGATGTGCTGTTGCATGTCCAAAGGAATTTACCCTTCAAGCAAAGTTACTTGGTGAACTTGATATGTTTGGAGGGAAACCCTTGTTTATAAATTTTGTTATTGTGGGATTTGATTAATTGTGTGGTATACACACTTGTTGTGTGTTATATATGTGTGCATATGTGTGTCCACGCATGCATATCTGGAGGGTGCTGGGTGCCCTGCTCTATGACTTTGTGCCTTATCCTCTGAGACACCTCTCTGATCCTAGAGCTTGCCTTTTAAAACCTATGCTAACTGGCCCGCGAACCTCACTATTCTTGTCTCTGTTCTCCATTATCCTTGTACTGGAGTTACAGATGTGCTTGGCCACACCCAGTGTTTGCATGGGTGCTGGGGACTGAACTCAGGTTTTCATGGCAATAACAAGAGCTCTTGCATACTCACCAGTCCCATTGTGGGTTTTTCAGTATCCCATGGACACAAATATCACATAATGCAGAACTTGGGACATCAGTGCCTGCATGCTTTGCTTAAGGAGCAATGGGATGGTGTTAGTCACTCTTCTGTTGCTATGGTACAGCATCACCACAAAAAGTAACCTAAGGAATGGAGTGTTTATTTGGCTTATGACTCCAGAGGGATCGGATCCATAATTGTGGGTAAGACATGGAGCAAGGGCAGGAAGCAGAGAGATCACATTTCATCCTCACATAGGAAGCATCAGAGAAAACAGGAAGTGGCGCCAAGATCCTTCAAACACCCTTCAACTCCCCCAAGCCCGACTGTGAAGGACTTCATCAGGGATACACCTGCTAAAAGTTCCACAACCTCTCCAAACAGTGCTGCCAACTAGGATCCATGAACCTATGAAGACATCTTTCATTTAAACCACAACTGGAATTGTTTTCTATTTTATTGAAATAGTTACTGTTATATAAGTCTACATACTGTCTGATACAGCTTTTATTTAAAATACGTTGTGGTGGTGTGTCAGAGAAGACTGAGAATTAATTTTAACAGCACTTGAGTGGAACAAGGTGTCTCTGTGGAGATACATATTGGAACACACTGGGGAGACTGGGTTCATGATGCTTTGGATAGAAGCAGAATAACAAAAGAATAAAAATCAAAAGGATGTCAGAAAAAGGCAAGAAGTCAGAGGGATACAGTGAGAAAAAAAATCAGGGGTGGAAGACATGGTTCAGAGGGGAAAGATAATTGCTTTGTAGCCTGACGATCTGCAGAACCTATATTGTAGAAGAAGAGAAACAACTACTGCAAGTTGTCCTCTGATTTCCATATGTGTCATGGTATACACACATGTGTACATGTGCACATAAATGAATGAATGAATGAATAAATGCAATAAAACAAAGAAAGGCTGGAGAGTTTGTTCAGCGGTTAAGAGCACTTGCTGCTTTTCCACTGGACTCTTGTTGTATGTCTCATAGCTTGTTGAACCTCCAACTTCAAGGGACTCAACATCTTTTTGTCTCCTTGGGCACCCACATGTAGTACACACACACACACACACACACACACACACACACACACACACAAAACACAATAATAAAAGCAAATCTTAAAATCTATATGCAGTCTAGTTTTTCTAGATTAAGAACCTGAGAGTGTCCCTGAATATAGAGGACTCAGAAAAAAATCTCTTGGCTTCGTGTCTGCTCTAATTTGCATTGTATATACCAGAGCAACAGTTGCTTGGGACTTCTGCCATCTCAGTATTGTCATTAGCAATTACCATTCTGTTCTCTTCATGTGTGCCTGAAAACCCAGGAGATCAAGTATTTCTGTGTGCTCCTGTGCCTTGAGCATAGAGAATTATTTTTATCAATAGCAGGAGCCAAAGTCTAGGAATATGCAATGGTGAGGGTAAGAGAGACTAAGAGAATTGCTGCCTAAGGCAAGCCTGCATTCCTGACTCCATAAAACTTCAGTTAAATGACAGATGCTTTGAGACTGGCCTCAGGAAAAAGGAAAGGAGAAAAAGAGAAAAAAAAATGAGTGAGCACAGGATGCTAAGGTGGCACAGCTGCTTATCTGCAGGACAGGAATGGGCAGGACACTCAGTCTCCCATGATTGTTTCTGTCTCTCTGCCCTAAAACTAGATGAGTGGGAGGGACACAAACTACACTAACAGTCTTGGCTTTGGGGATGGGGAGATGGCTTAGCGGAGAAAGTGCTAGCCACATAAGCATGAGCCCTGGAGTTTGGATTGCCAGTACCCACAAACCAATTGGGTGTGTGTGGAGGACAATCTGTAATTCCAGCCCTGGTGTGTAGAGATGGGGTTATCAGCCAGCCAGATTGGCTGAGTTAGTGAGCTCTAGGTTCAGCAAGAGACCCTGTCTCCGTAAACAAAGTTATTAAGGAAGAAACGTGACATCAGTTTCTAGCTTCCACATATATATGTGTATATAGGAATGTACACACACGTACAGTGTCACCCCACACATTTAAACATGCATGTATACCTATCTATATGCAACACACACACACACACACACACACACACACACACACGAGAGAGAGAGAGAGAGAGAGAGAGAGAGGTGGATTTGGGTGAAAGGATCCCCCTTTTGTCTCGGTCATAAAGTTGATAAGGACGATCCCAGAATAACAAGAGGCCACTTCACAAAGCACTTGTGTACAGTAGATGTGCCCAGCGTGCAAGGCAAGCATTGAGGAAGGCCAACCAACAAGAATGAGGATAATATCCATGTCCTTATTCCCATTCTCATTGTCTCATTGTCTCTAGGGCGGCTTCAGCTTGACCCATCTTGTGCTTGGTCAGGAGAGCCATTATACTTCCATCCCATTTATGCTTAAAAAGGCTAGAATTGTCATAGAACCACATATAAACCAAGAGTCCTGACCAACATAGGTTCAGAAAAGCTGCTGTTTATAGCTCAGAATTTTTCTAGTGCTTGTGTGTACGTGCGTGTCTGTGTGTGGAGGCCAGAGGTTGACACTGAGTTGTAACTGGTCTTTTGCTACGTGTGAGTTCATCTCTCCTACATCCTTCTACACCCCCTTTTTTACATTCTTTCAACCCCCCAATACTAGATTGGAGAGAGAAAAGGCTAGAAAGAACAACATTATTGTTACACTACTTCCTGCTGATTAGGGGCTTTGAGTTCCTTGGGACAAGTTTGATCTTTGCCATCAGGATCTCTAATTTCTTCTTTCTTCTTTGTACACAGCTACTTAATAAATATGACTAACAGTAATTAACAGCAATCAACAGTAACCAATCACCAACCTACCAAGAAACCAACCAACAACCCACCAACCAAACCTGCCTCTTGGAGATCTTAATATACTCTCTTAAAAGTCCCCAGAATCCAAACCACAGGTTTGCAGAAATTATCTGCAGCTGATAAAATCACTCTCCTGCTAGAGCACAAGGCAAATCATAGTCAGCTGCTGTGGACAATCTGAAGCAGCCCCATGTCCCACACTTGGGATTGAAATGAAAATATATTCTTATAATATTTCTGTGTTTTTTAAAAGAACCCAAAATTCCAGAATTCTCACTACACTGGGTGTCTTTCTGTCACTCAATCTTATTTATTTTAAGTTTTATCTTAATTATTTAAAAACTATATGTTTATATGTATGTGTGAGTGTAGGTGTCTGTGGAGTCTAGCAGAGGGCGCAGATCCTCTACAGCTGGAGTTTCAGGCAGTTGTGAGCCATTTGATGTAGATGCTGGGAACAAACTCAGGTCCTCTGGAAGAGTAGTATGGGCTCCTAGCCAGTGAACTAGCTAACTATCTCTCCAGTTCCTTCACCTTATTTATTTATTTATTTATTTATTTATTTATTTATTTATTTATGAGTCAGGTCCTCTCGTTGAACCTGAATTGGGCTTAAATCAATGGCCAATGAGCTCCAGGCATCTTTCTGTTTCAGTACTTGATGTTTTTGGGTTTCATTCATATGCATATAAATATATGTATATGTTTATATTTATATATATGTATATGTTTATATTTATATTGCCATATTTGGCTTTTGTATGAATCCAAATATTCTGGTTCTCATGTTTGTTGACTGAGTCATTTCTCTAGCCTCTTGTCTAGCATTTTTAATTTACAAGAACAACTTACAGGAGCTGTTTTTCTCCATTCACCATTTGGATTCCAGAGATCAGATCAAACATGGGTCATCAGGCTTGGCACCAGGCATCTTTACTGACTGAACCATCTTGCCGTCTTGTTGGCCCCAGGGCTTTTTTTTTTTTTTTTTTTTTTTGTGTGGAGACTGATGAGTCACTCTTCCCAGGCTGTAGCATCTTTAGGAGTTCTTCTCAAGGGGTGTTCTGAGATTTGCCTTTCCCAGATGACAACCGGGTTTGTTGTACTCACCAGACACCGCCATGTGGTCTTGGGTGAAATGTCTTCATTGCAATTATGTTTCTTGCTTAAGTAGTCCCTGCTGATTTGTGAGCCATTTCAATTGCTTAACATCTCGGAAGGTCCAGTTTCACATTGGGTTATGTGTGTTAGCTGCCTATTATCCTAATGAGATGTTCTTGGGAGGCAGCCACAGGCTTTGATATTATTGACCCAAGGAAAAACCATCATGATTGTGTTGATAAAGCGGACTTTCTAGTGGCCCGTGTGGTGTGGTTGATGCCCCAACTACTGTATCCATTGGAAGATCATTCTTGGCATCCATGCAGACCTGTTTGGAATTGACTCAGGGAATGAGGTAAACGTGTATCTGTTTTGGTCTGATATTAAATCTAAAAAAAAAAAAATAATAATAATGTTGAGGAGAATAGCATCAAGTCTTCATTTATAAGGGAATGCAAGACGCTCACTCCCTCAGATTCCTTAGTGAGAAGAAAGCTGAGCTTTTAGATCAAGCTGCCTGCTGTTTGGGTCAGAAGGACAGCAGGTGGGTTGGCAGTTAGGAGAGTAGAGTCAGCTTTGGAGACCTTGACTTGAAAAGAGGGGGAAGGAGGGGCTGGCAAGGGAGCTCAAGAAATAAAAGTAAAAACCATTTCCCAGGATAATCTGAACTTGACCTGAAGAAGCCACATAAAGGCAGGCTAGAACTAGAATTGTCCTCTGACCTCTATGTGTGCTCTCCTCTTCCCCTGAATCACACACACACACACACTATAAAATAAATTTTAAAAATTTAAAAAAGAAGAGTAAAGGGAAAGTAGAATTGGGAAGATTGATAAGATATGTGGAAGTGAGTAGACAAGGATGGCTGAGCTCTTGGGTCTGAAAATAAAGAAGAAATTCCCAGGCTGGAGACAGAGATGTCTGGAGGGATGTCTGGAGGGATGTCTGGAGAGATGTCTGGAGGGATGTCTGGAGGGATGTCTGGAGGGATGTCAGAAGAGATGTCTGGAGGGATGTCTGGAGGGATATCTAGAGAGATGTCTGGAGGGATGTCTGGACAGATATCTAGAGAGATGTCTGGAGGGATATCTGGAGAGATATCTGGAGGGATGTCTGGAGGGATATCTAGAGAGATGTCTGGAGGGATGTCTGGAGGGATATCTAGAGAGATATCTGGAGGGATGTCTGGAGGGATATCTAGAGAGATGTCTGGAGGGATGTCTGGAGGGATGTCAGAAGAGATGTCTGGAGGGATGTCTGGATAGATATCTAGAGAGATGTCTGGAGGGATGTCTGGAGGGATATCTAGAGAGATGTCTGGAGGGATGTCTGGAGGGATATCTAGAGAGATGTCTGGAGNGATATCTAGAGAGATGTCTGGAGGGATGTCTGGAGGGATATCTAGAGAGATGTCTGGAGGGATGTCTGGAGGGATATCTAGAGAGATGTCTGGAGGGATGTTTGGAGGGATGTCAGAAGAGTTGGCTGGAGGGATGTCTGGACGGATATCTAGAGAGATGTCTGGAGGGATATCTGGAGGGATAGCTGATCATGAAGAACACTTGCAGCCCTCCCTGAGCACCCATGTGGAAGCTCACAACTTCAGCTCCAGAGGTTCTGATGCCCTCTTTGGCCTCTGGGTGGACTGCATGCACATAGGAGACATACATAGACACACAGACAAAACACCCATAAGCATAAAGTAAACATGGGCATGTCTTTGAGAAAAAAGAAAGATGTTATAATTGTGCCTGGAGGGACTTGCACGTGGCACTTGTGTGTGACAGAGGGAGGAAGGACTATCCATGCCATACTCATTGCCTGATATTTCTGTAGGTGGCTTTCCAGTAGGCATATAAGTTTTCTTTTATGTGTTTCAGATGCTGTATGAGTGAAGACGGGGTCTATGCTTAACCGGAGCTCTTTCTTAGGGCATCTTCTCATCATCAGCACAGCTCTTTCTTAGGGCATCTTCTCATCATCAGCACAGCTCTTCCTTAGGGCATCTTCTCATCATCAGCACAGGCTGAGGTCAGTGAGCCACACAGCTCACTATTCTCATCCTTGGTGCCAGTGATGGTTAAATTGATTATTTGATGATGTTTAGAATCAACATGGAAACATTCACATGTCTGTGAATCATTACTTAGGTTAGGCTAATTGAGATGGAGACTAAATCCCAATTTAGGCAGCGTTATCCATGGGCTGGGGTCCCAGACAGAATAAAGAGGGGAAAGTGGGCTGAGTACATCTTTGCTCCTTAATTGTAGATGACATATGACCTCAAGCTCCCGCTGCCATGGCCTCCTCACCACAATGGACTTTATCCTTAAACTGTTGAGCCAAACAAACCCTTCTTTCCTTATATTTGTGAGGTATTATCACAGCAATAAAAAGTAAGCAATAAAGCACATTTGTTAGATAAAGTGTGGCCACGAACTAAATGCGGAGGGGAAGGCTTGTTGCCTTAAGTCAATCAGAACTTCTCCTGAGAACTTGAATTAAGCACACAAAAATGTTCTGATTGGTGTTGAGCCCTAAGCCTTAGAGGTAACGGATCAGAGACAGGATAGGTGGTCATTTTGTAAGAGCACACTGATGAAACTGGCAGTGGAGAAGGAACAG
This sequence comes from Mus pahari, assembly GCF_900095145.1. NCBI lineage: Eukaryota > Metazoa > Chordata > Mammalia > Rodentia > Muridae > Mus > Mus pahari. Next base: position 119,893,920 of record NC_034590.1, on the reverse strand, counting down.
AGTGAGCACGCAGAAACGCCGTTGGTGTTCCAGTTCTTGGTTCCAGTTTCCATGGGTCCTGGACATGTTTTATCACCTGTTCCTAAAGTCTTTTTTTTTTTTTTAAATCCATTTTTAGTATCTGTAGCTGTATCTGCATGAGGCTGCAATGTGAGACAATTTCTGCACACGAGTGCAGGTGCTTACAGAGGCCAGAGACAGCAGATCCCCAGCAAATCACTAGCAGATCATGGCAGATTCACAGCAGCTGGAGTCACAGATGGTTGGGAGCTGCCCGACTTAGGTGCTGGGAATCAAGCTTGGGTCCTCTGGAGGAGCAGGTGCTTTTTTTTTTTTTTTTTTTTTTTAAATTATTTCATGTGCATTGCTGTATTGCTTGTATGTCTGTGTGAAGGTGTCAATCACTTGGAGCTGGATGGATTACAGTCAGTTGTGAGCTGCCATGTGGGTGCTGGGAATTGAACTGGGTCCTGAGAAAGAGCAGCCAGTGCTCTTAACTACTGAGCTATCTCTTCAGGTTTGAGCAGGTGCTCTTAATTACTAAGCAATCTCTTCAGGCCCCTTGAATTCTTTTGTGTACCTGAAGTTATGTCCACTTTCCCACTGGCTTATTTGAAAGAGGCTGTTCTTGCTGACCAAAAGACCTTTGACTGTAACAGAGGTGAAGAACATGATTGGTGTTGCAGCTGTGAGGTTCAGAACGCAGCCTAATGAGCCACTCAGGAGGCCATCATGATCCAATTGTGTGTTTGTTTATGTGTGTGTGTGTGTGTGTGTGTGAGTGTGTGTGGTATGTGAGAGTGTTTGTGTGTGTGTATATATGTGTGAGTGTGTGAGTGTGTGGCTAAGATGAAAGGCACCCCACAGCCCTGATGTCCTTCCTATCTTAGCTCCTTGGCTGTGTTCCATCTCCCAAGCCCAGCTACCAGGAGCAATTTCTAGATAAAGTCAGAAAACTGTTTCTGTCTCTAAAACTCTGAGCTCTGAATCTCCAGCCTCCATTCTCTTTACCCACTCCATTCTGTACCCACCTTGGGGATTTGTCTGATTCCCCAGTGTCTTCTGGTTTTTTGAGAAGGTGAAGGTTAGCATTTGGCTCCTGTTGCAGTGTCTTCTTTAGTGTGGCAGAGAGCTGCTTCCTGAAGGGATTACTGCGTCTCCTCCTGGGTGAGCCTCTCAAGTGTTTTGGGCAAACACTGTAGCTTCAGCATCTTTCCCCATTTCAGACAAACTCAAGCCACGGCCACTCAGAATGTGTCTGCATGTGCAGAGGGCAAGAGAGAGTGGGGAAGGGCTCTTGATGGGCATCTTGGCAGGATTTAGAAATACGTAGCAGATAAACTTCTGCATTGATCTGTGAGGATATTTCCAGGAAGATTTGACTGAGGTAGAAAGATTCACTCTGAATCTGGGTGGCGCTGTTCTGTGGGGGTGGTGTTCCCGAGTGAATAAAAGGAGAAAGGTAAAACACAGACAGTCAGCTCTCTGACCAGCTACCCTAACACGGAGGCTGGAGAGTGGCCCAGGTTTCATCACCTCAGTCATGCTGGTAGAAGGGAAAATCTAGATCTAGATTATCTAGATTATCTAGGGAAAATGTAGATCTAGCTATCCATGAAGGGCTTTGTGGCTCCTGTGCTGCTGGCCTTTGTTACTGGGGGAAGATTGTTCCCACTGGAGGAGAGAAGAGGACACAGGACTCAGGCAGCCAGACTCCAGGTCTCCTGTCCTTACTGAAGTTGAGGAAGTGAGAGAGAGGGGAACATGTTAGGGATATCTGGGAAGAGTGGGAGTTGGAGGGAGGAACTTTGCGTGTGTTATTTGCATGTGTGGAATTGTCAAATCATAAACAGTAAGTTCCTAATCTAAACGTCTGTTGTCTTTATAAAAAGAAGCAGCAGGTGTGTGTGTGTGTGTGTGTGTGTGTGTGTGTGTGTAGGAGAGGCCATGTGAGGACACGATGGGGAGGTAGCCAAGGGAAGAGGCTTAAACCTGCTGACTCTTTGATAATGGACTTTCAGTCTCTAGAACTGTGAGAAAGCGATTTTCTGTTGAGTAAGCTGTCTGGTGTTCAGTTTTGGAACTCTGTATATTAGTTTTCTATCACTGTGACAAATACCCGAGGCAAGTCAACTTACAAAGAACAAAGGTTTACTTTGGTTTACTACTGTTGCTGTTGCTAATGAATGGCTGCAAACCTAGGTTTCTGCTAGAACTGGATTTCTGTTTCTTCTTTTCAGCACATTAGTGTGCTCAGCCTCAATTTATTTTTCAAGGAGAGAACACATTTATCAATAGCCCATTGGGTAGTTGGGGGAGTTATGGAGAAAATTCAGCTTGAGTATTATGACCCACAAATTAGTCCAGTGAAGGCATTTAGGGTCTGTACCTGAGCTGTGGACCTGGCATCATGGCGGGCAGGAGGGGAGTATTCTGTTGGGCTCCCTTTTCAAATCACCGTCCCCTGAATCAAAGTCCAGTGTGGGTAGGTCTCACTAACTGAGTCTCAGCCTTTTGGCTGCATTTTGGTCACATGGAGTAGCAGGAAGTCCAAAGTCAAGGGGTCACATCTGGTGAAAGTCTTCGTGTTGGTGAGGAGCCTGTAGCGTCCCACGGTGGCTACCCAGGGCAGCACATGGCTGCACAGAATCCAGAGTGTTATGTGTTAGCTATTCACATGGGTGTGACCCAGCATCTCACTGTGGATTGATATTCATTTTCCTGAGTCATAATGAGGTTGATCATCTGCTCCTGTATCTCCCGTGTTTATGGATTTTTGTTTATGGATATTTGGATTGGGGTGCTTGAATTCTTTTTACTGGTTCTAGGAATTCTTTTAAAAAATCATTCTATTCTCTCTGTCTGCAGATAGAGATCAAAACATAACTTTCAGGAGTCAGTTCACTGCTTCCAAAGTGGGTTCCAGGGACAGAACTCATGTTGTCAGGTTTGCGCAGCCAGTGCTTTTACCCCCTGAGCACCTCACAAGCCCTAGACATTCCTTCCACCTATTTATTGTTTGTTTGTTTGTTTGGTTGGTTGGTTTTGAAACAGTCTTATGTGGCTGAGTCTGGCTTTGAGCTCTTCTCTGTAACTGAGGATGACCTTGAACTTCTGATTTTTGTGTATTGGGACTATAGGCATGAAGCACCACATCTGGTTTGTTTGTAGTACTTAGGTAGATAAGCTCTCTACCAACTGAGCTGCATTTCCACTGCTAGGAATCCTCTTTAGATTCTGCAAACCCATGATCCTTGGTGCTTGATTACCTCTCTCGTCTCTAGAGGCTTTAGCATTCTCAGTTCTGCAAACTCTCGCTGCCTTTGCCACCTTGAACACCTCTTTTGTTCTCAACTTTGTGAGATTGCCTGGCTCTATTTGGGACCCTGCTTCTGTACTGAGGTCCAGAATCAGCTCCCAGGAAGGGAGCTTGGCTGAGGGTAGCTCTCATATCATTTGTTCCCTTTCTCATAGCAAGTATAGCCTGGTGCTTCCTCGTGTTTTGTATCTGTTTTTGTTTGTTTGTTTGTTTTTTTGTTTTGAGACAGGGTTTCTCTGTATAGCCCTGGCTGTCCTGGAACTCACTTTGTAGACCAGGCTGGCCTCGGACTCAGAAATCTGCCTGCCTCTGCCTCCTGAGTGCTGGGATTAAAGGTGTGCGCCCCCACACCCGGCTGTGTTTGGTGTCTGGACTGCGGTTCCCTCAGTTTTCTAGTTCTTTTCTAGTAGAAGAGTTCTTTCAGATCCTCTGCTCCCTGATGGTTGGAACTGTTTTCCCCTCCATTCTCAATGCTTTTAGAACAACAGCCATGTTCCTTGTAGAATTACAAGTGGAGAGTTCAAGTTTGAGGTCAGTAAGTGGCATTGGGATTGGTTAAATCTGTATGTCAAGGATATCATAAAGCTCAGGGGTAGTTCTAGCTTTCCATTAGGTTGCATTTGAGTCTCCTCAGCCATAGCTTTCCCTAGTGGCTGCTGTACTTTGAGACATTCCATCTGATCATATAGCATTATCTACCACTTACATCTAAACTATAGCTGCCTTGGGTCTTTACAGATGCGATATAGCACAGTGGGCTTCTCTTGAGGAGTGAAACAGGTTGAGACTAGATTGGAACTGGAGGAGGAAATGGAGCCTCAAGATCATGTAGCTTAGTACTTTATTGGTTTGCAACAGATTCAGCTACTGGCATGTAACCACATCTGAGCTGCACGGAGATAGCCCTCAGAAATCAGTGAGGGTTTTTGTAGGGGGAGGGCAGGGCCACAGGTGGGTCCATGCAGGGTTTCCTTCATGAGTACTAGGCTGACCTCATACTCACTGTGAGACCCAGGGTGATCTTAACATTTAGCTCTTCCCTCCCGCCCCCCATGCCTCTTGAATCCTGGGATTGCAGGTGCACATCAACATGCCTGACTTACTAAGGCCGAGGTTGGAGCTTGGGGCTTCATGCCTACTAGGCAAGTGATCCATCAGCTAGGCTACATTTCCAACCCCAGTGCAGTATTTTTCTTTTGCTTCTATACAGTTTTGAAACACCTGTGCAGGGGGTTTGGGGAGGTTAAGGGGTTGGGGATAGGCAGATGAGGATTTAGCAGAGGGAAGTTTAGGAGTTCCAAAATAGCTACAGGAAGTGGGGTCAGGCCAACCCTGTGAATTTGATAATAGGGCCCTTTCCCTACCTAGGCATTACAGTTCCACCCAAACCAAAAATATAATAGATGGGAAAATAGAGTCTCTACTGGGTGTTCTGGAGGAAACTAACAAAAGACATCATCAGTTTCCTATTGCTGTTCATAAGAAAGCATTGCAAATATAGAGACTTAAAACAGTCCCGTTTATTCTTGTATAGTTAGAGGCTGGATATTGAAGGTTGCTATGTCAACAGGGATGTGTTCCTTTTGGTGGTTTCAAAGAAGAATCCATTTCCTTCCTATTTAAGCTCCCGGAAGTTTCATTCCTTGGCTTGGAGGCCCACACCACGTATTTACTTATTTGATAATGCTAAATGTATCTATTTGATTGAAAATGATCAGAAGTTACTTTAATTTAGTAACAACTAATTGAAGCTTATTGTCTCTGTCTTGAACTGATTTTTATTTTTCATTCCTTCTTGAGTCACTCCACCCTCTTGATTCTGCTGTTACATCTGCTGTCCACTGATCTGCCTCTCTAACTGCCTTTGTAATCACATTGGCCTAACCCAAATAATTTATGATAGTTTCTTCACTTTGTAATCCTTAGTTTAATCATATCTGTATGTCATTTATGTTTCAGGACACACAACTGAAAGTTTCAAGGATTTGGTGTAGACCTCCTCTAGGGTTCCTCTGCACAGCCTGCCATAGGGTAGGAAGCTTAGCTGGTGGAGCCTCTGTCTTCTAAATCTCTCTGGGGTCGGGAAACATCTTTGGAGGAGGAAAAATCCTGTAAGGAAGGGCTTTGGACTAAAAGCCCGTGTAGGACCTGGCATGATGAGGTGAAGACCTGAGAAAGAGGAGAACTCTACCAGGACCAGGAAGTTGAGAATTCTCTGGAGTGTTCCATATTGGTCAAGTCATTGAAGATGCTACAAGGTCCCCGACACACTGACTGAAAAGAGATCAAGATAGGAATCAAAGGGGACTATTTTCAGATTTGAGCACTGTGGCACACACCTGTAATGCTTGCATTTGGGAGGTGGAGGCAGAAGGCTCAAGGTTCAAAGTCATCCTCAGCTACTTCGTCAGGTCAAGGCCAGCCAGGGATGAGACCCTGTCTTAGTATTTCCATTGTTGTGACAAAATGCCACCACCAAAAGCTACTTAGAGAGGAAAGGGTTTGTTTCATCTTACAGCTCTCAGGTCACACTCCATCATGATGGGAAGTCGGGGCAGAGACTGAAGCAGAGGCCGTGGAAGAACACTGCTCACTGGCTTGCTCATCTTGCTGTGTTATAGCAAACGGGACCACCAGCCCAGGGGCGGCATTGCCAACAGTGGTCTGGATCCTCCTGCATCGATCATTAATTAAGAATCTGACCCACACAGGTTTGCCCTCAGGCCACTTACAGAGACATTTTTTCAGTTGAGGTTCTTTCCTCTCAAATGACTCTAGCCTGTGTCAAGTTGACAAAATATCTAGCTAGATAAGACCCCTTATCAGGAAAACTAAAAAATGAAACCAAAGAGGATAAACTGAACTAATACATTCAAATTGCTGAAGTTACTGCCTGGCACATGATTAACACTCAGTGTTTGGTCTCCCTGTCTGTTCAGTACTGTCTGGTCCTCATCTCACTCCTCCACCAGCCCCCGAACCTAAAGGCAGCAGAGCAACATTGAAAACCCATCAAGCATAGGCAAGAATAGGTTGGCTAGTGGTCTGAACTTGCAGGGGGCAGTATCCTGACATCATGCCTAGGAGCATGTATCTCTTTTGCTGCTAGAAGTTTCTATCTGCTCTTATAGCAGGAGAAGAGCCCAGAGCAGAGCCTCTGACTGCTGGTTTCATTTCAGTTTCTCATCGAATTTTGATTTCTGCAAAGGGAAGAGACATAAAACATGTAGCGAGAACAGAAATGGTCGGATAGGAGAGGTGGGGGCAGAGAAGAAGAGAGAGGGACCAAAGTAGAAGAAATTTATTTAATTGTCTGGCATTCTTTGCAATGCCCTGGAGGTGGAAGGGACTGGAGCTGGAGGAGTGACCACTGAGCTGGAAGATGGCTGATGAAGAGCACATTCTGCTTAAGAAGCTGCACACAGTCAGAGCTTTTGTTCCTAGTAGGTCTACTGAAGTGACCTTTGGGAAGGCATTTCTCTGAATGGCAGCCCCCACATTTGGATGGTCCAGTCCCTCCACTCCCTCCCTCTCCTCATGTAGATGACGGGGCCTGCAGAACCCCACTCCCTTTAGTGCTATGTGATGCCCCTTCCATTTTCAGAGTCTGTTCTTCTCCTGTGTTGAGGCCTGGAGGGGTATCATCTGCTTCTGCTGTTCCAGCTGTTGTTGCTTCTGCTTTCCTCTGCTCCTGGGGAAGAAAAGCAGATATTTGAGTTTGCAGCCTCCTGCTTGGGTCTGAGACTGGGTAGGTTCTCCCCTCAGCTGTGACTAACCATCTGCCATCTGCTCTCAAATGGCGACCCCTTCTTCTTGGAGCCGAGAACCACAAGGATTATGGGAGAATCTTCCACTTGGAGGCAAAGGGACAAAGCTCTGATATGGGTCTGAGCCTCAGTGCTATCCCCACCTGTGTAGGTAACCTGGAATAAGTCACTGATCCTCTTTGGGGTATACCTATATACCTACCTGCTCTTCAGGTCCTGCACTGTATCAGGTAGCGGCTGGCCCAAGGTCTCTGGCAGCAGGGCAATGACAGCACTGGCGGCCACTGGGACAGCGCCGAAGATGAAGAGAGGCATGGAGGGGTAGAACTCGGCAGTCATGCTCACCAGTGGGCTCACGATGCTGCCCACCCTGGCCATAGTGCTGCCCATGCCCAGGCCTGTCTGCCTGTGGTCAGATAGGTGCTGGTTAGGGCGCTGGCACGGGTACCCGTGGGTCACATTTGGAGCAGGGCAGTTCCCCGATCCATTCTTGTGCCTCCCTTTTCCTGCTTGATTAGCAAATGATTCCACATTTTTGCGTTTGGCTGTTGTTTGTGCTGGAATCAAAGCCAGGCAGGGCCTTGCATAGACCAGGCAGATGCTTTACTACTGGAATCCCCAGGCCCTTGTGGTCACTTTTAAAACAAAAAGGGAAATTGAGAAGGGCCGTGGTCAGAGAATCGAGAGACTTGAAACTGAGTTCTGCCTCTGTTCTTAAGCTGCTGTGTGACCTTCAGCCAATCTCTTTACAGTCTCCGGGCTTCAGTTTTCAACTGTCACGTGAGAACATTGGGTAAGACCAGGGATTCTGGAATATTTTTTCTTCCTTTCTCCTCCCCCCCCCCCCCGGCTGTGCTAGGGATGTAGCTCTGGACCTCACACCCACAGGATAATGGCTCTGTCCCCGAGCTATCACACCTGCATACCTTATGAATCATAGATGTCTCCATCACACAGAAACCTATTAGTTAGGATCCCCAGGGGAAGGGACCTGGAAGTTGCATGTTGCTTGTGTGTTAGGAACATTTATTCTCTATGAGAGCTGGCAAGATGGCTCAGTGACTAAGAGCGCTGGCTGCTCTTGTAGAGGAGCCAGATTCAGTTTTCAATACCTACATGGCAGCTCATAACCATCTGTAATTCTGGTTGTAGCGAGTCTGACATTCTCTTCTGTGCCAATGGGCACTAGGCATGCACATAGTATATGTACATACACATGGGCAAAACGCTCATACATTAAATAGAAATAAATAAATCTAAAAGTAAATCCTGCTAGCCGAGAACAGTCCCTATGAGAGAAGAGGTTAAAAACATCGACTCAGGAGGCAACTGCACTGGGGTTCACACATGAGCTCTGCGGTCTTAGAGAAGACACTTAACTTCTCTGTGTCCCTGTTTTCACACATGTAAAAGGAAAAATAATATTGTCTATTTTGACCTGTTTTGAGAAATAAGTGAGTTAATACTTGTGAAAAGATTAAGACAGTGCTTGGTACACAGTACATGCTCTACCTGAGTGCTTGGTACATAGAACACTGTCTAGAAATCATAAAGTCGTGGAATAGTATCCAAGATGCCTCAGGGTTTGCATCCCAGTGCCGTGACCTCTCAGGCCTTTGATATTTCATGTGATGCTCGCATATAATTTTTAAGGTAGACATATTCTTGTATGTGTTAACATCTCTCCTGTCTTACCATAAAGTGGTGCTGAGTTTGCTCGTGTGGCTGGGACATTGTTAGGGGTGGTTCAAGTAGGAAGTTGCATGCGTGTTTGTGTCTTTGATTTCAGATATACTGCTTGGTTTAAGATGAAGTTTAGATATGATCACAGCTTGTATCTTGTGTTCCAGGGTCTTTAGTTCATTGCCTCTTGAGATGTGACTCTCTACCCTATTCCAGTTGGCAACATCTATATCTCCTCTAGGGTTAGGTGATGGCTGGATAGCCATACCTCTGCCAATAATATCCTGACATGTGTAACTGAGTGGTTCCTATATATCTTGCTCCAGTGAATGGTTTTTGGAGATGTTCTAGGTACTAGACTATACTTTGGGGTTCTGGCTTTAATGTGAGCAAGGGACTGTCCTTCCCTAGATCCTCCATGCACTGGGGTCCCACTTACCGAATCACTGTGGGGTACAGCTCTCCGGTGTACAGGAAGATACAGTTGAAAGAGGAAGCCAGACAGCCTTTTCCTAGTACAGCCAGGGATGTGCGAATGATTGTATGGCCTAGAGAGAGAGGAGTGGGGAAATGGGGAGCACGGAGATTGAGATAGGAGAGACTCTTTTTTTTCTTCTTCTGAGAAGTTGGGTTATATCTGATGGGTTAGGGTGGGTGGGGCTGAGAGCCGAGAGACTGGCAAGTGCTCACCCTTCGGTATTATGCCATTCACTAGGATGCATATGCCTGCCAGCAGCAGGGAGGCCAACTGTGCAGGCCGGCGGCCCATGGAATTGATGACTAGGAAGCACACAAACTTGGCAGGCAGGTCCACAGCGCCGAAAATCACCTGGATAAGGTATATGCTGACCCCAAAGCCCTGCAGGTCCATGACCAGCCCATAGTAGGCAAAGCTAGTGGCAAACCTGGTACAAGGGAGAAGGATGTGGAGCTGGTTAGATGGGCTTAAACAAGGGTGCTCATAGCTGGGCCGTGGTGGCGCACACCTTTAATCCCAGCACAAGAGGGCAGAGGGCAGGTGGATCTTTGCGTTCAAGGCCAGCCTGATCTACAAAGTGAGTTCCAGGACAGCTGGGGGCTACACAGAGAAACCCTGTTTTGAAAAACTAAAATCAAACCAAACCAAAATTAACTCCCCCAAACCCCTCCAAGAAAACAAACAACAGCAGCAAAAATCAAGGATGCTCTTCTGTAAACACAGCGATGCATGGGGTATCCTGTTTTGGGACCTGGGATGTGCTTTGGTTATTGCTTCTTTAGACTCATAACAACTACATATTCAAACTGCACAGTTGCAATATTGGGGCAGTCCTCGAATCCTGTGCTAAGGACACCCCAGGGAGTTGGGGAACTTTCATTTAGTTGCTAAGTAGGGTTTAGACACTTTCAGTCATTATCTTATCTGCTGGGCTGGGGGAGGTGTAAGCTACATCAAGGTGCTGGTAAGGGCTGGAATCCTCTGGGATTTATCTGTATTTCTGGGATGAATGTTTAGGGCCACACAGGGCTTAGGTTAAGGGGAAGAACCCTCTACAGAGAATAAACCCAGAACTGGCAACAAAGAATCCTTTGGTAAGATTGTTCTTCTGACCATGCTCCATTTAACTGTCATGGGATTACCATGGTGATGAGAGAGCGAGAGCAAGAGCGAGAGCGAGAGCGAGAGCGAGAGCGAGAGCGAGAGAGAGAGAGAGAGAGAGAGAGAGAGAGAGAGAGAGAGAGAGAGAAAGAGAGAGAGAGAGAGAGAACGAACAAACGTTGCACAGGGAAAAGATCTGAGCTTATATCATCCTTGTCCTGAGTGTGCTGTGGGGACCATGTGTGGGTTCTCTGATGCTCCGTGCCGGTTTCCCTCCAGGCACCACCAGAGCAATAAAGTCTCTGTTTTCCAGATCACAACAGAAGCCTGGGGGCTCTGGAAACCATTGGTTCTTACGAGGTGGTTTATACTGGAACAGGGCTGGAGAGACACTGGGAGACTAGTGACCAGTTTGAGCCCAGGGACCGGGTTGAGCTGGAGGATGATTGTTTCTTTGAGGCTCTCACTACCAGCCACAGCAGATCTGCTGATTTTCCCTTCCTTTCCCACCCATTTCATCCATGCTCCCCCCCCCCCAGCCTGCTTTTCATCTTTTGTCAGCCTGCTTGCCCATTAGTGTGTCTGTCGGAGCCTACCACAGCATGGAGAGGCAGAGGAAGAGGCGCCGAAGCGTGGGACAGCGCAGCAGCTCCATGGCCGAGGCCTGGCCTTTGCTTAGAGTCAGTTCCTTCTGCAGGCTGGTCCGGAGCACCTGATGGCATGGGCGTGACTCAGGGCCTGCGTTTTTTCCTAGGGGACCCTTTTGTATAACCTCTGAGTCTTGGGTCTTGGTGCTGGGACTTGGGATGGAGCTTAGGTGGTGTCTAGGAACAAACGAGTCTTACCTCTATACTCAGCTTAGCCCCCTCTTCTTGTTTCCCATTGATCCGGGCCACTCTCTGCAGGGCTCGGAGGGTGAGGTCCAGCCTTCCTGAGGAGGAGTACCAGCGGGCTGACTCAATGAAGAACCTGGCAGTGAGGATGGAGAGAGGACAGATGTTGTCATGGTCTCAGTTTCAGTCTTCTCAGTTAGAGGTATGCAGTAGGGTTTTATTTATATTTTGGGGACCAGAGTCCTTGCCAAGAACCTCTTAAGGACAAAGGCCAGCTTGATAAAGACCCATTTCCCAACCCAGAAGCCCAGCTCTTGGGTGCTGTATAGAGGCGTGCCAGCAGGCAGGGCAAACTGTGGGGTGCCAGAGAGCTGCCACCTTTCTTCAGGACAAAACCTACCCCAACCTTGGCTTCAGAATCTATTCAACAGAAGCATTGGCTTGGGGTCAGCTTTATGGCTTGATAAACTCCCTGGGGAGGTTTGTGCCAAGCTCTGGGAGATGGCCTGTCCCTTGTAGCCCCATAGACTTCAGGCAATCTTTCCCACCTCAGATCCCACATACCAAGAGTAGATGAAGGCAACGAAAAAAGGCACAGAGACCACAAGCTGCAGGTGGCGCCAGTGGGGCACAGCATAGGCGATACCAGCCAGGAGGAACTGGCCCACGCTGTAGACGTAGCCAATCAAGGTGCCCACATAGGCACGGGTGTGGATAGGCATCCACTCCATATCTAGAAAGGGTTAGAGTAGAGTGGTGGGAGTCATCGGGCTGCTAGATGGGAAGAAACCCCTCTCTCCCTCCCCGCAATCGCGTTCTTCCCTGACTCTGTAGAAGATGTATTGGTGAGGCTGGGTGCCAGGGTAGGGAGAGTGGAGACACTAAGTGGAAGTAGGAATTGGGACAGATTCAGGATTCCCCGGAACTGGCCTCTCCATACTCCTGCTGCTTTTTGGCTCTGCCCTTAGGCCCTGACTACAGCCCCTTTGCCTGTAGAGTTACCCTGACCACTCAGTCTGTTCTCAGCAGAAAGCACTGCCTTTCTCTGAGTCCTGGAATGGACTCACCCTCAGTGGTCGAAGCACAACTTTTTTCCATCCTGGAGCATCAGTCCAGGTAGGAAGGGGACCACTACTCTGCTAAGGTCTCGAGAGGAAGGGCTGGGCTTCTGATGGATTTCTGATTCTACTGCTGGGGTACACTTGAATATTTATATTGACTTTGGAGCCTTAGGCATGTCTTAGCTCTAGCTCAGGCTTAGCTAGTTCCTTTCATCTACAGAATTGTGAATTACTGATTTTTTTCTGGACCTGAGGGATGACCACAGGTAAATTTTGTTTCTTCTCCCCAGTCTTAGATTCATTATCTGGGAAAGGTGTGTGTGTGTGTGTGTGTGTGTGTGTGTGTGTAAAATCTACTAGAGGAATCACACTGATGGCTTATGAATACACTATTGTCAGTCACTAAGTGTGTTTGGTGATGCTGGCTCATCCTCATTTAGAAATATTAGACTAACCACAGTATTAAAATAATTATGATATTTTATATTAGTTTTAAGAGTTCAGAGCGGTCTGGGTGTGGTGGTGTGTGTCTGTAATCTTAGCACTTGGGTGAGGGGAGCTGAGTGTTGTGAGTTGGAGGCTACATAGCAAGACCATGCATCAAACCAAACAAGTGAACGATGCCAACGAAAACAGAGCGGGATCTCACTTCTTGGCTGGGAGTGCCTTTGATATTTTTAGATAGGATGTTTCTTTTTTTAATAATAATTTACTATTTTTAAAAATTTATCCTCTCACTCTATCTTTTCTGTGTGTCTGTCTGTGTGTCTGTCTCTCTGTCTGTCTGTCTCTCTGTCTGTCTGTGTGTGTGTGTATCTGCTTGCCATGGTAAGTGTGTGGTAGTCAGAGGGCTACCAGCTTGCAGCAGTTGGTTCTTTTCTTCCACCATGTTGGTCCTAGGGATTGAACTCAGGCCATCAGACTTGGTGGCAAGTGTCTTTACCCACTGAGACATCTTGCAACCCCCACCTTCTTTGCTACTTATCCTAGACTGGCCTAGAACTCATTATATAGACCTGTCTGGCTTCACACTGGAGACAGTCCTCCCACCTCTGACTCCGGAGCACTGGGATTGTGGGAACATGTCACCATGCCTGGCCTGTCTCACTAGCCTTCAGATCTCCTTTGGATACAGTCTTCACTACTCCTAAGGTCTCCTGTACCTGGCTTGTCTTGGGCACTCTGACCACAGAGTTGGCAATCTCATTCTAAGTGAGGGGTCAAGGTGGTGTGAGCTGGGGGCTGTGGAAGGCAGTGTTAATGTTGACTGGAAATGCAGATCTAAGGGAGATATTGGGTTGAGAGGAGGTGGGGCTCAGAGGTGAGGGCTTTGGGAGGGGGCTGGCAGGACTGGATGGTAAGAGGGGACATGACAAGCAGTCCTCACTTAGTGTCATGCAGTTGATTGCAATGCTAGCCAAAGACATGCCCGAGAGGAGTCGGAAAATGCAGTAGACAGTATAGTTGGGTGCATAGGCTGCACAGGTTCCCGACACAGCTGTCTGCAGGTAGTTCAAGATCAGCACCTTCCGACGGCCCAACCTGTGGGGGAGGGAAGACCTATGTCAGGGGCCAGGCTGAGCTACACAGGAGAGGAGTAGCTGCCTAGGGTGATGGATGCCCCAGGCTGCAGTCTTCTGAGGACCTAAGAAGAATTCTGAGTCTTGCACTTAAGCCAGCCACCCCTGCCTGAAAACCAGCCAGGGGCCCCCAATCCCAGTTTAGCCCAGCTCTTTGGCTTACCCAGGACTGACCTGTCCGCCAGGTAGCCAAACATCATGGCTCCCAGTAACACTCCCACCATGTACAGGGACTGCGCTAGCTGGCGGAAGGCCCGATGAGAGCACACAAGGTTCCACTGTGGGGAGAGGTAAGCCAGGGTTGAACAGAGAAGAGCACGATGCAGGGAAGCCCCTCAACCTCCTCTAGGAAGGTCTCCAGGGTCCATGTCACGCTCTTTCAGTAATGATTCTCGTTGTTTGTCTCACAGTTCCTGAGAGATAAGACCACTTACAGCACTCATCACCTTCCGCATCCACCCTTCCTACAGATACCATTCTCTTGAATGTTTTAATTTCATCTGATCTTGGCCCCTGAGAAACTTTGTGTGTGTGTGTGTGTGTGTGTGTGTGTGTGTGTGTGTGCACGCGCGCGCCCATTTGTCTGTGTAGGAGGTGAAGTAGTGTCACACGGAGAGAAAGCCCCCAAATTCTTACCTCAGTCACGATGGTCGAAGGGAAGGTGCTGTTGTCATAGACCCAGCCATCAAGGCAGGGCTCTGTGACTCCGGTGCCGTTGGCCTCTGTGCCATTGTGAAAGGGTGGTCCCCACTGCGGGGAAGTAAAGCGGAGGCAAGATTTGGGTCGTCCTTGCTTGTCCAGGGGCAGCCAGGCCTCCAGCCCTCCATCTTTGCTGAGGTTGGCATTAGCAGGTGGGCGGCAGTGGTGAGTGGGGATAGCAGCAGTGAAGTTCTGCAGGGTGTTGTGGGAAGCCATCAGCAGTAGGGGAGCAACCACCATGGTGACCTGGATCAGCTGGAAACGTCCGACGCCCCCCACCTGTTTCAGGAGGTCATTGAAGGCCATGGGGCTGGGCCAGGCTGAGTGGTCAATGACTGAGGACCTCCAGTCCTAGGACCTCTGTCTGTCTGTCTGTCTGTCTGCTGCCCTTTGCCTGAGGAGTGGGGCTGCCACTGCCTCTGCAGCTGAGTGACTCCTGGAGTTGGAGCTGAGCCTGTTCTGTGGCGAGACGGCGGCGGGCTGGTGGGCTGCCCCTCCTTTCTCTCTCCCCTGGTTCTGGCCCTCCCTTGCCCTCCCCTCTTTTCTTCACTTCGGGGGTCTGGACAGCTCAGCTTTCAGGGTCTGCTGGAGCCCTGACTCTTATGCAGGCAGCCTTTAATCTTTGTACTGAAGACAATGAGTTAAAGTGTGACTTGGTGTCAGAAGGATTAACCCTGTGAGTATTCCTTGTGTCAGTGGAATTTCTCCAATTGGGTATGAAGGGTAAGGGAGGATGGATGAGACTGAGAGACCATTTGGGCAGCAGGATGCAGGAGGGAAAGGTGGGACCTCCTGTCTTCTTTCTATTGAGCAGTCTGGGCTCTGAAGGGTTTCTGTGGATACCATATTCTGTCTTCTGGAATAACACCAGAGAAAACATAGCAAGTCCTGTTGAACCTGAATGTCATATTGATGGTTAATTTTTTTTAAAAAAGTGTAGTCCTAATATTGAACAGGCCATGTTTATATTCAAAATTATACACTGATTTGAAACTGATCTAACTGGGAGTAGTGTATTCTTATTTACCAGAGACCACACCATCGGGTGTGTGTGTGGGGGGTCCCTGTAATGAGAGTCCTCGAAGCTAGGTGGATGAGGATTCAGCGGTGACAAACAGAAACAAACACAGAGGCAGTTTGAATCTGAGTGTATTTTGCAGCTCTCAAGCAGGGGATTTTATACATTAAAAACCCAAACATTACATCTCTGAGAAACTGTATCAAGTGAAACAATCACAAATACCAACAAAAATCATTTGGCACAGTAAAACACAAAAATCATCCAAGCATTACAACTCTGAAGCTATGTATTCAGTGAATTACAAACAGAACAGGTAACATCATTATTAATATAAATAATCAAAATATAATAATTCTAAAAGGATGTATTCAGTGGGGCAGTCATCCAAGGCTAGTGGCATATTTCCAAGAGCAGGTTAATAAATCTTTATTGTCAGTGCTTTTAACCGCTGAGCTAACTCTTCAGCCCCATATGGTCAATTATTATTTAACATCTAATGCCTGATTTTTTTATAGATCTTCAATGCATAAATTTAAACTATTTTAATTCTTTCTAATTAAGGCTTTCTTTACCATATACCAAAACCCACCTCTGATGGCACACGTGTAGCCATATGAAATGTTATTGTTGGGAAAGTTTTTATCTATCATAATAGTTTTGTAAATAATTTAAAAAGTAAAGCGTTGGTTTCCCCTGGGAAAAAAGGTCATAGTGATCCCATCTCAAGGGATGGTTTCTTACCCATTATTCTTGCTTAAGATCTTAGCCTAGGCTACCAGGAACATGTAAATAAGAAAAGGAATAAGAGAAAACAAAACAGATAGATTGCCATGAGAACTATGGCTCAATATTTTTTTTTCCTCCGGCAAAGAGTTCCACAACCGGTCCCAGGAGGCTGCCCCCTTTTGAGGGTCAATCACCTCAGTCTGTGGAACTTGTCACACAGATCCTACTGGAGGCGGTGTGGCACTTATTTGCTAAATGGAGCAATCCTGATCTTTGCTCTTCTGAGGACAGACGGCTCACATCTTTGCAGGAATATGGCTTTGCACAACAGGAACATGGGGACCACGCCTTCAAGAAAATTCAGACATAATGTGAATCCCTCTTCTGGGGTCTCAGTTTTCATCTTCTTGATTATTGTTTTTTTATTTGTTTTTGAAGAGTCTCACATAGCTCAGGGTAGCCTTTAGGTCAATACATAGCTAAGGCTGGTCTTTAATGGCTCCTCCTGGCTCTACCTCCCTGATGCTGGGATTACAAATGTAAATCACCTCACTATTTATCTTTAATCTATCTATCTATCTATCTATCTATCTATCTATCTATCTATCTATCTATCTATCTATCTATTTATCTGTCTGTCTGTCTATCCATCTATCTATCTTTGTATGTGTGTGCATTTGTGTGTGTGCGTGCGTGCCATAACTTGTGCATGGAGGTCTGAGGATACTTGTAGGAGCAGGTTCTCTCTTTTTACCATATGGGCTTTGGGAATTGAACTCATGTCATCAGGCTTGGCAGCAAGCCTTTACCTGCCATCTTGCTGGCCCATTTCCTCCTTTAATTGTCTTGGTTCAGTTTTTTTCCCTTGTGTTTTTATTTCTAAAAATTATTTTACTTATTTCATATGAATTAGTGTCTTGCCTGCATGTATATCTGTTCACCATATGCATGCCTGGTACCAATCTGGTGTCAGATTCCATGGAACTGGCATTACAGACATCTGTGAACCACTATGTAGGTACTGGGAATTGAACTGGGATCCTATACAAGAGTAGCAAGTGCTCTTAACCACTGAGTCACCTCTCTATTATCTTCAAAATAGGATTTCTCTGTGTAGCCCTGGCTGTCCTGGAACTCTCTCTGTAGGCCAGGCTGCTTGAACTCAGAGATCCACCTGCTTCTGCCTCTTGAGTGCTGTGGTTAAAGGTGTGAGCCACCACTGCCCAGCTAATTTTCATTATTCTTGAACGAGCATGAACCGGTCTTATTTTTAGCCTCAAATTTAGGACCTGACTTGAATTCCTCCAACAGTTTTTGGATTGTGAGCCCTTGTTACTCACAATCAGAGGCAGTGTTGAACACTAATTAGATGTTTCTGTTGGATCCGATTGGTTGGATCACAGACTGAGGAGGTTAAGGGCAGGCTGCTACTCTATGGCTTTGATTTGTAGGGTGCATCTGGTGTAAAACACTGAACCCTGGAGTTGGTCCTCTTTCAATATTCTCATACTGTGTGACAGGAGCAAGTTATTAAACTCCTGTCAACTTCTTTCAAGATTGGCATGATTTTCATGTCCTTTTCATTTTGTTCTTGGAGGGTTACGTGAGCCAACACAGGTAAGGAGTTTATCCAACTATGCAAGTGTGTGCCTGTAGTCCCAGCTCCTGGGGATCCTGAGGCAGGGAGATTGAGCCCAGGAGTTCAAAACCAGTGTGGGCGGGAGGATCAATAGTTTTGGCTACAGAGTGAGTTTGATGGCACCCTGGACTTGATGAGACTCTGGGCTAAAGAATCTCTTACAAGGAAAGAAAAGCTATATACTATGCTTATGCAGACCGCAGTTGTATGCATTAAATTGGGATGGTGTTTTTTTGTCCACTCAGATACATGAGGTGTTAGACTAGACTCTTAATTTCAAAGTGAGCTTCCTTCTATTTCTCTTCCAACAGGGTCTCATTATACATCCTAGGCTGGCTTCAAACTCCTGACTCTCTGATCTCAGCCTCCCATGTGCTGGTATTATAGGCCTGGAGCTACTACTACATGTGGCCAAAGAGCTGAACTCTTAACTGTGGTTTCAGAGGTGTTTGCTGCCAAGCTAAATGGGGTTTGGAAGTAAGCTAACTTTGTGTGTAGAGAAGGGACCCAGAGGAGGTTGTAATTCATCCCAGCCTCCCCCTCCCAGCATGTGTTGATTCTAGCTTGGGCTCCATGGGTGTCCAGATGTCTGATACATTCTCCAGGCCAAGGTATATAAGAACCTGTGGCCTGGGGAGGCGAGGACAGCTGGACAAACAGCTTAGAGGTTGTGGGGTCAGTTCCCTGCCAAGACTTAGTGCTCTTCTAGAGGAGTAGGTGGAGTGCTGAGGGTAGTGGGGGCTCTCCTGCAAGCACCCTCCCTCTCGAAGTTTGTGCCTAATCCTGCTCTGGATGAGAATGTCTTCTTCGGTTCTTGTCTTAGTCAGGGTTACTATTGCTGTGATTGACACCATGACAAAAGCAATGTGGGGAGGGAAGGGTTTATTTGCTTACACTTCCAAAATCATAGTCCATTATGTAAGGAAATCAGGACAGAAACTCAAACAGGGCAGGGACCTGGAGACAGGGTTGATGCAGAGGCCATGGAGGGGTGCTGCTTACAGGTCTACTTCTCATGGCATGCTTATCCTGCTTTCTTATAGCACCAAAATCCGACAGTTCAGAGTGTAGCATCACCCACAGTGGGCTGGGCCCTCATGCATCAATCACTAATTAGGAAAATGCCATCCAGGCTGGTGTACAGCCTGAACTTATGGAGGCATTTTCTTAATTGAGGTTCCCGCCTCTTTAATGACCATAGCTTGTGCTAAGTTGATAGAAAACTAGCCAGCACAGCACCTGACCAGTCCCAAGTCTGGTCGAGTCTATAAAAGACTCTGTTGGAGACTCCTTGAACTGAACTGTGGCAAGATCCCAAGATTTTCAGATCCAGGGACAGTCCCTTGATGATCTTATGGTTCATTAAAAAGTCAAGAATGGAACTCCTCTGTGCTAAATGGATCACTGGCTTAAACTCTGGTTGTTCTCAGTGGGAGGGTGTCAGCTCTGGAAGCCCCCCCCACCACCACCACTTATCACTGGAACTGAGAGCTGTTACTCAGCTGAAAACATCTCTTGACACAGATGAGACTGAGGCTCAGACAGGGTGATCTGATGTCTGATGATCACACTGCAAGTCTCAAACTCAGCTCTTTTGACTCTTTTGTTCTCCCTACTGTGTGAATTGCTGTCACATAGGCCAGGTTTTCTGGGATAAGTGCTGACTTCATATAACTGCAGTGTGGGACTACATGTGATTTTTATTACTTTGTGACACCTTTCAAATAAATAATTTACAGATCAAAGAATACACTTTGGCTCAAATTATGTTCTAGAAGCATGGGGTTGAAATGACCCGGAGAGTTCAGAAGACTCCAGCTGCCTGCCATCATCTGAGCCGGAAATTTCAGAGCCAAAGTGAACCTTGTGCCTTGTTCTTGGCTACCCCAGCCAGCAGGTAATATAAGCCCTTTCAAAACTGCTGTTTAAAAGCTAGATTTGAACTGGGGATGTAGCTCATTGATAGAGTGCCTGCCTAGCATGCAGGAAGCCCTGAATTCGATTCCCAGAACCACATAGCATGTGGCATTGTGGCACATAAACAATCCTAGCACTCAAGATCGGAAGTTTAAGGTCATCCTCGGCTGGCTAGTCAGCGAGTTGGAGGCCAAGCTGGGCTACATGAGACCCTGTCTCAACAAAACAGCAAACCTCATGAACTAGATATGAGATCATTTACCTGTGAGGTAACCCAGAAGGCATTCTGTATTGGGTGGAATTCACCGAGGCACTTGTTCCTGCTCAGGGACAGACAGAGGAAACAGAGGAAGCAGGAGAAACAGTACCAATGGCGAAGAGGAGGAATAGGAATCTGTGTTTTACCCTGAATCCTGGCAGCAACAATGGGAAGAGCTTCCTGGGTATCTTTCTTTCCCTCACTGTGTGTCAGCAATGAGCATCCTGGAATGGTGCAGGAAGGGTCATGGCTAGGCCATTTCAGGAGCCCTCTTGAATTCTGGACTGATAATCGATTGGCAGAAGGTAGAGGCCAATGATTCATGCTGAGCCCAGTTCTTTGTCTGGTGGAGATCAAGTGAAGCCAAGGAGAGGCATTGCTGGCCCCATCATCAGCTAATCTCAGGCTCTACGGTTGAAACCCCACCAGTAGATGTCAAGTTCTAGAATGAAACCTGATCGATAACCTCACTGTAAAAGTCAGGTCTCCCAGGTCAGTGCGGTTGATCCTGGCTGGGTATCAGCCCCAAACTGTTTAAAGGTTGGCAAGGAAGACTCCTGCATCCAAACCAAGTGTAAATGGAGTTCCCCATGAGGCTGGGTGATGGTCAGTGTGAGTGGGGTTTGGGGTGGGTAGCAGCGGGATCCTTCTGCTCTTGCTCCCTCTCTCAAACTTACCCCCACACTGCCTATTTTCTTGGCTCTCCTATCCAATAAAGTTCTTTTCATTCAAATCCTTGTCTTGGGATCTACTTCTGGGGAAATCTATGCCAAGATGCAATTGTGACCACAATTTGTTGTTTAATCTGTAGGCCACCAAATACAGTCTTTGGAGCCTCAGAACTGTCTTTTGGGAGGAAGTTATACAAGTTGAGACCCCCACGATAAGTTGTGGGTGAGCCAAATGCAGTGAGAGCCCAAACAGGGGAAAATTCTAGCGCTGAATGAAAAGCCAGGACAGTTTGTGAGCAGAAAGAAGCTGAGTCGAGGGTAGATTTCAGCATGTAAAACTGGAGTGTTAAAACTGAAATGGCTGAGGCAGGTTGGGGCCTGATTCTGGTGCGTCTTGTAAGAAGGTTGAAGTTTTATCCCCATAAGAAATCACTGAAAGATGGAGGCAGGGTACAGTAAAATCCTTTTATGTTTATTAAGCACCCTCTCAAATCTCTAAATACATACTTGAGAGCAGTCATTAGCTCTGTGGTTGTTAATGGGAAGCAATCGAGTAGGTTGGCATGTCCTCCATGGTGGCAATAGCGTCAGTTGAGTGCTTGGATGGAACTGATCCAAGCTGAGTGTCCTGGCTCTTTTTTTTTTTTTTTTTTTTTGTCAACGTAACATGAGTTAGGAGGAGGGAATCCTAATTGAGAAAAATCCCTCCATAAGACTGGCATGTAGACAAATTTGTGGGGTATTGGCATGATTAATGATTGATGTGGCAGGGCCTGGCCCACTATGGCTGATGCCACCCCTGGGCTGGTGGTGCCAAGAGGAATAGTCAGTAAGCCGTGTTCCTCCGTGACCTCTACTTCGGTTCCTGTCCTGATTTGAGGAGGTGGGACCTGAACATTCTAAGATGAAATAAACCCTTTTTCTCCCAGAGTGGCTTTTAATCATGGCGTTTTACCGTAGCAATAGAAACCCTAATATGTAGGGTTCTGGAAGTATTTGATTAGCAGGCCTTAGGAATATAAACCCTTGGAGAGGGCTGCAGTGGTACCTGTGATGATGTTCTGAGGTGGCTCTGAGGCAGCAATGCCTAGTGAGCATGGAACAAATCCTCCAAGAGCCCAGATGAAACCTTCATTTTAGGTTGTTTACCTCAGGTATTTTGTCATGGTGATAGAAAGCTAACACAGCTCTGTTCTCAGGAAATGGATTAGTGCCTGAAGAAATGGCTGGATGGAACCAGCTTTGTGGAGACACAGTATGAAGGTTCTCACCAGTCACCGAATGCCCGATCCCTTGACCCAGGTTGGACTTCCAAGCCTCTACAACCATGAGCAACACAGTTCTGTTGTTCAGACAACCCAGCTTGTGGTACTTTGTTATACCTGCACAAACAGACTAGGACACATGTATGCATTCTTAGCAGTCCAGCTTGCATGCAGCTTAGTTCCCATATCTTTATGTTCATATGGTACAGATGCTCAAGTGTGTGTGTGTGTGTGTGTGTGTGTGTGTGTGTGTGTGTATGTGGTGGATGTGCTCACGTGTCCACATCATGGCCAGCCCTCTTTCCCACAAAGCATGGCCTGAGTTCTTCATTGTGGTTTATTGAAATTTCCCACCAAGGAGAGAGTTTGGGGAAGGTAAGAGGAAACCATTAGAATTGTTAGGGAATCTCAAAGGGAAATGGAGGCGGGACAACAGAGGAAATGGCCAATACAAAGAGGGTAGAGACAAGAATGGCAGGGCCTGGGTTGCAGGGAGGATGAGTGCAGGGGGTGGGGTGGGGATGGGGGCGAGGATGGGGGCGGGGTGGGGGATGGGGTGAGTATGGCTAGGGCTGTGAACAGGCCAGGTCTGGGTTGTGGGCTATGGTGGAGTGGTGAAGGTAGAACATTTGCTGAACTCTCAGAAGTCTTTTTTCCAAGAGCATGGGCCCAGCTGGGGCTCTTCCCAACCCCTAAGGTGCCGGAGGAGCCCTGGAAGGGCCCTGCTTGGGATCAGTCTCTGGAAGGCAGGAAAGAGGATTCTGTTATTCTTAGCTGGGGTCCTATCCACCAGTCTTCAGCGGGATTGTCTGGGATGCCTTTTCTGCTTCGGGCTCCTGCTTTGTCTTCTTGGTTTGCTGGTACCTAGGGACATAGAGTTAGTAAAAACCTGGAGCTCTGGCCTGTTAGCTCAAAGGGGAGATATGCGTGCCCGAGGCAAAGCGCTCACCAGTCCTGTACGTCCTCGATAGTCTCTGGTAAGGGCCGATTGAGGGTCTCAAGCAGAAAGAAGGCAGCACTGCCTCCTAGTAGAGCCATGGTCCCATAGATGACATTAGGGACGAAGGGCTGCAGTTCACCCGTGATTTTCACCAGTGGGGCCATCATACTTCCCACTCGAGCCCACACGTTACTGACACCCATACCTGTTTGCCTGGGAGGGTTTAGAGAAGGGATTGGCAGCCTGTGCTGAAGGCTTTTAAAGGACAGTCTTGGGACCCCTGGATAGAGGGCAGGAGGAGGATGCAGTTCCATGTGTTAGCCCTTGACCCAGGGGCATCACCTACCTGAGGACTGTAGGGTAGAGTTCACTCGTGTAGAGGAAGAGGCAGCTGAAGGAGCCAGACAGGCATCCCTTCCCAAATACAGCCAGTGCTGTTCTCAAGAGCTGCATTTCTGCATGGGAAGGAGTTAGGGGATGGGCCTTGGTGTTCACAAGCACCTGAGTGTTCTCACTCTTTAGCAGACTTTGCCTTTGTACTTCACTTGCCCAGAAGCTCACATGAAAAGAGAAAGGTAAGAACCCATCTGCTACTCCTAATGCTTTGTTATGTAGGTCAATTGAGTTGTTTCCTACAAGAATAACCCGAGCCCTACAGAAAAAAAAGGAATCTGTTCAAGGCCAACACAGTGAGTTGGAGGAGGAACCACAAAGCTGGAGTTCACTTTCCAGCTGGTGGCAGCCTCTTCCAGGGGGGGTCCTAGGCTAACCTCTCACCTGAAGACACAAAGATGAGGGCCAAGATGGCCACTCCTGCCAGGAGCAGGAGGAAGCCCTGAGTGATGCGCCGGCCCAGATAACTTATGGAGAGGATTGTGATGAACTTGGCGGGAATGTCAACCCCACCAAAGATGATCTGGAGTATGTAGATGTTGACTCCAAATTCTTCTACTCCCATAGCCAAACTGTAGTAGGCAAAACCAGTAGCAAACCTGGGAGACAGAGAGGCATTGGTCAGCACCTCCAGCTAAGGTCTCTTCCCATAACCATCTATGGATTACCAGGAAGAAAAATAGTTTTGTTTGTTGTGGTATCTATTACTGATTCATACATACTGCTTGAGTGCAGTTGTGAGATTGCGTCTGAGCTAAAGTGCTGGGATTGATTGGTCATGTCTGGCATTGTCTAGGGTGTTCATGGTGAAGTGGCCCAAGACTGGGTCCATAGAATAACAGGACTGGAGATATTTTCAGAAACTAGAGGAAGCAGGAAATGATCTGTTTTTGTTCAGTAGAAGTAGAATCACCCAGAAGCAAACGTGAAAGTCAAGTTATAAACAGTGATCAGGTAACTCCCCTCTCTTCTTTCAGAATTATGGTAAAGTGCAGGACAGATTTAATCCTGGGGAAGATGAAAATGGAAAATGGTTTCACAACCATTCACCAGAAGAATTTGGGGGAAGATGTAGAATCAGTCAGAAGAGGAAACTTGGGAGACACACAATTGCTTCTTGCAAGTCAGCAGTCTGCAGGGCCATCTCTGCTCTGTGTGGTTCCAGAAGGCAGATAGGCTAGAAGGCTTTAGTCACAGAAAGGCTGACGGTGGGGAAAGTTTTGTCCCCAGAATGTGTACTGAAGGATCTAGAGCACATGTCCTGTGTGGCATAGTGCTACCTCGGAGGAGTCAGACTCTCTCAGCTGAATGTGGGGCTTCTGGGATGGAGGCTGGCCTTAGCAGCCCTAGGAGGCATTCTCTTGATTTCTTTTGCGGGTACCATAGGCTTTGCCCTGATGGATATCTCCTTGTTCATCAGCCCTGTGCAGGGCATCATAGGAAGAGGTGGCAGGTTACCAGGCCAGAGAGAGACAGAAGGTCACACGGCGCAGGATGGACACCCGGAACAAGTCAGATAAGCCGTATTTGACCTTGGCTGAGGTGATGTCCTTCTGCAAGTTGAACTTCAGCTCCTTTGGACATAGGAGAAGGATGGGTGCTATTAGTGGACCTTGCTGGTGGAAGGAAAGGAGGTTCAGGTCTAGTTCTTCTAGAAATTTCATTGGGGGAGCAGATGGGATATAGCTCTAAGCCAAGGAAACAGAGGCAAGAGAGGCAGATACATGGTTCTGCCTCAGCTACCACCCCTCCCCACCTACCTCCACTGTGAGCTTTTTCCCTTCCTCCTTCTTGCCATTGATGGTAGCTACACGTTGGAGTGTCTTCAGGGCCTTTGAGAATTTTCCAGACAGAACCAGCCAGCGTATGGACTCTGGTACCCACCTGGGGGCCAGAGTCAAAACATAGTGGCTCCTGTTCCAGAGTCCCTTTTGAGACATCTGCATCTGGGGTCATGGGGTAGGAGGCTGCAAGAACCTGAGGTGGCTAAAACACTTTTTGTGGAGCTTCACATTGGCCCATCTTTGTCCCGGGGCTTCCTCTCCTGGGGACAAAATGTAGCACACTTTCCCCCTACTTGTAAAAAGCCTACCTCTGTCTTCAACCTAGGTTTCTTGTGGTTGGATGTAGATGTCTCCCTTAGCTAAAAGTCCCAGGAGCTAGGCTAAGGCCAGTGCAACTTAGGGAGGGGGTGGCATATCTGAGACTGGACAAGCTGGAGGGTTGTTTTTTTTTTTTTTTTTTTAACCTCTACCCCTCTAACCTTCTTTGGTCTGGATTCTTTCAGGGCCTTTGGAGGATGGACCTGGCTCCCAGCTTTCTGAGTCTGTTTCTCAGTCACTTCCAGCTCCTGTTTTTGCCTTGACAGTCCTATGAGCCTGCTCTCACCAAGACTGTGAAGGAATTCCTCTCATGTTTCATGGCTGAGCCCAGGATTCTAGTCTTGTCTCCTTGAGAATGACAGTCAGACATAAGGGCTCCCAGTTAACAAACCTTCCTATAGGTCAGCCCCATAATACTTAGGGTAATCGACAGTGTCCTCATCTTACATAGAAAACTCTTGATCCTCAGAGCGGGTGAGACCTGCCCTACGTCACAGGGTAAAGGGCACTGAGCTCTCAAGTGCATTCTGCAGACTATCTATCCGTTCTGTCTCCTGACTCTGTCTGCTCCCACGCCAGGTCGTGTACATGTTTCTGCCCCCCACTCCACTCCCACCTTCCCGCTGACTTTCAGAGTGCCGTTCTTCAGTTCTGACAGTTCTATGCTCATTTCATAGTTAAAGTTCCATTTCAAGTCTGTACTTTGCTATGTCACCTTCCCTGAGTCAAAGTTTTCTCACCTTTGAATAGGGACAATAATGCTCCCATCAAACAGAGATGCCAGAAAGATCAGAGATAAGATTAATTACTGTCCAGAACGGAGTCTTATGTATATTTTAGAAGTAGTAGCTTTTCCTTGGAATGTTTGTGGCTGCTGGAACTTCAGTAGTAAGTTAGACTGGCTAATTTTCTATTTTTCTGTATGGCTTTGGCTTGAGCGGGTAAACAAGGAGTTCACTGCCTCCTCTGGATCTCCCACCAAACCACCTCAATTTTCACAGATTTTTCAAGTTGAGACTCTACTTTAGGTATTCTTTTATACTTTAAATCTGAAAATGTCTCTGTAGACACTTCTTTTAAAATGTCTTTTACATTTCTTCCCCAGAATCCTCTACACAGCCCCCCACTTCTGTCCTTAGCTTTACCATGTGGGTCTGTATGTTTAGACCATATTTTTCCTTCACAAATAGAACTTAGGCCAGGCTTGTCATATCCATAGACACCTTCTATGCTTTTCCATCCTTCTCCATGTGAAGTTGAGGTGTTCTTGGCTTCCTGTGCTCATGCTGGACCTGTCCCCTCCCATCCATCTCAATGCATGCCCCTTCTTTAGCTGCAGAAAGCCCCCCAGTGCTCCCCACACTTGTTCTCTTGTGCAGTGTGCTTCAGCACATGTAACCCTGCAACCCTGGAGGGCCTTCCTTGACTCTAGCACAGGGGAGCTGGGGACAAATGGGGTTGAATAGCCAGGTTAGGCATGGAACCCTTATTTGTCCCAGATGGAATTGGGGATAGAGGGGAGCATCAGAGGGCCACATACCAGGACAACAAGGAGAAGATGAAGAAGGGAACAGACACGGATAACTGTAGCCAGCGCCACTGAGGAATGGCATAGGCCAAGCCAGGCAGAATGAACTGACCAAAGGTGTAGCAGTACCCAATAGATGTTGATGAGATGGCCCGCATCGAGGTGGGTACCCATTCCACATCTGTGGGAGGAGCCCAAGGACCAAATTAGGGTCTTGTCAGGTCCCAGGCACCTCACTGTGAAGTGGTATCAGTTTCTCCCTCCCCATAGCTACCTGACCTCATCTGCTCCCAAGTGTTCAGTCATCACCATTTTGTAGATATTGCACTTGAAACCCAAGGACATAGGACTCAAACCTAAACCTGGACCTCTCTCCTCCCCAGTTCATTTTTAATGTCTTTCTACTGGCAAGTGACTTCCCTTGCTTAGTGCCTCATCTGTTACACACTTCTGTGTATGTGCTGCATAGGCTCAGATACCTAGTAAAGTACCCAGACCCAAGGCATGTCCTATAGCTTCATAGCTGCTGACACTATTTTGTGGTTGTTGTTAAATTCAGAAGGATCTTGAGAGACCAAATGTAGGGTCTCTGGGTTGAATCAAACCTACTCTCTCAGCTTTTGGCTGGTGCTCCCCAAACCCTTGCTCCTCAGGCTCCCACTGTGGCTCACTCAAGATAACGGTGCTCAGAGAAATGCCCGAGATGCTGCAGCCACACAGGAATCGGAAGATCATATAGACAGTGAGACTGGGACTGAAGGCAGCACCGGAGCCACTGACTGCCAGCAAGAGATAGCTCCAGGTCAGGATGGGCTTGCGGCCAAACCTGCAGCTCAGAAGAGAAGAAGGGCCAGGTTAACCCTGTGCATCTGCCAGATTGAGTGACTTTGCAGGCTTTGGGGCAAAGGGCTGAAGGCAACCCCCAATCCTTCTTCAAGGACCAGGTGAAACATATTACTCCTTTACTAGAGCCTTGCTGGTAATTGCTGTTATTCAACAAGTTCGCAGAAGGAGCATTCAGTTAATGAGTTATTTCTTCCATTTCAGCTTAGTTGACTGGGCAGAGGTCAAAAGACCACATATCTCTAAGCCATCCATCTACCCTAGGTTTATACTATGCAGTCACAATACTGTGTTTAAAAACCTGGGTGGAGAGGCCAGATGATTCAAATGAGGACATTGGGACAAAGAGAAGGCAAGGGAATCGTATCTGCCCATCCTTTCCATCTTTGCAAGCTTTTGCTTCTTTGGGGGTACATGGGTAGAGCAGAGGTTGAGATGGGATGTACATGGGATGTGCTTCCAAGTCTTACCTGTCTGACAGTTCTCCAAACACAGGTCCTCCAACCAGTATGCCTGCCATGAAGACTGACTGGGCCATCTCCTTCAGTTTGTTGGAGCTGCATACCAAGTCCCACTGCACAGAAGCAAGTCAGGGTCAGCTCAGTTCAACTGAGTCCAGTCTTTCCAGCCATGCTCTGCCCGAACCCTTCCCCCACTCCCGCAACATGCCTGAACACCTTGTCTTCCTTGAGCGTGGTCTTTGACCCTCAAGCACCAGTTCTTTCTGCTTGTGGGGATTCCTTGGGTCCTTGACCCATGGTTGTGTGATGACAACATTAAGTGCATGTGACCTATTGTGGGGTTTACAAAGGCTGCTTAGCTGTTCTATCCATCTGTCCTTAGCCTCTCCCATAGAAGGTCCATCTGTTTACTGCAACACCTTTTGCCTCTTTGCCCCATATGCCCAAGGCAAGTCCCTCCACCTGCATACTTGACCTCAACTCTCCTCATCTTAAGGTCTAATCTTCTGGTCCCTCCTTCCCTCCCTCCCTTTCTCCTCCTTGCATCTCCATCAGTTTTCTGTATTACTTTTTCTGTCTAAACTCCCCCAAATTCTCTTGCTGCCACCCATCCTCCTCTTCATACAGTTCTCAGTTTTGCCCTGACCAATACACTGAAGCTGTGCTCACCAAAGCTACCATAGCTTCTTTGTCATGCATGCCACAGATCTTCTGCATCCTGACCTGACCTGGCCCTTGGCAGCTTCCCTCCACCTCGTTCCTTTTTCTTCTTGCTTTTTTCCTCCTCATCTCTGGCTCCTTTTTCCTTGGAAAAAGGACTAGACAATGTCACCTATTTCTAAGGCTTAGATTATTCTTTATACTAAAGAGCCCAAATCAATTTCTACAGCCCATCCTCTCTTCTGGCCTTTAGACCATCAGTCTGTGGTCTACTTGAAAACACTACCTGGATCACATCCCATGAATATCTCAGACTTAATAGGACTTGTTGTTTCATTCTTCATAAGGTTCCAAACACACCAAATAACAACCCTGTCTTTTAAAAATATTTGTTTTTGCAATCTACATGACTTTGAATCACAGTTATATTGCATATTGGAGCCCACTGCCATGTTTTTGATATATGTGGAATGAATACATTGTGCTAAAGAAACCTATCCATCCTTTTTCCTAATTCATATTTTTGTGCTGATAACATTTAAAGTTTCTTCTTTTTGTTTTTATATTCAACCCATTGTAACACCATTGTGCAATAGAACTCAAAGCTTATTCTGCCCATGTGTAGGGCTGGAGAGATGGCTCAGGGATTAAGAGCACTGACTGCTCTTCTAGAAGTCCTAAGTTCAATTCCCAGCAACCACATGGTGGCTCACAACCATCTGTAATGGAATCTGATGCCCTCTTCTGGTGTGTCTAAAGAAAGTGACAGTGTACTCATATGCATAAAATAAGTAAACCTTAAAAAAAAAAAAAAGGAAAAGAAAAAGAAAACAGCTACAAGGTGTATCCATTGATAGTAGCTTCTCTGTGCCCACTCCACAGCAATGTCCTCGGTCCCCAGCCTCTGACAGATGTGACTCTATACTCAGAAGAACTCTCTTTTTTAGATTCCACATATAAGAGCATGCTGGTGTACCTCTTTTGACTCCTCCCCCTCTCTCCCATTCTGTAGAGGACATGGTGTCTTTGTGCTCACAGATAAGCACTAGAGAAACCAGGAATGTTAAACACGCAGGGTTATCTCTTCAAAGGAAGACGTGTAGACCCTGTTTTCCACCCAGAAGGCTGAGAGTGTACATAGATGATAGCCTGGTGACCTGTGCTATCTGTAGGGCCAGGCCACACCTGATTTCCCCAGACACTTGTTTCACTCCTTCTCAGACCAGTAGTTCTCAGCGTGTGGGTCACGACCCGTTTTGTGGGTCAAAGGAGACCCTTTTACAGGGGTCGCATAGCAGATATACTGCATATCAGGTACTTGCATTACAGCTCATAACAGTAGCAAAATTACAGTTATAAAGTAGCAACAAAATGATTTTATGGTGGGGTGACCACAACACAAGGAACTGCATTAAAGGAAGTCTGGGAACCACTCGAGCTTTGTCTTGAGCATTGTTTCTCAGTCCTTAGAACCCATTTTTATGGAAGAAATTGCATGTATTAGGCAAAGAGTTTAGATGTAGTCATTACTTAATCTTTATTGTGCATACAAGGTTGAGTTAATTGTTACCAGAAAAATTTTCCAAAATTGTACTGTACTTAAATATGCCTAGAATAAACT
Source organism: Mus pahari (assembly GCF_900095145.1). NCBI lineage: Eukaryota > Metazoa > Chordata > Mammalia > Rodentia > Muridae > Mus > Mus pahari. Next base: position 119,863,353 of record NC_034590.1, on the reverse strand, counting down.
GTCTGGGGTCAGACTAAAAATTTGAGCCAACACCCACCTACTACTGATTTGTGCTGAAGTGGATTTCCTTCTACCTCACACAGATCAAAACTCTGCTGGCCCTGTGTTTTCAGAGATCCCAATTCCACCCCACAGTCATTTGATCCTTAGGCTTTAGTATGTGCAATATATATATGAGACAGGGTCTATTTACATAGCCCTGCCTTTGCCCACTGAATGCTGGGATTAAAGGTATGTGCCACCACACCCAGTATATTTGTTTTTGAATCTGGATTTGTCTGTTTTTTAGATTTATTAATTTTCTATGTATGAGTGTCTTATCTGCATATGCGAATACACACCATATGTGTGCCTGGTGCCTCCAGAGGTCAGAAGTGGATGTCAGATCCTCTGGAACCAGAGCTATGGAGTAGATGCTTGTGAACTGTCAGGAGGATGCTGGAAATAGAAACTAGGTCCCCTGCAGGGCAACAAGTGCTCTTAACAGCTGAGCCTATCCTCCAGCCCCTCTATTTCATCAGAATTGCCTTGATGTAGGCCTCATCCTCTTGCCCTTGAATAGTGACAGCTGATGTTTACTAAGGGATCACTGTACTGGGTGCTGTCCTGAAAGTAAACTTTTCTATACTTAATTTCTTCAACCCTCACAGCATCCATACTATGTTCCCACTTTACAGGGGAGAAGACAGTCTCAGAGCAGAGTACTGTGACAAGCTCATGACCAGTCTTCCCTACTCTTTCTCCCACAACATGAATGGCTTTTAGGTTTCTCCTGTGCTAAGAATATTTTCTGGTTTCCTCTGGTTGGCTAGGTAAAGACACTCTCTTCCCTGCTGAGAGGTGTCTAAGGCCTGCTATGCTTTGGCCTGGTGAACCTGCCTGCTCTAATCTCCTGCTAATCCCAGCACACATTCTTCACTACAGACATCCTGAATTACTTGTGTAATGAAGTGAAGAATGTTCTCCACAAATGCCTTCCAAGAGTGTTCTGGAAGTAAACTGTGGGGAGAGACCGCAGAGCCAAAGGAGATTTTTTTTTTTTCTACCTGGAAAGTGAGGCAGGAGGGATGTGGGTGAGGGATGAGGACTTCAGGTCTTCCAAGTAGCTTCAGGTGAGCCAACAAGTCCAGTAGCACCAGTAGACATTTTTAACGGGGAAGAGAGTCTACGTGGTATGTTGTGAGGGCAAAGGGGGAAAAAAGTATATCAGGAAGTGACAGCATACAGGAGGGAGAGAAGCATGGTGGGGTGCCTAGAGAGGCTTCAGGTACTGTATGAAATTCTGTCTTAAGCTTTTCAGGAAAATTTAAAGAAAATACCTACTGGTTAAATATTAAAAATAAAGTGAACTGCAATTATACTGTAAACTGCTTTCAGAGATTTCGTGGGTGACAAAACTCATCAGAAGCAAAATATGTGGCTGTGACTGCCCTGCAGAGCAGCACAAACTGTAAGGAGCAGGTCTGAGACCTACAGCCATTCTGAGTTGATTGTGTTCCTCAAGGAATACACTGAAGCTCTAGCCTCCTAGAATGGAAGTGAAGCTGTTTAGATGTAAGTAGCTGAGTTACAGTGAGGTCATTCATACTGGACATGGTGGACCCTTGCAGGAAGAGAAGGACAGGCAGGACAGGATGGAGGTGGGGCTTAGAGTGATGGACAGGCAAGCCAAGGAATGCTGAGGCTTGTCAGCAACTGCCTGAAACTAGAAGAGATAAGGGAGGATTCTTTGTAGGGAACATAACTGATGTTGTGGGGCTTTGGAATTCTACTCTCCAAATCTGTGAGATAATAAAATCTGTGTTGTTTTAAGCTACCCGATCTGGGGGATATTGCTGGAAATGAATAAACTGTGATTCTGCTGTGTGTGAAACATCTATTGGCTTGGTAGGTAGTGATGAGAAAGGGATTGGGGATAGATGAGGGAAGCACGTGTGGAGCAAACAGGGTGGGTTTTTTTAAAGGCAGCCCAAGTTTCTGAGAGAGGAAGATTTTAGAGAGCATCCTGGATGCTTTCTGTGGGACTTCTTATGCAAAGCCCCCGAGAGGGTCTTGTTATAGCCTGTAGCAGAAGGCTCGAATATTCAAGACACCAGGAATGGTTTCTGAGCTGCCTTTGACTGGGACTCCAAAGGCTGGGGCAGCCCTTGGATGTAACCATGTTTTACCCTGAGTCTATAAGAACAAATGATTCCTTTGCTGTTTTTCATGTGTTAGAATCCCCTTACTCAGGAATGTTGCCTGTCCTTTGATAATCTTTTCTGAGTGTCAGGGGCTTCTCTGGGTGGTCAATTCATGTGTGAGAGGAATGTCTGAGAAGTCTGACTCCCAGTGTAGCTAAGGTGCTCCTTGTCTTTGCCATCAGGGTACATGCTATGAAGCATCTTAGCTGCTCTTATCTGCTTGTCTTCCTCTCTATCGTCTGTAGCCTCTCGGAGGCAGAAGACATCTCACTTTACTTTTTAATATCTGGCAACTATCAGAAGCATTGGTTATAATACAGGTTAGTATTTGTTTAATGAATAATGAATGAACAAATAAACAGGGCTTGGCTATTATACATACTTTTACTGATGAGACCCAGAGAGGGAAAGGTAACATGCTATTGGAGGAAACCAGACATTAGCTTATTAGTGCTTCTATTCTGCCCTGGGTGTGACCTAGGTTTGTAATTCCCATCAGCTCCTGTCTGTCCTATATAGCCTTCTCGCTCACTCCTCATAGCCTAGTCCTATATTAGATTTTTCCCCCGAGGTTTTTTTTTTTTTTTTTTTTTTTTTTTTTTTTTTTTTTTTTGGTTTTTCGAGACAGGGTTTCTCTGTATAGCTCTGGTTGTCCTGGAACTCACAACTTACTTTGTAGACCAGGCTGGCCTCGAACTCAGAAATCCACCTGCCTCTGCCTCCCGAGTGCTGGAATTAAAGTTGTGCGCCACCATGCCCGGCTTCCCCCCAGTCTCATAGCATAACTAAGGCCTAAGGAGCTGGTTCCAGAAGAAAAGGACAGAAACCTCAGCCTTGTCTTCCCACATGGCCTGGTCTAGCAGGAAGACGTTAGGGAGGAAAGACAAGGGCTACTCTGTTCAGGAGGCAGCTTTGCAAGCCATGGTAGAACAGCTTCACAAATCTGGTACTGCTAAGACCCCATCTTCACAAAGAACCTGTGGCTTCCATGGAAGATAGCTTGCTCAAGCACAGCTTGGTTCATTTCAAGGCAGTGACTCAAGCTCAGGTCTTCAAGATCTACTGATGTCCTCAACCGGGACCACAACTCTCAGATGCCAGAAAGAAGGCTTAAACCTGGGAGTTGTTGTTCTGTGAGATAGCATAGCTAACAGTGACATTGTGTTAAAGGTCAGAGCTTGCTGGGCTGGCCGGTCAAGGTCCAAAGGATACAGGTTTAGGAGTTAGTGGAGCAAGAAGCGTGGCCAGGAAGTCCTTCAGAAGTAAGCAGATTGGATGATCGTCACCACAAGCCATTCAGGAGGCAGCCTATAACCCAACAAATTGTGTTGCTTACGAGATGTGTATTTTGGGATAAATTGTGTGTGTGTGTGTGTTTATGTGTCTGTGTACACATACCAGTGCACACTTATATGGGTGTACGTGTTTGTGTGGATATATATGTGTGCAGATACATGTGAAAGCCAGAGGTATTTTCTCGGATTGCTCTTCATCATTTTTTTTTTTGAGACAGGGCTTTTTACTAAATATGGAACTTGCTGCTCAGCTAAGTCGGCTGATCCTTAGTCTTAGGGAACCCTCCTGCCTCTTCCTCCCCATTGCTGGGATTTCAGACTAGAACTGCTGCATCCAGCTTTTCTATGTTGGTGCTTGGGATGACACTCAGGTCCTCGTGCTTCATTTGTGGCAAGCACTTCACTGAGTGGCCGTACCTCTAGCCCTGGAACAGATATTTAACTTCTATGTGGTCAGAGTCTTCAGCTGTTAACTGTAGGTACCTGGTGCCTACTTCTTGGATCTGTGAATGATTTAAAGAATGAAGAATGGGCTGGAGAGATGGCTCAGCGGTTAAGAACACTGACTGCTCTTCCAGAGGTCCTGAGTTCAAATCCCAACAACCACATGGTGGTTCACAACCATCTGCAATGGGATCTGATGTCCTCTTCTGGTGTATCTGAAGAGAGCAACAGTGTACTCATATACATATTTAAAAAAAAAAAGAATGAAGAACACCTAGCCCTAAATCTGTAAGACACTGTGCACTCAACTTATTATTATTATTATTATTACTACTACTACTACTACTGTTGTTGTTGTCATATGTCCAATGTCATGTGACTTACGATGTAATAGATAGAACATGGTTCTGGAGTCAGGCTCTCTTGTCCCACCATCACAAGCTGTGTAGGTTCCCATTTGGATCTGAGCCTGGCGCCATTTCCTACAGAATGGTAAGGATAATACCTGACTTGTTCACAATGAAAAGTGTGGAAAATGAAGCAGTAGCTCTGGGGCCTGGATACAGTAGGTGTCCACCGAGTGAGCTCTTGAATTTTGGGAATTACAGAATCGCTCTAGGCACCCTCCCGCGCAGGTGATCAGGAGCTTTTTACATAGTGGCTGTCACCGGGGCCAGGCTGGCCAGAATGTAGCCAGAGCAAAATCCCAAGTCTTTCCTAGGGAGTTAAAACAGAGGCTGAGAAAGAGGTAGAAAAAGAGGGTACCTGAAGCAGGGTGGCAAACAGCCAGTGGGGGATGTAAAGCAGGACTGGGGCTGAACACAAGAGACAGATGGATAAATGTCCTGAGTTTGAGTGTTTGGTGAGAAGGATGGGGGAGGTCAGAGGTGGTTGACCAGGGGCCCTTAAGGGTTCTCCCTGGGGTAGAGATCATGGGCTTCTTATGGCGCTGGGAGCAGGACAGGAAGGTACAAGGCCCAGAAAGGAAGGCCAGGGGCTTAGAAGGGGGCACTCTGCTCACTTGAGGCTGGGCTCAGCCCCAGAGGACTGCCGGCTGAGCTTCTGTGTGAGTTCTACTCCAGGGTATCTAGGGCCCAGCATCCAGGCTCTCATGACTTCCAGACGTAAAAGAAAGGTCTTTGTTTCCTCCTGATGTCCTAGTTAAAGCTCCTGAGAAGTCCTGATCGCCTCTCTCACACGGGAGGCAGAACTCCACTCTGCCCTACCCTAAGCACACAGGAACTATATTTGCCATAGCTGAGTGATCGGAAGATCAGAGTGCCCTGGGCCTGTTCTTCTAGTTGGATTTGTCCATTAATGTTCCAGAGGGTGGGGAGAACAGAGACCCTTCTTATAGGCTTGCCATGGCGGGGCCCTCAGGGAATTATAGCTTAATGCAGAGCTAAATGAGGTCGGGCACAGAGTAGGGTGCAGCCCCCTGAAAATTTGCCGATCCCTTGCATTGTGCAGATTCATATTATCTCAAGGAATGGAATGGTGACTGGAAATTTGGTTGGCACAGACGCGAACTGAAGCCTGACTGGGTATGAGGCCCCCTAACCTCTGCTCTTGGCGTGGCTCCCAGGAGCCCACCTGAGGAGTGACCTGGAAAGGAAGCTGTTTCCCAGTGGTCAGCAGTGTCTCTGTGGATGCAGCTGGAGCTTATCCTGTATTTAGCATTGTTTAAGCACTTACTGAATACCTAGTCCTATGATGGCAAATATTAGGTGGGAGAGATACTGTCCCTGTCCTGGAGGAGTCACTATAGGGTGAGGTTGAGCATCTGTGGACAAGTCAGACCACCCAGTTCCCTCAGTGGAGTGCAGGGCGGACAGTTAATCTCATGGGTTACAGGTGGATCCTGGGTAGTGTTAAGTATGGCCTCTGGAGTCCTACTTTACAGACTTGAATTCTCTGCTTAACCCTGTGTAAAGGTGGCACCTTGGCTAGTGATCTGTCTTTCTGTTTCCTCACCTATGCAAACAGGTTAATCAGGGTGGAAGTCAGAGGGCTGTGAGGATTTAAATGGACTCATGTGTGCATCTATTCCCATCTGGTATCTAGGAACTCACACACCATGGTTCTTCTGAGACCTTCTCATTTTTCCTTGTAAGCCTGCCTTTTTCTTTCTTCAGTTCTCCCTTCTCCACTTTCTCCCTACTCCCAGGACAGGATTTTCCTGTATATTCCAGGGTGGCCTGGAAGTATTTAGCCTAGGCTGCCTCAGTCTCCCACCTGAGGTGCCATGCCCACCTTTCCTGTTTATTCCTTGGGTTCTATGCTTCTTGAAGTGATGGGTGGTGCCCTTTATTCTCTTTCATTGCATAGCAAGTCATGTGTCCATTGGGAAACTTATGGACATGCCTTGATTTCCTATCTGTTCTTTACTGCACACATCTGTTTAGCCACCAGGTCCCACAGATTCCAACTCCCTATTCTCTGCTGTCAAAACCCGCCATTCCATCTACCTGCTACCTCCATCTTGGAGCTACTCTGCTGCTAGACTAAAACTCTCCACAGACCAGTCTCTGTCCCACAAAGTGAGGCTCTTCAGAAGGTCACCTGAACCTGCCACACTCTTTCTTAAAGATTACTATATCTATGTTTCCTCATCCCTGTTAGAGAGGCCACACTTTTGCCTTAAAAAAAAAATCACACCAGGCCCCCCTGTTGCTCTCTCCTGCCTCCATGTCTCTATTATTCAGTCTTTATGTGCTGGTGACTTTGCACTTAGCATTCTGAGCTTCACATTCGGGGTGCACTGCCCACTCAGACTCACTTCCTACCTCTCCCTTCTCTTTTATATTAAAGAATATAAAGCAAGGCTGATTCCAATAAGTCCTTTAGGACCTCCTACCCCTGTGCTGGTTAGAAATCTCTTCGCTGGGTTTTTAGAATCTTAAGATTATGGAACATTTATTTATTCCTTCCACAAAAATTTATCTCCCCCCCTTCCCCCCCCCCTGCTTTGCAAGGTATTATTCCAGGTGCTGGGGACACAGCAGTGAATCCTGTTTCAGGATGCGTGCAGATCCCTATGGGGTCCCCGTGTCTGCTCTGATGGTAAACATCTGGAAAGCTAATGGCTTCTTTGCCTTTAAGGCCTCAGCATTCTGTACCATAACACCAACGTGCCTAATGTTTTGCATACTTGATGATTCTGAACACCATGATTGGCACAGAGGAGAAAAATAATGGCTGTATCAGGGAAGAGGTATGGTCTAGTGGACATGGATGTAACACATGGGCTCCTCAGAAGCACAGCTCTCACGCTTAGACCTAAGCCCACTTACTCAGTGTGACTTTGAGCAAGCTGGTAAGCTCCCTGGGTTTCAGTCTCCCCATCTGAAAGATGGAGTTTGAATACTAATTACTTTATAGCTGTCAAAAGGTTCAAAACTGTTAACATTTGCAAGACATTTAGAAGAGTGTTTGCTCTATAATAAATGCTTTATATGTATTTGTTAACTACACGAATAATTATAGACAGTGTAGATGGTCTTGGATTCAAATCCTATCTCTGCCCTCAGAAGAAAGTCAGGGCTGGCCTTTATTTCCTCATCTGTGAAATGGAGATAAAGGGACTGAACTCCCTGGGATTTCAGGAAGCTGAGACCCATAGGGTGGCAACTGGGAGTGTATTTGCAAGGCAAAGGTCTTCTAATGAAGCAATGTTTGCATCCTGCACTTGGGGGGATGACAGGTATCCCTTTATGAAGCCTTCCTGAAATCTTTTGGCTAAAGCTTCCCTTGAACTTTGTACTAAGGGGCATTTTGCTTTAAAACCCAGCTCTGAAACTGCGTGGCACCGAACAGTCACTTCCTGGGGTCTGAGCCCCTAACCCTCAACAGCAAGAAGACAGCCTTCCACCTCCATACACCAGAGAGCCCTGCAGAACACTCAGATGTGCCTGGCAGGCAGCTGACATTCACAAACACCAACTTCCAGGTTCCTCATCTTCCTCCTGTCACAGTCTCCTGACTGGCCTGCCAGTTCATTGAAGGATTTGTTTTAACTCTAGTTCCTGGAAATGACAGGTAAGAGAACCAGCCACTCCATAAGGGTGACTGGGAAGTGAGGCCATACAGACACTTAGTGGGTGACTGACACTCTCTGGATCTACCCAGGAGCCTTTCAACCTTTGCAATGCAGAAATCCCTCTACTACCCAGACTCCCTGAGCCACCCCTCCCCCTAGCCCTGCAAGGCTTTGCACAGGATGGAATGTTCTAGTCTGGTTAACCCCTTGCCTGCTGTTCTAAGGATGCTCCAGGGATGCTTCTTTAAAGTGATTTCATCCCAAGCTACTCTTTTCTTGTCCCTGTAACCAGTCCAAGGGTGGAAGATCTCTCAGCCCAAGGTCACTGCACAGCATGAAGTAACAAATCATTCAACAAGGCCGTAGAACACCCTACGAGGAGGAGAGACTGTACAGCTTGGCATCACTGGAGCTCAACACCGCGCTATAGATTGTTGAAGGAGTGCTTGGGCTCTGAGCATGAACGAATCAAACCACTCAGTTCTTGTGCATTAGCACTGGGATCCTTCCTCTTTGCCCAGTTCCCTGTCTTTCAATCCCAGGAAATCTAGGCCCCTGTGTCTTTTCTATCCACAAGTGCTGCACGGTGTATGGAAGGAGAGAGCGTGCCAGACATACCTCTATCACAATGGTGTCTCTGGTGCTGTTGTAGATCCAGCCATCCAAGCATGGCTCGGTGGCCCCCTGGGTGTCATTGGGAAGACTGACGTTCGGCAGATGCATGAAGCGGAGACACTTCTCAGGCTTCCCGTTTGGGCCCAAGGGAAGTACCCAGGGCTCTAGAGAGGCGTTGGGGGGCGGGCGACAGTGGTGGTCAGGGGTGGTGGCTGTGAAGATCTGTAGCAAGTTGTGGTTGGCTAGTCCGAGGACTGGGAGGGCCAGCAAGGTCACATGCAGGTACTGGAAGAGGCCCATGCTTCCAACACGGTCCAGAATCTCGGAGAAGGTCATGGCACCAGGTGAGATGAACCAAAACTGTAGGCAAGGCATCAGGCCAAGAAGAGGTGTGTGTATGTGTGTGTGTGCATGTGTGTGTGTGTGTGTGTGTGTGTGTGTGTGTGTGTGTGTGTATTATATGTAAGCCTGTGGAACATCATAGAATCACATGCATGAAGATGTACCTAGTTACATATATGATAAAACATGTGTGGAGATATGTTTGTGTACATGTGTAAAGATTTGGGGGTTCTGGTGTGTGGATGCATAAAGATGTACATAGTTGCAGAGAGGGATATGGAATACTAGTGTGGATGCAGTGCTATGTGTACATCTAAACTGCACCGTGAAAGTCACGTGAATGCAGGCATGTGGCCCTGTGCTTATAGGTCGTAGGTGTGTATGCACAGGGCCACATAGTAGGGACCAAAAGTCCAGATTTGGATGTTGGTTGCACAGGCTGGGTGTGGGTGAGGGTGAGAGGGTAATACACATTTCTGATTGCTTCATGTGGGCTAGGAAGGATCTCCTCAAGCTCAAAGCCTCCTTGCTGTTCCCTGGGGTGAGTCCCCTGTGCTGGAGTATCAGAAGAATCCAAGTAGGTCCCTGAAGGCATTAGGGGTTTGACCAATTACAGCATTACAGTGAGGAAGCAGGGCCTGGCTTTGGGGTGTTCTTGGGTGCTAGACTTGGGGGGCCTTCAATCCCGTCTCACCTGGTGGTTGGAGCTGGATCCAGTAGGGCTGGAGGTGCATGCAGCGGTGGCCCGTGCTCTGTCCTAGGGTCCAGCAGCTGCTGTAGTAGGACAGCTCAGCTCTAACAAGCTGTTTGTGTCTCCCCTGGGGTGCCTTATATAAGGCATAAGCTGTTTCCTGGGCTAATGTTTGACTTTCTTTGGAAGATTAACATCCGGCAGTGGGGGAATGCTGTGCACCCACCAAGCCCAGCTCTCCTGAAAGGGCTGCCTCAGCCAAGGCTGTTATTGACAGGGTGGAGAGGGGGCTGGGGAGTGGAGTGTGGCTGAGCCTAGAGGCTGCTGGCTGGACAAAGGGCTTAGTGGCCCAGGCATGTTTCTTAAGAGAGAATCTGGAAAAGGATTCAGCTCTGAGGGTCCAGAGAGCCTCTGAGCTGATTTTCAGAGGACCTGGAGCAGAGAACAACCAGTGAGAGAATTGCTCCTGCTCATGGGAGGCAGCATTCCTGCAAGAGATCATCTTTTCCTACCCAGCTCCTGAGTAGGCTCATGGAGATTGTTAGAACACACTCAGACAGAAAGGCCCAAGCACTGGTCCTTACTGTCTCAGAGGTACCATGCCTTGGGCTCCTGGAAAAAACAGGTCCATCCCCATCTGAGTCTCAAACACAAGTGACCATCTTCCATCTACCTGTGCACTTATGCCACCAGCTGCTCGTTGGCTTCTCTCTGCAGTCCCAATGGCTTTGTTTATTTCTATGAGTACGATTTAACTACTTAATAATGTGCATTTCTTGTATAAAACAGAAACCCTAACAGGCTAGCACAAACTGAATTAAGTACATTCAGTCTCACCCAAGAGCCAGCTTGGGCAGGGGGTCCTGTGGTTCGTGGTACTTTTCTCCTACAGACATGTCTAAGACAGGGTCTGCCAGTCAGCTTGAAACTTGGTTGACACACTTATGGCAGGCCCTACTGTTAGGACTGTCAGTTAGGAAATGGAGAAGTTAAGTAACTAGCTTAGGGTCCCCAGCAGGAAGTAGGTCAGGGGTGTGGCTTCAAATCCATTTCTGCCCTTAAGCATCTAAACACACACACACACACACACACACACACACACACACACACACACACACACA